>NC_092875.1:232119992-232430468 GCF_028372415.1 Notamacropus eugenii | reverse complement strand
CATTGATCACCTTCTGAAAGAGTTCCCCAAATAAAAACTCCTAGGAATATTGTAGCCAAATTTCAGAATTCCCAGGTCAAGGAGAAAATATTGCAAGGAGACAAAAAAGAAACAAATCAAGTATTGTGGAGATGTAATCAGGATAACACAGGACCTAGCAACTTCTACATGAAGGGATCACAGGACTTGGAATATGATATTGCAGAAGTCAAAAGGAACTAGGACTGAAACCAAGAATCACCTACCCACCAAAACTGAGTATAATACTTCATGGGGGAAAATGGTCATTCAATGAAATAGAAGACTTTCAAGCATTCTTGATGAAAAGACCAGAGTTGAATAGAAAATTTGACTTTCAAACACAAGAACCAAGAAAAGCATGAAAAGGTAAAGGGGAAAGAGAAATCATAAGGGACTTACTGAAGTTGAACTGTTTACATTCCTATATGAAAAGATAATATTTGTAACTCTTGAGACTTTTCTCAGTATTTGGATAGTTGGAGGGATTATATACATACAGACAGACGACACAGGGTGAGCTGAATAGGAAGGGATGTTGTCTAAAAAAATAAAATTAAGGGATGAGAGAGGAATATATTGGGAAGAGAAAGGGAGATATGGAATGGGGCAAATAATCTCTCATGAAAGAGGCAAGAGAAAGTCTTTTCAATGGAAGGGAAGAGAGGGGAGGAGAGAGAGAAAAAGTGAAGCTTACTCTCATCACATTTGGCTTAAGGAGGGAATAACATATATACTCAATTTGCTATGAAAATCTATCTTACACTACAGGAAAGTGGGCAAAAAGGGGATAAGAGGGGGTTGGGGAGAGATGATATAAGAGAGGGCAAATGGGAAGAGGGAGTAATTAGAAGTAAATACTTTTGAGGAGGGACAAAGTCAAAAGAGAGAATAGAATAAATGGGGAGCAGGATAGAATGGAGGGAAATATAGTTAGTCTTTCACAACATGACTTTTATGGAAGTCTTTTGCATAACTACACAAATATAACCTATATTGAATATCTTGCCTTCTCAGGGAGGATGGGTGGAGAGGGAGGAAGGGAGAGAACTTGGAACTCAGTTTTAAAAATGAATTTTAAAAATGGTTTTTACATGCAACTGGGAAATAAGAAATACAGGTAATGGAGTACAAAAATCTATCTTGCCCTATAAGAAACAGACTAGATGGAGAAAAGGGAAGGGAGGGGTGTGATAGAAGGGAGGGCAGATTGGGGGAAGGGGTAATCAGAATGCATGGTTTCTTGAGGTGGGGGAGGGGAGAGATGGGGAGAAAATTTGGAACTCAAAATCTTATGGAAATGAATATTGAAAACTAAAAATAAATAAATTTTAAAAAATAAAATAAAATAACAAAAATTATCCTTTTAACCATTCAACAATGCTCTCACCTTATAATATAGTTTATGTTCTGATACTGCTGAATCTACTTCCTTTATATCTTTTTTCCCCATGGTTTCTTGGAAGTTTCTAACATTTTACTATTTCAAATGAACTTTGTTTTTATTTTTCTAACATAGTAAAATAATTTTTTGGCAATTTACTTGGGATGACATTGAATAAATAGATTAGATAGGTAAGATTATCATTTTAAAAATTATGTTGGATTTGCCTACCCATTAACAATAAATATTTTTCAATTATTTAGATTTGAGTTTATTTGTATGAATGTATTTATGTAGTTTTTATATTTATATTTTATTTTTTATTATTCCAAAAATTCTAATATTTTATTATATTTTAACATTTGTATTTATATAGTTCCTGTGTCTGCTTTGGCAGGTACACATTCACATGTTTTATACTGTCTAGGTATTTGAAATGATCCAAAGCATATTGAATAATCTGTTAACACATAATGTAGTTTCTTTATTTTCTACTTTTGATTAAATCTGTTTTAACTTTAATTTTGAGATCATAATTACTATCCCTGCTTTTCTTACATACTAAATTCCACTCCTTTAAACTTTATTTTATCTTTGTATATATCTCTCATTTCTCATTTCCTGAAAGTAACATATTGTTGAATTCAAATTTTTAATATGCTACCCATTTTCATTTTATGGGTAAATTCAGGACATTCACATTCTAAGCTACAGTTATTTGCTGGATATTTTCCTCTTTCCTGTTTTTCCTCACTATCCTTCTCACTCTCTCCTACTCCTACTCACTCCTCTGCTTTACTTCTACTTGCTACCTTGCTCTCCTATTCCTTAACCTACCTACCCCTCTAAGAGAGTCCCTCCCTTATCCTCTCCCCTCACCCTATCCTCTTATCCTCTTATTTCTTTCTGAACTTAGAAGACCTTTATACTCACACACACACACACACACACACACACACACACACACACACATTTCCCTCTTTAACCAATTCCTGATGAGAGTAAGGTTCCAGCAATAGCCACCCTTCCCCCTACTAGCTTCTTCTGGATCAGTTTTTCCTTTTATGCCTCATTTATATGAGATAATTACTCCTTCTTATCTCTCCCTGCACAGTTTTATTTTTCTAGAATCACCCCCTCATATTAAGCTCAGCCCAAGTCTTTCTTTCAAACTATCCAAATGATGATGACAATCATAAGAGTACTGATAATATTTTCACATATATGAAGTAAACAATTTCACCTTATTGAGTCTGTTATAATTGGTCTTTAATGTTTACCTTATGTTTATCCTAGATGTTATATGTCTAATTTTTCCTTAAGTTCTCGGGGTTTTGTCACAAAAATCTTTGTTTCTCCTCAACCTGTCCTCCAGATCAGTTATTTTTCTGATGATATGTTTCACTTTCCCTTCTATTTTTTCACTCCTTTGATTTTGTTTTATGATTTCTTTGTGTCTTAGTATGACATTAGCTTCTCCTTGTCCAGCTCTAGTTTCCTAGGAATTATTTTCTTTCTTAAGTTTTTGATTCTCTATTTTCAGTAAGTTGACTCTTCATAATTTTTTTTATTTTCTTGAATTACTCTTATGTTTTTCTAATTTTCCCCATTCTCTTATTTGATTTTTAAAGTTCTTTTAAAATTCTTCCAGGAACTATTTTTAATATTTAGGGCTATTTGACATTTCTCATTGAAAAAGGAGTTGGATTTTTTAGCTCCATTACCTTCCTGTGATATGAACTCAGTTCTTCTCTATCCCCATAGTAACTATGTATGATTGAGTTCTTTCTCCTTTGCTTAATCATTCTTATTTATTTATTGGTTATATTTTGTTTTTAGTAGCTATTAGTGTAATCAAGTTGTAGTCCTGAAGTATGGGGAATGATGTCCCAAGCCTCAGGTCCTTCTCACCATTATTTTCTGAGGTCTATTTCAAGATTCAACTCTGGGCTTCCCTCTCTACTTCTAAGTCCCAGCCCCAGAAATGATCTTGCTCTCTGCTCTCCCTATGGTGGCTACAAACTACAGTTGTATTATTTGCTGGGAACTGAAACCAGGGACTCTGCTCTCTGGCACGCGCCCACCACCAACAGAATCCCAACCCCTAGTTACCATACTCCTCAGGTGTGTGCTAGCTCCTTTTCCCTTCAGCCCCAGCCTAGAAAGCATTTGGTCAGCACAGTTGTGCTTGGTGTCCCTCAACAGTGAAAGGTCCTTCAGTCTTCTCTAGAACAAACACAATTCAGTCATAAGATCCCAACCCAATCTTTGAAACAAAAGTTTCTAAAGCTGGGGCTTTAGATGCCCCCAGGGTTTATGGTTTTTTGGTTCTGCAAAGCAACCTGGAAGTGTTTGCACTTCCCTTAGGACAAACCTCTGTACCTGGAAGTCAGGTCTTTCCCAGGGTCTTCTCAAATTGTTTTAGGACAATTGCTTTACCCTGTGTTTATTTCTACTGCTTTGAGGTGATGTTCTGTCTTTTTTTGTGGAGGAAATTTGGAGAGCCAAAAGTTTTCTGACCTACTCTGCCATCTTCCCACAATCCTCTTCTTTGATGAACACTTTGGCAAAATAGATTAGGGGTTAGAAGACCTCAGTTCAAATCTCACCTCCATTATTGCCTGTGTGACCTTTGATGGCCTCACTTGGCCTTCTCTGTAAAATGAAAGGCTTAGGTTAAATAATCTTTGAGATCCCTTCCAACTTTGTTTCCATATGAAGATATGACCCTGCCATTTTTCATCTTCTAAAGCTCTTCCACCTCCTAGGACCACTTAAACTGTGAGAATATCAGGATCACAATTTCTTTCCTCAAGGCTCAGGAAACATTCAGCTCTTCCTCTGCCACAGTTCTTCCAGAATCTTTCTTCAAATAAGCTGACAGTGAGTTCAAGGGGAAAATGGCTCCTCTAGAGAAGGCAGCCTCGCCTCAGGCAATATGTTTTCATGTATATCATTAAAAGAAGCCCAGGAAAATTGCCTCCCATAAGTGATCACCAGAGGAATCCCACACAGTTGCAGGAGATTAATCATCCTAAAGTCCCAATCCCTATTGTTTTCCTTTTGAGGGTTATGCTGACAAGTTTAGGGTTCAGGCTGTTCTAGTGTCTGATAGTACCTTGTATCTTGTGTCCCTGCCTTTCAGGAGTTTCTGGAGAGGTACAATAACTGACCAAAGTCTAACAGAAAGGATAATACAAACAAAACAAGTAAGGAATAGTATCATGTATAAATTACCAGTAATTTACAAATCTGTCAAAATGAGGCTCCATTTTTTTCCAGACATCTGCCTCTCTCCCTCCACACCCTCAACTTTCTGATTTATTTTCAGTATGGGAAAGGGAAGGATTTTGCAACCTGATTAATGATTCAGAGAATTTAGATACTGAATTTCTGTTTTGAAACCCCAAAGGCTGCTGCCATAGAGATAGATAGATGTCAAGATTGACAAGTTAAAACAGAACTGCAAAGCAACACTCTGACAAGGTCCCCACACCCCCCATTTAAAAATGATAAATAAAACACTCAGTGTCATAATGTAAATGAAGAAGGTTGGCTTTCTCCTAATTCAAAATAAACAGAGTCCAAATCTCTGCCACTCCCTTCGCACTCTCAATAATGCAAAAGTTGGCACCAAGAAGTTCGGCATGTACTGTATGTGCACTATGAAACCCAGAATGCATTTGTAAGAGGAGGAAAAAGAATGAGTCCCTCCATATGACCCTCTTTTTCCTACTTATGGACATTGGAGCCTTGTGTGATCTTTCTGACTTTGTGAATATGGAACAGACAATTATGTGTACAGTGTTTTCAGTGGCTTAGGGAAAAATAGACCCCCTACTCACTAATGCCTAAAAAAATTTCAGCCTCATGGCTTTTCCTGTTAGCCTGGTTAAAAAAATAATACAAAAGAAGATGATATTTTAAGGCTTATTATTCATTTGTACCTAAGTGAAAATGAGTTTTTCCAATTCTTTCTAAAAAGAACGCTTTGATAAAGAGGGAAAGCAATATGAAATCCTGGTGCTCTTCTAGGGGCCTGGTTATGGTGAGTGGGGAAGAAAAGGCAGAGGAAAAGATGCAGAAAGGGGAAGACTGAGGAGAGAAAAAAACACATTTATTTTACAAATAGGCAAGGGCAGAGGGAGAGGAAGAATGGGAAGGAACCAGGATGACTTCCCTTTGTTTCACTGTTTGGAAATGGGAAGTAAATTTCATTTATAGATTTAAAACAACCTAAAAGATCCTTTCCCTAATCTCATTTTCCACACAAAATTCAGCTACTAGAAGAAACATGCAAGGTATTAATAGGAGAATGTAGGAAGGAAGTTGAAGTATTCACCTTCTCACTCCCTTCCCCAAACCTCCCCCATCTGTTGCATTTTTTAGCTTGACCTATCTACATAATTGCCTTAGTCTATAGTTTAGGGAACAGTTTGGTTCTGATCTGAATTACCCAGATTGCTAGTTTAATTCTACATTTTTTACCTGTGTAGATTCAGATTAAGCCAAGAATGACCTTTTTTTAAACCACATCCTCTCATGGAACTAAATCTTTGTTGGTAAAGGGGTGAGAAATTGCTACCAAATGTCTCCCTGTACTTCTGCAGAATTGTATCTCTCTTCCTTGAAAAGGCCTCAGAGACAATTTGGAAGGCTGCTTGGAGTATTTTTGGAAACCATAGTTTTCAAATCAGTAGTGTATCTTCCAATCGTAAATCCCACACAAGATGGTCTATAATGGTAACTGTTGTGATCACTCATTTTCCAAAATGTTCTCTTGGGCATACACTATATAGAGGTATGAATACACGTATATATACCAACATATAAATATCATAAGTAGGCTTGTAAATAAATGAGGCCCCTTTCAACTCTAGATCTATCCCCCTGTCAGCCTAAGAAATATGTATGACTATTTGCTGTTCAGTTGTGTTCAACTCTTCATGACCCCATTTTGGGTTTTGTTGGCAAAGATACTGGAGTGATTTGCCATTTCCTTTTCCAGTTCACTTTACAGTTGAGAAAACTGAGGCAAACAAAGTTAAGTTACTTGCCCAGGGTCACATAGCTAGTAAGCATCTGAGGCCAGATTTGATGTCATGAAGATGTCTTCCTGATTCCAAACCCAGTGCTCTATCCACCACACCCCCTAGCTACCCAAAGAATTATATACATACATATATATTTAAACATATACACATATATTGACCACCTTTGTTTTTGAGCCCATTAAAATAAAGTATAAATTCTTAAAATAGCTATCAAAATTTCAACAATTCCAAAAAAATCTGTTAAATAACTATAATATGTAAGGTACTATGTTAAATACTAGGATGCCAAGATAGAAATAACAGTACTTGCCTTTAAGGAGTCTGCAGTCTAATAGAGGAAGGGGAGAAATGTCATGGTCACACATGTCTGAAGCAAACTTAACATGAGCAATATCCTCATTTATGTATTGGAGTCCCAGAAAAACGACCCAGACTTAAGGCCTGGGTTCACATCCATTCAGAAACCATATCTTAGCCCTTCCTGCGTATGTATTTACTTTCACTAGTCTTCCAGAGTGTACTATTAGTTGAAAGCAAAGGTTACTAATGAAATGGCATAGTAAGTAAAGTAGCAATAGCTGATTTCCTCCAAAACCTTCCATAAACACTTACGCCATAGAGAGAAAAATGGAGTCACCTGGAAAACATGTGGCACCTAGCTGTCTTGGAGGCTGATTGAAGATAGATGCTCTAGGAGATAAAGGTAGATTGGGAAATTTAAAAACTGACCAAGGAGATATGTCTGAAAAAGGAAGTTGTATTTCTAGACCACAGCTTAAAATTTAAAAAAATAAAATAAGATGACATAAAATGTTGAAGCTATGGAAAGACCAGTGAGAAAGTACACTTAGTGAGAATTGGTCAAAATATATTTACCTGCAGTCTTGTGAATCTGACTAAGAGAGCTTTAAAATTTAGAGGTGGGGGGAAGAAGAAATCATCTGTCATTTAACTGTTAAACCAAATATCAGATAGAGTTGCAGGTAAATCTAAGTAGAAGACAAATTGTAGAGAAAACCGGTAATCATAAAAGAAAACATCTAAGAAAGTCCATAAAAATCAAAGCCTTCAGAGGTCTAAAAAGAAGTAAATACAACAGATTGTATAATGTAGTGAATTAGAAATAAAAAAGCAAGATAAACCTTCATGAGGTAGGGCTCATGACTGGAATGTGACTTTAGAAGATTATAATTCATTTAAATGGAACAGAATGGGAAGAAAGGGCAATGGAGTAGCATTGTGTACTGAGAAAATATAGATATATGTGGAAATGCAGAAATTGGAGGGAATAATTTGGGTGGGGACTAAAGGAGAGATATACAAAAAGAAATGATTTTGTTATGGGAATAAACTATGGAGAACCTAGAAAGAAGGAAGAAATAGATGAGAAAATCAGGGAATAAATTATAAATCTATCTTGGAGGAATGAAAAGTAATGATAAGGAAGGCAACTATCCAAACATTTGCTGCCATTCCCTTTCTACTCAGAGCTCTAGAACACTCAAGAAATTTGTGAATTGCCTTAGTGAAAGTTGTGTTCTTCAATAAATGGAATAATAAAAAAGAAGTCTCATTCCAGATATAATTATGAGAAATAGCTGCTTGATGATCCAGTGGATATAGTATTGAGCCTGAGTTCAAAACTAGCCTCAGATACTTACTAGCTGTGTGACCTTGGTCAAGTCTCTTAACCTTATTTGCCTCAGTTTCCTCATCTGTAAAATGAGCTGGAGAAGGAAATGGCAAGTCATTCCAGTATCTTTGCCAAAAATATCCCAAAAGAGTTGGAAACAACTGAGAAACTATTAAACAAGCAACAAAACAAGAGTGAATAGGTTGCTGAGTAGAAATGATGAGAGTTTTATAGGGACCATTCCACTTTAGAAATAATACTAGAGAAATAGTAGAAAGACATAGTTTGAGGAATACTCTAATTTTGTGAAGAAGAGATTTCAAAGTATTAAGAGAAAATATTGTTAGAATCTCTTGGCCTAAAATGTTAACAGGAGAAGCATGCCAAGAATTGGAAAACTCAAGAATGAAATTCTGAAAATACAAAAAGAAACCAATCTGTTACATAAGAAAATGCATAGAATAAATGTACTATAAGAAATAATGAATATGGACAGTTCAGAGAAAATGAGAATATTTGCATGAAATGATATAGTTCTGAAAGTACAGACAAAAAAATCCAAAATATATGATTGCAACAAGGTAAATAAAAACATTACTGAAAGTATATAAAACTTGTATAAAACAGTCAATATTAGTTATATACTATGAAAATTAAAACACATATCCTTCCTATCTATAACTACAAAAGAAGAAAGTGACATATGCTCTGTAATAGTGATGCTATTACGGGTTTTCCTAAGCAGTTTGGGGGAAGTATTCTTTGTAAGTATCTATTATTTTAAAAAACAAAATGTATCTATGTTAAAAAAAATAAAAGAGAAGGGGGCAGAGCCAAGATGACAGAGCGAGAGTGAATACTCACCCAAGCTCTAAGACAAACTCCTTCAGATACCTCTAAAAGGAGAATCTGAACAAATTTTAGAATAGCAAAGTTCAATAGGAGACAGAGTGTGGCAGATTTCCAACCCAGGACAGACTGGAAGGTTGACAGGAGGGATCTGTTGCAGGGGACTGGAAAAGTGCACAGCGCATAGGCTATACGGGGGCAGACCCTGCCATAGAAAGCCAAACAGGAAGTCCCAGGTGATCTGAAACAGCAGCAGCACTGAGGAATCTCAAACATATCAGCGCAGGATGGGAGTACAGGGAAACAGAGTGAGAAAGAATCACAGAACCCCAGGTAACTGCAGAAGCCACTCCTGAGACTATCAGCTCACAGATTAAATGTCTGTAAGACACTACTTGAACTTCCAGGAGCCAAGATGACAGAGTGATCAGTAAATGCTCTACCCCTCCCCTTTTTGATCTTGAAAAACTCAGAGAATATTTGCCCAGGAAAATTCCTGAAACAGTGGGATCAGTGCAGCCTGAAGGGGATCAGTGCAAGATCAGAGCTGTCCCAGACAGGCCCACCTCAGTAAACTGAGGAAATCCTGAGCCCCATGGGGGTGAAGCCCACAATGGTCAACACCAGTACTGCAGGCTTGACTCAGCACAGCCAGGGGAATAGGGAAGACACTGGTGCAAACGGGGTTCACCAACAAGTGAACACGCCTGTGCTCAGGAGTGGAGACCTCCTGTGGCAGACCACCTCTCTCCAACACTTAACACAGCTAACTCCAGGGACACTACAGGGAAACTCAGAAAGACTTCACTTGACCTCTGCTTTGGCGCATCAGTCAGTTCAGCACCAGGTAAGCTACTGCATTCTAGCTTCAAGTTGAAAGAAACACAGGCCACAATACACAAGCCTCAAGTTCTAAGCACAAGAACTGTGGTACAGAGCCCCCTATGCCCCAGAAGCAGAGATCCACTTTAAAAGCCTGGAAAAGGACAATCATCATGAACAAGAAGCAAACCAGAAAAGACAAGACCATAGAATCTTTCTATGGGGACAAGGACTAAAACGTGAATACCAAAGAGGTCAACACTGAGACTGTACTCCCATCTGAAACTTCAGAAGGGAATATGAACTAGTCTCAAGCCCAAAGAGCATTCTTGGAAGAGCTCAAGAAGAATTTTACTTTATTTTTTATTTTTTTATTGGTTATTTGTTATTTGTTTATTCAGTATTTAGGGTTAGTATGATGAGGAATTGGTTGAATTATTGTACATATACAGATCTTTTTATATAATATGAAAATTTACAACTATTCATACATACATATATGTATATATATACATATATGTATGTATGTATGTAGGCAGACAAAATCAGGTCCTCTGGAAAGGTAATACATGGAGCCATGCTGTAATGCCCTAATGGAGGGGAGCACTAAGGTAATCAATGCATCAATAAAGAATTACTACTGTATGGTGTTTTGTAATCAGGAGTGTTGTCTTCTGGATCTAAGGGAACCTATAGCACCTACATACAAAGCAAGTAGTTTATATACCTATGGGGCACTGGCTCTGTTTGACACCAACCACTGAGACTATACAAATCATATCCAGCATCATATGCTAACTACAACAGGGTTCTATGCCCCATTTCTAACTTTAGGAAGAAACTAGAATGTGTTCATAGGTTTCACATTTCTGGTGTTTAGTCACTAATCAGAACAAGGATTTGGCCTATTTGAAAAGCAGATCATACATAACCCCTCAACCCCTGCTATGTTCTCTTAATGGCAGCACATTCAAAGATTTTAAAATTGCAGCTCCTTCTGGATTCCCCAAAGAATATCTGAGCTCTTCTTTAAATGGTTCTCCTCCTCTGGATTCAGGTTGACCTTCACCACATCTGAAATGCCATTCTGCCCCAAGACACATGGGACACTAAGGAAGACATCCTCATTAATGCCATATAGACACTTAATCATGGTGAAAATTGAAAGCACTCTCCTAAGATTCTTCATAATGCTTTTTGCCAGATCTGCCACAGACAAGCCAATGGCCCAGGAAGTGTAGCCCTTCAGTTTGATTACCTCATAAGTACTTTCAACCAACTGTTTATGAACATCTTTCCAATTTTCTGCATCAGTTCCCAAAGAAGCATGAAGGTTCTTTAGAGACACACTGGCAAGATTCACACCACTCTACACAGGAATAGTGGAGTCTCCATGTTCCCCAAGGACACATCCATGACAACTTGAAGAGTATACACCAAGTCTCTCCCCAGTTAGGTAGCAGAAGCTGACAGAATTCAGATTGCAACCACTTCCAATAACACAGTTTTTAGCAAAGCCACTTAGCTTCCAGGCCACATATGTCAAAAATATCCACTGGATTGGAAACAATAAGCATCTTGCAATTAGGACTGCATTCAACCATATTCAGAATGATGAATTTAAAGATATTCACAATACGCTGGACCAAATTAAGATGACTTTCTCCCTCCTGTCAACATACTCCAGCTGTATGAGTTTGCAGTCACGCTGTAGTCTTTGCCAGAAACAATCTTTGGTGTTTTGAGGAAAAGGCTGCCATGTTGGAGATCCATCATCTCTCCCTTTAGTTTGTCTTCTATTACATCAACTAGGGCAAGTTCACCAGCCAATTCCTTTGTTAAGACACTAATGGTACATGCCCAAAAATAGTGATCTTGTTCTGGGGAACTTGGTATTCCTTTAAGTCATTCAAGATAAGCTGATCCTTGAGAGTTTATGCCATTTTGGAGGGTATCTGGTGGGATAGCCTAAATTGAACCAAAGCTGCTCGTCAGGCTGCAAAAGTTCTGAGTTAGATGTGAGGTTGCTGCTCCCAGGATCACACCTCAAGAAGGATTTTAAAAGCCAAATTAGAGAAGTAGAAGAAAAACTGACCAATGATTTTAAAAATATGAAAAAAGAAGTCACAGAAGAATTTAAAAGGAAAATGGGACTAACGGAAAAGGAAGCACAAAACTTAACTGGGAAAATTGGACAAATGGAAAAGGAAGTAAAAAAATTAACTGGAGAAAATAAATATAAAAAATAAAGATAAAAGTAACAATTGGACAGATGAAAAAGGAGATGCAAAAGTTAACTCAAGAAAACAATTTGATAAAAATTGGAACGGGGCAAGTAGAAGCTAATGACTCTATGAGACATCAAGAATCAGTTAAACATAATCTAAAGAATGAAAAGATAGAAGACAATGCAAAATATCTCATTGGAAAAACAACTGACCTGGAAAATAGGTCTAGGAGAGAAAATCTAAGAATTATTGGTCTACTAAAAAACCATGATGGAAAAAACAGCCTGGACAATATGTTCCTGGAAATCATCAAGGTAAAGTGCCCAGAAGTCCTAGATCCAGAGGGCAAAATGTCATCAAAAGAATTCACTGTTTACCTCTTAAAAGAGATCCCAAACTGAAAACACCAAGGAATATCATTGCCAAATTCCAGAACTATCAAGTGAAGGAGAAAATACTGCAGATAACCAGAAAAAAAAAAAAAAACAATTCAAATATCGAGGAGCTACAGTCAAGATCACACAGGACCTTGCAGCTTTTATGTTAAAAGATAAGAGGGATTGGAATATGATATTCCATAAGGCAAAGGAGCTGGGACTACAACCAAGGATCAATTACCCAGCAAAATTGGACATAATATTTCAGACAAATAGATGGACATTCAATGAAATAAGGGATTTCCAGACTTTCCTGGTGAAAAGACCAGAGATCAATAGAAAATTCAATCTTCAAACACAAGTCTCAAGAGAGACATAAAAAGGTAAACAAGGAAAAAGTCTTGTTATTCAATATGAGCAAACTGTCTACATCCCTATAAGGGAAGATGATAATTGTTCATCTTTAGAATTGTATATTTATTATGATATATAAAAGGGATATACATAAAGGTAGTAGGTGTAAAGTAAATGATGTGATGATAAAAATGTGATTTAAGGATCCAAAGGGATTGTAACAGGAGATATGAAAAAGAGGAGACAGGAAAAAGTAAATTGCATTACAGGAAGAGACACAAAAACATATTATAATAGAGGGAAAGAGGGGAGAGAGATGAGTATTGTTTGAGATTTACTCACATCTGATCTGATTTAAGGAGGGAACAACAAACTCAGTTAAGTATAGAAATCTATCTAGCTCTGTAGGCAATAGGAGAGGAAAGGGAAAAGAAAAGGGAGAGGAGACTAAAAGGGAGGGAAGAAGTAGTAAGGGAAAAGGGGAGTAAAAGGGAGGGGGACTGAAAGAAGGAAAGGAAGACTGAGGGAAGCAGTGCTCAAAAATTAAAACTGTATTGTGGAGGAGAAGGGAGAACTAAAAGCATAAATGGGGGGAAAGAGGATGGAGAGAAAGACACAGATAGTTATCATAACTGTAAATGTGAATGGGATGAACTCTCCCATAAAACAGGGATGGATAGCAGAATGAATTACAAACCATAATCCAACAATACGTTATTTACAAGAAACATATTGGAAATGGGGGAATACACACAGGATAAAGGAAACAGGTTGGAGCAGAATATATTGTGCTTCAGGTGATGTGAAATAAAGCAGGGGTAGCAATCTTAATGTCAGACAAAGCAAAATCAGAAATAGATCTAATCAAAAGTGATAAGGAAGGAAACTAAATCTTGCTAAAAGGCACCACAGACGATAAAGCAATATCATACTAAACATATATGCTCCAAGTAATATAGCATCCAAATTCTTAGAGGAGAAGTTAAGAGAGTTACAGGAAGAAATAGACAGCAAAACTATACTAGTATGGGACCTCAACATCCCCCTATCTGAACTTGATAAATCTAACTTCAAAATAAACAAGAAAGAAGTTAAGGAGGTAAATAAAACTCTGGATAAGGTAGATATGATAGATCTCTGGAGAAAATTGAATGGGGATAGAAAGGATTATACCTTTTTCTCAGCAGTACATGGCACATATACAAAAGTTGACCATGTACTAGGGCATGAAAACTTCACAATCCAGTGCAGAAAGGCAGAGATAGTCAATGCATCCTTCTAACATCATAATGCAATAAAATTTATAGGTCATAAAAGGTCATGGAAAGATAAATCAAAAATTAATTGGAAACTAAATAATCTAATCCTAAAGAATGAGTGAGTTATACAACAAATCATAGAAATGATCAACAACTGCATTCAGGAGAATGACAATAATGAGAAAACCTACCAAATCTTAAGGGAAACTGCAAAAGCAGTTCTTAGGATAAGTTTTATATGTTTCAATGCCTACATGAATAAAATAGAGAAAGAGGGGATCAATGAATTGGGCATGCAGCTGAAAAAGCTAGAAAAAGAATAAATTCAAAATCTCCAAATAAATACCAAAATGGAAATAGTGAAAACTAAATGAGAGATCAATAATACTGAAATTAAGAAAACTATTTAACTAATGAATAAAACTAAGAGTTGGCTTTATGAAAAAGACAATAAAACTGATAAACATTTGGTCAATTTGATTTAAAAAAAGAAAGAGGAAAACCAAATTACCAATATCAAAAATGAAAAAGCTCAACTCATCTCCAATGAGGAGGAAATTAAAACAATAATTAGAAATTATTTTGTCCAACTGTATGCCCATAAATTTGACAATCTAAATGACATGGATGAATATTGTTAAAAAATATAATTTGCCCAGATTAACAGAAGAAGAAGTTACTTAAAGAACCGCATCTCAGAAAAAGACATTGAACAAGCCATCAATGAACTCCCAAGGAAAAAATCTCCAGGGCCAGATAGATTTACAAGTGAATTCTATCAAATATTTAAAGAACAGTTAATTCCAACACTATATAGACTATTTGGGAAAATTGGTGAAGGAGGAGTCTTACCAAATTCCTTTTATGATACAAATATTGTTCTGATATCTAAACCAGGAAGAGCCAAAATAGAGAAAGAAAATTATAGACCAATTTCTCTAATGAATATAGATGCATAAATTTCAAATAAGATATTAGCAAAAAGAATACAACAACTTATCATGAGAATAATACATTTAATTAGATAGCATTTATACCAGGAATGCAGGGCTGATTCATATTAGGAAAACTATCAGCATTATTGACCATATTAACAACAAAACTAACAGAAACTCTATGATTGTTGCAATAGATGTAGAAAAATCTTTAAACAAAATACAGCACTCATTGTTACGGAAAACACCAGAGAGCATAGGATTAAATGGAACTTTCAATAAATAATAAGCAGTATCTACCTAAAACCATCGGCAAGCGTTATAGGCAATGGGGATAAGTTAGATGCATTTCCAATAAGATTAAGAGTGAAACAAAGATGTCCATTATCACCTCTGCTATTCAATATGGTACTAGAAATGTTAGCGTTAACAATGAGAGAGGAAAAAGAAATTGGAGGTTTAGAATAGGAAAAGAAGAAACTGAGTTATCATTCTTTGCAGATGATATGATGATATACTTAGAGAATCCCAGAGAATCAAGTAAAAAACTACTTGAAATAATAAACAACTTTGGCAAAGTTGCAAGTTCCAAAATAAACCGTGATAAATCATCTGCATTTCTATATATTACTAACAAAGCCCCACAGCAGAGATAGAAAGAGAAATCCCATTTAAAGCTACAGTAGACACATAAAATATCTGGGAGTCTACCTGTCAAAACAAACCCAGGGACTATGTGAACAGAATTACAAAACACTTTTCACACAAATAAAGTCAGATCTAGGTAAGTGGAAAAACATCAGTTACTCATGGGTAGGTGGGGTTAATATAATAAAATTGGCAATTCTACCTAAATGAATTTACTAATTCAGTGCCATATCAAACAAACTACCAGATGATTATTTTCTAGAGTTAGAAAAAATAATATCAAAATTCATGTGGAAGAACAACAGGTCCAGAATATCAAGGGAACTAATGAAAAGAAATGCTAGGGAGGGTGGCCTAACCCTACCAGATCTCAAATTGTATTACAAAGCAGCAATCATCAAAAACACTTGTTACTGGCTAAGAAATAAAGGGGTAAACCAGGGAAATAGGTTAGGTACTCAAGACATAGTAGTCAATGAATATAGCAATCTACTGTTTGATAAACCCAAAGACCCCAGCTTCTAGGATACAAATTCACCATTTGACAAAAATCCTGGGAAAACTGGATAACAGTGTAGCAGAAACTGGGCGTAGACCAATACCTGACACCATACACAAGAATAAAGTCCAAATGAACACATGATCTAGGTAAAAAGGCTGATACTATAAACAAATTGGGGGACAAGGAATAGTGTATTTTGTCAGATTTATGGAGAATGGAGAAATTTTTGACCAAACAAGAGATAGAGAACATTATGAAGTACAAAATGGATAATTTGATTACATTAAATTGAAATGGTTTTGCACAGACAAACCCAATGCAACCAAGGTTAGGAGGGAAGCAAAAACTGGGAAAGAATTTTTCAACTAGTGTCTGTGATAAAGGCCTCAGTTCTAAAATATATAGAGAACTGAGTCAAATTTACAAGAATATGTCATTCCCCAATTGATAAATTAGGTCAAAGGATATGAACATGCAACTTTCAGAGGAAGGCATTAAAGCTAAAGTCATATGAAAAAAATGCTCTAAATCACTATTGATTAGAGAGATGCAAATTAAAACAGCTCTGAAGTACCACATCACACCTATCAGATTGGTTAACTTGATGGAAGAGGAAGATGATCAATGTTGGAGAAGATGTGGGAGAGCTGGAACACTAATTCATTGTTGGTGGAGTTGTGACCTCATCCAACCATTCTGGAGAACAATCTGGAACTATGCCCAAGGGGCTACAAAAATGTGCATACCCTTTGACCCAGCAATACTGCTTCTAAGGCTATATCCCAAAGAAATCATAAAAATGGGAAAGGATCCCACATATACAAAAAATATTTATAGCAGCTCTCTTTGTAGTGGCCAAAACCTAGAAATCAAGGGGATGCCCATCAATTGGGGAATGACGAACAAATTGTGGTATATGAATGTAATAGAATACTATTATGCTACAAGAAATGATGAACAGGAAGACTTTAGAGAGGCCTGAAGAACTTATATGAACTAATGCTGAGTGAAAGGAGCAGAACAAGGAGAACTCTGTACACAGTAACAGCTATAGTGTGCAAGGAATTTTTCTGGTAGACTTAGTCCTTCACAGCAATGCAAGGACCTAAAAAATTCCCAATGGACCCTTAAGGCAAAATGCATTCCACATTCACAGAAAGAACTATGGAATTGGATCACAAAATGAAGCAGACCATTTTGTCTTTTGTTATGTTTTGTTTTGCCCATTCATTTTAATTCTTCTATGCAACATGACTAAGGTGAAAATGTATTTAAAAAGAATATACGAGTGCAACCTATATAAGATTTCATGCCGTCTTGGGGAGGCAAGGAGGAGGGAGGGTGATAAAAGGGGGAGGGAGAGAAAAAAAATCTAAGTCATATGAAAGTTATTATAGAAAACTGAAAACAAATAAAATAATTTTAAAAAATAATAAAGCAGGAGATGTTACCTAAAAGAGAGTGATAAAATTGTACAGGTGAATTTACCCCTCAAATAAGATATGTTTTATATATATATATGTGTGTGTGTGTGTGTGTGTGTGTGTGTGTGTGTATGTACATATGTGTATATACATATATGTGTGTATGTATGTATATGCAATATATACCTATTTCACTTATCATAGAGATATGTCATAAATGTATATATATTTATACAGATTATACATAAATAATTATAAATATACAGTGTATATGTAACATACTATACATGTATACATATATGTATATATAATGTATAGCACACACATTTCAGATGTGTGTATATGTGTATAAAATATTTGTATGGAAGCCTGGTGTCAGGAAGACTTCAAATTGAGTTCAAATCCATCCTTAGATTTTAGCAGCTGTGTGACCTTGGGCAGGTCACTTAATCCTGTTTTCCTCAGTTTCCTCATCTATAAAATGAGCTAGAGAAAGAGATAGCAAACCATTCCAGTATCCTTGTGAAGAAAACCCCAAATGGGGTCATAAAAATTTGGACTCAGTTGAAATGACTTAACAATTTCTGTCATACACACACACACACACACACACACACACACATATACACACTCACACACACATGTGTTAAATGTAAATATATACATATGTATAAAACACATATTTAGGATGCATAAAATGGGTATATGCATGTATGTACCTACATATATACACACATAGATACATATACAAACTATATATATGTATATGCATGCATATATACATATATATATATATATATATATATATACAGAGAGGTGACAGTGTAGATTTTTAGTTGATCTCATGTCTTCTTTTGATAAAATTACTACAGTGGGGGCAAAATTGAAGATATCATGTTTTTAGATTTCAGAAAAACATTTAATTCAGACTTTTACGCTCCCCCTATGGACAATGTGGCAATCTGTGTGCTTAGTGATAATAGTTAAGTGGATTTGGAATTGACTGTAATAGCCAATGGAAAGTGTAGGAATAAGTCGGTTGATGTCATATTGGAAGCAGGTCCCAAAGGGAACATTCTAGGTCTAAACTTCAGACTTCAGAATCTTTGACTCTTTCCTCAGCCTTACTTCATCAATCATGGACAATCAATTGCCAAGGCCTGTCTTCATGTTCACACCCCATCCCTCCCAAGTCTAGTGCCTAACTCTAGTGTCTTTGTTCTGAATAGATTCAGTAGACATGACTTTTTGTGGTGGCATTCTCAGTTTTAGTATTTTGAGTTTTCTTATATTCTGAGATTGTTTTTATGTGTTTTATTCTCCTGAACCTTGCTGAGAATTCTTTTAAAAATTCAGTCCCATTTTCAAGATTTTAATTCTTATGTATGTGAACCAATTTATTTTACAATTTAGAAAAGAACCAGTAGTAGCAGCCTTTGATTTATAGAAATGTTTCATCATCTTTGTATTAGAAGATGATGATTTTAAAGGTATCCTATGAACATGAACAAATAAGTCAGGAAATGCTCTCCTTTTCATGTAGATACAAGTACATAGTATCCTCTGCGTTCACAGATGTAGCTACCATCTAAGTAAGTAGCCCACAAAGTTCAAAACACTGGGTTTCTTAGAGAACATTTTATTTTAGCAGATTCAACAATTATGCATTTTTAAGTGCCCACCATTTATAAGGTACTGTACTAGGTTCTGGACCTACAAAGATAAATATGAAACAATATAATATTTATGTTGCCCTATGGATTCCCTGGCATTTTGATTCTTTTGAGATCACGTTGTACCATGATTCATAGTCATGTTTAATATCAGTGTGACAATATTGCTGTAATAAGAATAGTGAAAAAAGATTGGCTTCTGCAGCAGTGAGATATTTGAAATGTTCCACCATTTACCAAATGCACTCCAGTCTGTTTTCCTCCTCCTATTCAGTTCTGAGCTGAGCTCATCAGTCATTCACAATGCTTGTCCAAGATATTTGTACTAACGGAATTACTTGATGGGCTGCCCATCCAACTTTATGTCAAAATCTGGTCAACAGACATTCTCCATTAGTTGTTCTCATGTTAAAATTTCTATAAGTGGGGATCTTTTTAGGAGGCCCCAGAGTTTTCTGGTACTTGACACTACTGAACCAGTGTGATCCCACAAATTGTAGCATCTAAAAAATATCAGCTTCTAATGAGAATCTCTCTAGGATTGGGAATTTGTACAAGAAATCCTTCATGATGTTACTGGACATTTTTAATGAACTGACACCTTCTTGATGTTCATTTTGTGGATATTTGTATTCAAAGTCTCTTGGAATGAAATTAGACACTGAGTGCATATGATAAGAAGTAATAGAGGGGAAAACGAAGGAGCTCCCTTAGTAGTTCTATTGTTGTGGGGTGGAGACCAGGGTTAAATTTATATCCTCCTGTTTATATGCTACGTACTGGGCCTGCCTTCTTTTGGTTGTGTGTCTGATATCTTTTTTTTTTTTATTTTTTTTTTTAGCAAAATAAGTGGCCTTATTGCTTGTGGTTTTGAGTCAATGTGTTTTGTTTCCCAAATGTCAATGGCAGTGGTATGCTTGAAGTAGCACTGGACCTGGAGTTGGAGGACAAAGGTTCAAATACTAGCTCTGAAATCTGGCACAAGTGTGAATCTCTGCAAGTCATTTAACATCTCTAGACCTCAGTTTTTTCCTCCATAAAATGAAGGGAAGGGTGGATTAGATGATCACTAAGGCTTGTCAACCCCAAATTCCACATTACTACAATTCTCTGATCCATGCCATATTGAATTGAATTAAGTTTAGGAAGGCATTAGCAATCCCAGCCTTCCCCTTACCCCCAAAGGCGTGTAACTTGCCTCAATCTCTTTCCCAGACTCTTTAAGTTTCCAGGCTCCCAGGGTGAGGGGGTGGTAGGGGCACGGTAAGGGTAGGGGATCACACAGCCTCTACAACTTCAGCACTTCCAACTATGAAGTAGCTATGAAAAGTTTCCTAGTGATTCTCCGATTTGCTTTGCACTAAAGTGCCACCTTGGAAAGGAGGGACAGAAAAATACCAAGGGACTTCCAGGTGAGAATTAAGACACCTTGGACTACAGCTTTATTCGAGCCTGCTTTGCTTTAAGTAATAGTAAAGCAAAGTATTTGCGTGGATCTCCTCACTGGTGAAGAATGATTACTTGGTGCTCCATTCCTATATGAGGATCAGAGTTGACAAGATCTTGAAGAGAGAATACATCTTAGATTCTTGGCTTCTGGCAAAGAGATTACACAATGTAGTTCCAGCTCTCTGCAGAGAGAGGTCTCTAAGAGAGAAAGTCCACAGGTAACACCCTAACCTAGCTAGCATTTTGAGTTAGCATTCCTTTCCTAGATAATTCTCCCAATCCCATATCTTCTTTCCCCCTTTCTCCTATCACTAGCCACGTGATCTGGGGCAAGTCATTTAACTTTTCCAAATTTTGGTTTTCTTTTTTTTATTTTATTCATTTTATTTATTTTTAATGTTTACCATCACTACCATAAAACTTAGATTTTCCTTTTCCCTTTACCTACCCCACCACCACCCCGCTCCCTCCCCAAGATGGCATACAATTCTATATAGGATCTACATATACATTCCTATTGAATACATTTTCACTATAGTCATGCTGTGTAGAAGAACTAAAATAAATGGGAGAAATTATATAACCAACGAAAACATAATACACACACACACACACACACACACACGCACACACAAACATGATCTGCTACATTCTGCGATTGAATTCCGTAGTTCTTTCTCTGGATGTGGAAGACACCTTGCCTTAGAAGACCATTGGGCAATTTTTTTTTTTTATGTCCTTACATTGCTATGAAGATTCAAGTCTACCAGAAAAAACTCTCGCACACTGTGGACGTTGCTGTACACAAAGTTCTCCTGGTTCTGCTCCTTTTGCTCAGCATCAGATCATGTAAGTCTTTCCAGGCCTCTCTGAAGTCCTCTTGTTCATCATTTCTTATAGCGCAATAGTATTCCATTACATTCATATACCACAATTTATTCAGCCATTCCCCAATTGATGGGCATCCCCTTGATTTCCAGTTTTTGGCCACTACAAAGAGTTCTGCTATAAATATTTTTGTACATGTGGGACCCTTTCCCATTTTTATGACCTCTTGGAGATACAGTCCTAGTAGCAATATTGCTGGGTCAAAGGGTATGCACATTTTTGTAGCCCTGTGGGCATAGTTCCAAACCGCTCTCCAGAACGGTTGGATGAGCTCACAATGAATTAGTATTCCAACTCTCCCACACCCTCTCCAAAATTTATCATTTTCCTGTTCTGTCCGATCTAATAGGTATGATGTGGTACCTCAGAGTTGTTTTGATTTGCATCTCTCTAATCAAAAGTGATTTAGAGCATTTTTTCATATGATTATAGATATCTTTAGTTTCTTCCTCTGAAAATTGCGTGTTCATATCCTTTGACCATTTATCAATTGGGGAATGACTTGCATTGTTGTACATTTGACTCAGTTCTCTACATATTCTGGAAATGAGGCCTTTATCCCCAGATTAGCTCTAAAAATTCTTTCCCAATATACTACATCCCTCCGAATTTTGGTTGTATTGGGTTTGGTTGCACAAAAACTTTTCAGTTTAATGTAATCAAAATTATTCATTTTGCATTTCATAATGCTTTCTATCTCTTCTTTAGTCAAAAATTCTTCCCTTCTCCATAAATCTGATAAATACATTATTCCTTGCTCCTCCAGTGTGTCCATGGTATCAGTCTTTATACCTAGATCATGTACCTATTTGGACTTAATTCTTGTGTACAGTGTCAGGCAGGGGTCTATGCCTAGTTTCTGCCACACTGTCAAATTTTGGTTTTCTTACCTGTGCATTACAAGGTTATCAGGGTTATTGTGAAGATCAAATGAAATTGTGTGTGTGTGTGTGTGTGTGTGTGTGTGTGTGTGTAGCTTTGTAAACCTTCAAATGTTCTATAACTGTTATTATTGTGAACACTATCCTGCATGGAGGTTATTTTCCCAAATCCATTCATCAGTTGATCAATAATTTACTAAGTACCTATATGCTCTAGGCACTATGCTAGGCCCCAGAGATAAAAAGTAAAAAAATGAAACCACAATTTTCCTCTGGGAGTCTACATTCTAGTGGGTTCAGAAAACATGAACACATGTAAGTACATAGAAAATAAAGTTGTACTCAACATTACGACACTCAAGTTTGGCCTAACAATAGTTCTGTCCATTCTGCTTTAAGCTGATTCACTTCAATTAAGCACTTTTATGAATTCTGATTTAATTGATCTTCCCTTGTATTCTCAGCCAAGGTTAACCATGAGATGCTGCCTTTTATCTGATGCTGTAGTTCAACTTAACATATCTTTGTATTTGAAGAATCCAGATGTTCAAATAATAATTACAGAGATACTATTACATATATATGTGCATTATGGTCCATGATCTCGTTGGGGAAGATCTGATTTTTCCCTTTGGTCTAGAGCTTTATGTCATTTGATACCTTTTCGTACAAGCTGTTGAGGAAATTTGTTGGGTTTTTTATCCATTAACAATTTATGTGTTCTTTAGTTTAGCATAATCACAATAAGTGAATAATTAGCATGATGACAAGTGAATTCCCACTATATGTAAGAATTGCTCTGTGCTATGAGGTAGTGTGGGAGTGGAGAAACAATACTAGTCTTGAACTCAGAAGATTTGGGTTCATATCTTAGCCTCTAACATCTACAGGCAATGTGATTCTAGAATAGAAAAGAATAGGAAGGAACCTTAAAGATGATTTAGTCCAGCTCCCTATTTTTACAGATGAAGAAACTAATAATAAAAGACTGCATAGTAAAAAAAAGCACTTTTTAAATATAAAGCACTTTGTAATGTGATTTGTCAGTGATATAGAAGGGATATATATCCTGTCTTTCAAGGAGTTTACAACTGGGGAGAAATATGTAAATAGTTTGCCAAGTCAACTAACATGTCCTTAAGGTAATTTAATACCTAACCTATTTATCCATTCTGTTGATTCTTCAACCAAGCCATGTATCTTGATAGGAATCATTGGGCGTATACTCCAGACTGAATCACATATCGGTTGCCAGATACATTCAGAGATTTATTTAGAAGCACATAGACTATTAAATACCTAGGTTCTATTTCCCAGGACCCTTGCAATTTAGCACAAAAGTAACACAGCTACTTTGCAAGTGGTTCTGTCTATACAATACTCATTATTTGAATGAAATATTAAAACTCCAACTAAGTATTCAAGTGTTTCCAAGCATTCAAATGTTTATCATAGTTGTAGGTAGGACATATTTGAATGAAATATTAAAACTCCAACTAAGTATTCAAGTGTTTCCAAGCATTCAAATGTTTATCATAGTTGTAGGTAGGACATAATTTTTTCCAGTCTGTTGCTTCAGGTCCAGGACTGGAATAAAATGAGACAATTATAAGTCAACTAATAGTTCACAAAAGTAGGTTTACTTAGCCATTGAATGGAAAGAATAATAAATAAGCCTACAACATTGCTTCAGGTAGACACAACTCTGTCTTGTCTCCATATGAAAACCTGTCTAGTCAGCAGGGTGTGTTAGATGTGGTGAGTCAAATGTCAGTGGGGCATCTGCCAAGTCTGAAGGGCACTTACTCCTTGTGGGCTGGCTTTTTATTCCCAGGTGACCAGAAAGCAACACAAATTACTTGATCCTTGACCTCTTGGACCAAACGAGACTCAGGGATAGCTTTTATGCCTTTTAGGGAAAAAAACTCCAACCTAACCCACATGTCAAATGTTGTTCCTATCATAGACACTATGAAGCCATCTAGATGAATGACTGATTAAAAAAAAACTTTCATCTTGATACTTGCTGTTATAGGTAAACACCCCAAGTGATGATCTGAAGGAAAGAATGTTGTACTTGGGAATTAAATACTACTTCTGATTAAGAGTTGTTGGTAAATCCCTTAACTACTCTATGTTTGAGTTTTCTTGTGTTTTTAAAAGTGTTTTGAGGTCAAAGAAGTAGAGTATCTAATGAATAACATTTTTAAAAAATGAATAGTATTATTTTTAGTTAAAGAATTGACCTATGTGAGAGAAGTATTGTCAAAGATATTATTAATATATTTTATTGGAAAGCGAGGTGAACCAATCATGTAGAAAAAGTAAGGGAAAACAGATGGACAGTCAGTGTAGCATAATGGTATCTACAAGGCTTTAAGGAGCTCCACGCAATTGGGATATGGTTAACAAATTATTATATATGAATGGAATGGAATACTATTATACCATAAGGGTGAAGGTACAATTTCAGAGAAATCTAAGAAGACTTCATGAAATGACACACAGTGAAGTGAATAGAACCAGGAGAAAAGTTTATACCATAATAATATTACAAACAGAAATAATTTTGAAAGGTTTTAAAACTTTCTTCAGTGCAATGATCAACTGTAATTCCAAAGAATTATTAATGAAGCATCACTTCTGACAGGATAGCATTTTGATTGGCTCAATTACAATGAATATACTTTTGTATGGCCAATTTGGGAATTTTCTTTGTTTGACTATACATATCCTCCCCCACCCCCAAATTGAAGGGAAGTGGTGGGGAGGAGAGAAAACATTTATCAATTGAAAAAAATTAAAAACAAAACAGAAAAGATATTAAAGGAACAAAAAAAAGCCTCCAGAACATTGTGTATATTCTCTCTTGTATGTATATGGAAGGCATGGACAAGAGTCACTCAGCATGAGAAGACATGATTAAGTTGTTCTATGTACCTTTGGAAGGACTACCCACATTGATAAAATAATGCATCCATTAAAGCAATCAAATATAGTGGAGGCAAACTATTATACTGTATAAGACATCTCTGTTAGTAATTGTAAACCTAGGGTAAAGTGTCACTGCTTGAATGCTACAGAGCCAACTGTGAAAAGTTGACTTCTCTGTCATTCTAACAGGAACCTTATCTTAGCATTCACACTTTATCTGTATTATCTGAATGGAGAGAAAAGTGGAGAGGTCCTCCCTTCCATCTAAGAAAGGGGCATAGGTCCACCATTTCTTCCTTTCTCACCTAGATACACTCCTTTGGAAGTCTCCATCATGCCTCAGTGACAGATATCTCCCCCCCCTCTTCCTACTTTTCATCTCTCTTTTCGTGTGTTGTTCACACACACACACACACGCACACACACACTTTAGATCCCTGAAGGCACAGACTGTCTTTTTTTTTCATATTTGTATCCATTGTGCTTAATACAGCCTGGCTCTTAGTAGGTGCTCTCTAAATATTTCTTGACTGACTAACTTTTTGAAAAAAAGAATTTGCTACATGAGGATATAACAACTGAAAACTAAGACCAATAATCTTTGGGTCCATCTTTGGCAAAAACAAGTTGGTATAAATACCTGGGAAAAATTACATTGCAAATTATATTACAGTAAAGATTTAACTATCTGGAGGTCTTATGGAGTGAGTTTTTTGGAGAGTTGAATGTTTACCATTTTAAATAACAAACTTTAAACAATTAACTATTTTGATGGAAAAATTTCTAAAATAAATTATAAACCTATTTGAATATAAGCTCATCAAATGTTAGAGAAGGAAGAAATCAGAGATGATTTAGTCTTACCCTTTCATTGTGCAGATGAGGAGAAGAATTGTAGAGGCAAAGTGACTTGTTCCTTATTCAGCTAGTAAATAACAGAGTGAGAATTTCTACAGTAACCCAGTCCTCTGACTCTGAATGCAATGTACTTTCTGTGATATCTCATTTTTGCCTTTTTAAAGTAGCCTCTGCCAAACATAATGTCACTTTTCCTGGATGATTGAGGGCCATCATTAGGAATATCAGTTTACACACTGGCCAGCTCTTGAGCCCAATAAATTATGTTGAATTGCTTGTCCTGTACACAGTGTTCACAGATGACTGTGATTCTTCAATCCCATTGTCATTTTCCCCCTTTTAGTAGCATTTCAATATACTTCCTCATGATCAGGCTGTCAGCTATCACTTCCCAAGATTGTCAACATACCTGTTTCTAGCAGCCCTTTGAATGATCTATGATCTTGGAAAACAGAGCACCAAGTATGTTAGGATTTCATGTAAAGTACAAGTGAATTAGCAGTGAATGAAGGCCTGAGGGATTCTCCTCCATGTAAAATATATGTGGCGATTGTGATCTATATTTTGACCACTTAGAGGCCTGACTTGTTGACATTCTGGTACTTACTTGGGTTCTGGATAGCTGAAATACAGAGAGATAGTGCATATATCCAGAACTGACTTGTAGATTTGCTTGAATGTGGGTGTATACATACATATATGTATACATATATATTGAGATAAGCATATTAACCAGAATACTTATATTTGTACAATAATATAGTCACAATGAGATCTTAATATTGTAAGGAATTCATTACAAAAAATCACAGATCACAGAAAAATGGAGCTAGAAGCAACTTTAGAGATCATTTGATCCAATCCTGTAATCTCACAAGTCATCATTTTAAGACTTAAAAATCTTGGGCTCCTTTTGAGTCAATTAGCTAAATAGCAGCAGTATATTTATATAGACACCCCAAACCTTATTGTTATCATTAGCTTAAGGATCTTGGAAGATTTTTAATATATTATGTGATTTACTAAAGGTCTCACAGGGAGTAATGCTTAAAACTCAGGTTTCTAGGAACCCCAAACCCATTATTCTTGCTTTTATGCCATATTATTATACCCCCCCATGTCCCTTCTTATCATCATCATTAGTAGGAGCATTGGCATTTACATAAGGTTTACTGAGCACTTTCCTCACAACAAACTTGGAAGGTGGGTAATGCAAATATTATTCTTTCCATTATACAAATGAGATAACTGAGGCTCAGAGAAAAGTAAATTATTTGTCCGTGGTCATCTAGTTAGTCAGTAATTTAGACATTTATTTAGTTCTCTCCTAAATCCAAGACCAATATTCTTTCTACAACACTGAGCATTTTTTTGTTCAGAGCACTAGCCTAAGGACATATAAAGTTCACAGAAATGAAAACTGGCTTTTCCCCAGTTTACTGTCAATGAACTAGAGAAAAATCTTAGCAGAACCCTTTTTTTAAACTGGAAGAGATAGCTCTCAGAGAAAAAAATTTGAACATTTTCATTTTTAGAAGATAGTTGTTCTAATCAACATAATTTTCCTTAACCAACTTTTTAATGTGTACACCAAATCATCCATCCATCCATCCATCCATCCATCCATCCATCCCTTCGTCCATCCATCTACCCTTCTACTCAACAAACATTTATTGAGGGGAGGAGCCAAGATGGCGGAGTAGAAAGATACACATATGCTAGCTCCAAACCCACAGCCCATGAATTACCTGTAAAGAAGAACTCCCAACAAATTCTGGAGCAGCAGAAGCCACAGAACAATGCAGTGAAGGAGATTTCTGTTCCAGAGAGCCCTGAAAAACTGACCCAAAGGGTCCGTTGCACACTGGACCCAGAGCAGAGCCCAGCCCTGCCTTGGCCGCGCAACACTAAGACTAGCAGATCCGAACAGGCTTCAGCGACAGAATCTCTGGCAGCCATGCAGGTCCCTCCACCCACAGGTGACAAGGGTTGGGGAGAGAGTCTTTTTGGGTGGCCAAGAGGGGAGTGGGGTGTCCCTGTGGCTCCCTCAAGAGGCAGCAGTGGCAGTGGCGGTGGACAGGGGCTCCCAAAGCAGGCAGGAGCTTGGATCCATTGTTGAAGGTCTCCACATAAACCCCCTGAGGGAACTGAGTCCTGTGTGGTGGCCCTGCCCCCACCTGAGCACCTGAACTGAATCTCACATTGAATAGCAGCCCTGCCCCCGCCCAAAGCCCTGAGGCTGGGAAGCAGCATTTGAATCTCAGACCCCAAGCCCTGGCTGGGCGGATCTGGAGACCAGGTGGATGTGAAGAGGAAACTCAGAAGTCAGTTCACTGGCTTGGGAAAATGCCCAGAAAAGGGAAAAAAAAAAACCATAGAAGGTTACTTTCTTGGTGAACAGATATCTCCTCCCTTCCTTTCTGATGAGGAAGAACAATGCTTACCATCAGGGAAAGACACAGAAGTCAAGGCTTCTGTATCCCAAACATCCAAAAGAAATACTCCATGGGCTCAGGCCATGGAAGAGCTCAAAAAGGATTTTGAAAATCAAGTTAGAGAGGTGGAGGAAAAACTGGGAAGAGAAATGAGAGAGATGCAAGAAAAGCATGAAAAGCAGGTCAACACCTTGCTAAAGGAGACCCAAAAAAATGCTGAAGAAAATAACACCTTGAAAAATAGGCTAACTCAATTGGCAAAAGAGGTTTAAAAAGCCAATGAGGAGAAGAATGCATTAAAAAGCAGAATTAGCCAAATGGATAAAGAGGTCCAAAAGCTCACTGAAGAAAATAGTTCTTTCAAAATTAGAATGGAACAGATGGAGGCTAATGACTTTATGAGAAACCAAGAAATCACAAAACAAAACCAAAAGAATGAAAAAATGGAAGATAATGTGAAATATCTCATTGGAAAAACAACTGACCTGGAAAATAGATCCAGGAGAGACAATTTAAAAATTATGGGACTACCTGAAAGCCATGATCAAAAAAAGAGCCTAGACATCAACAAACATTTATTGATCACCTACTATATTTTAAGTACCATAAAAATCATAACTGAGAATTCCACTGACTAAGAATACTATCCACTCTGACTAATTTTTATCTGATAGATTCCTTGGACGTTTGAATAAGATAGTTTAAAATAATTTTGCTGAGGGTTTTGCATCAACATTCAACCAGATCAGTTGTTTTCTAAGAATCAGTCTTTTGCTTTGTTCTGTGGTTGAAAATATAATTGATTGCCTTACCCCATATTTTTTGATGTGTGATTCAAAGTCCTACAATGCTCTTACTTAAAATAACTCCAAGTGGGTCCATTCTTCATTAATCTCTTAGGCTCTCTTTTAATGTTGCTTATTGGAACAATTCTTCTTCCTCTAGCCTGCCACCACTAACTATTGGGACTAGGAGTTAGGAGTCTACAAGTGGTTTTCCACTAGTATTGTGTACCTACCTGTAGATTTCAAATGGGGACCTTAATTGCCAGATCTCTCTACTTCCTAGGTGCAACTCAGTAAAAAGAGAATTCAGAGACAGAGAATCTAGGTTCAAATTCTAGTTCTGCTACTTACTCCTTGTGTGATCTTTAGCAATTAATTTAACTTCTCTGGACTTCAGTTGCTTATCTATAAATTTAAAGAGTTAGTCTAGTTGATTTTTAAAGTAATAGTTCTATATCTATGAACTGGTGATCTATGGAATCAATTGATTGCCTCTTATGCTCATGATGACTAAAATGGAAATCATGTTTTCTTTTTTTAATTAATTAATTTATTTGTTTTCAGTTTCCAACAGTCACTTTCATATATTTTAAATTTTATCCCCTGTCCCCCTCTCCAAGACAGCATGCAATCTTACATGGGTTCTATGCATACATTCTTATTAAACACATTTTCACATTAGTCATGTTGCATGGAAGTAAAACAAATGGGAGAAACTATGAGAAAAGCCCAAACAAAGCAAAGCATAACAAAAGAGAAAACACTCTACTTCATTCTGCATTCTGATTCTATAGTTCTTTCTCTGTATGTGGATGGTATTTTGCATCAGGTCCTTTGGAAGTGTTTAAGGTCCTTGTATTGTAAAGGGCTAAGTCTATCAGAAACAGTCCTCACACACTGTGGCTGTTACTGTGTATAATGTTCTCCTGGTTCTGTTCATTTCACTCAACGTCAGTTCATATAAATCTTTCCAGGTTTTTCTGAAGTACATCTGTTCTTCATTTGGAATACCATTCCATTACATTCATATACCACAAGTTGTTCAGCCATTCCCCAATTAATGGGCATCCCCTTGATTTCCAGTTCTTGGCCACTGCAAAAACAGCTGTTATAAGTATTTTTGGACATGTGGGTCTTTTTCTCATTTGCATGATCTCTTAGAAGTGATATTGCTGGGTCAAAGGGTATGGACATTTTTACAGCCCTTTGGGCATAATTCCAAATTGCTCTCCAGAATGGTTGGATCAGCTCGTAGCTTGACCAACAATGAATTAGTGTTCCAACTCTCCCACATCTTCTCCAACATTTATCATCTTCCTGTTTTGTCATGTTGGCCAATAGTAGGTGTGATGTGGTACCTCCGAGTTGTTTCGGGAAATCATGTTTTCTAAGGAGCATAGATTTAGAATTGGAAGAAACATTAGAAGCAATCTAGTCTGAGACGCCCATTTTGCCAATGAAGAAACTGCATTCCAGAGAGGGGACTTTTATTGCAGATGTTATATGAGTTAGTTAGTGATTGTATTGTGCACAAATGCAAATAATAATGGCATGAGGTCACACTTTATACAAGTTAACTTATTTGATCTTAACAACAACCTTGTGGGGTCGGTACTATTATTACCCACTACTTTACAGATGAGGAAACTGAGACATAGAGAATCAAAATAATTTTTCCAGAGTCCCCCACCCAATTTCTGAGGCAGAATTTGGACTCAGGTGTTCCTGACTCCAAGACCAACACTTTATCCACTACACTACCCATGCCATAGAGCAGTCTCTCATTAGTTAGTAATTCTACTATGGTCAAATAAAATTGATAATAATGCATGTGTGGAGGCAGACTAGGTGGCTCAGTGGATGGAGTTAGAAGGACCTCCCTAAGCTGAAATCTGGCCTCAGACACTTAGTGACTCTGGGCAAGACACTTAAACCACTGTATGCCTTAATACACTGGAGAAGGAATTGGCAAAGAACTCCAGTCTCATTGCCAAGAAAACCCAAAGACAATAGTGACACACTGGGATAAGAGGGTCACAAGGAATTAGAAAAAAACTAAGCAACATAGTTTTTAAGGTTTGCAGAATACTTTTACATATACAAGTTCATCTAGTAGTCAACTAACATCTACCAGCAAATTATTAGTTTATGCCTGCTAAGTAGCAGAGTGCTAAGTAGTGCTAGAGTCAGGAAGTCCTTATTTCAAATCCATCCTCAGACACTTACTAGCATTGTGACCCTGGGCAAGTCACTTAAGACTGTTTGCCTCACTGTCCTCAACTGTAAAATAAATTGGAGAAGGAAACGCAAACCACTCCAGTATCTCTGCCAAGAAAACCCCAAATGGGGTCATAGTTGAAGTGAATGTTTACAGGAACAAATAGTTTGAATACTCTGATAGCAACTTAATTCAACTCAATTCAGCAGTGAGGAGATGGGAATAGAAAAGTGAAAATACAGAATATAGTTCAAAGGTGGAGAACCTGCGGCTGCGAGTCCACATGTGGCCCTCTAGGTCCTCAAGTGTGGCCCTTTGAATCCAAACTTCACAGAACAATCTGTCAAAGGGTCACTTGAGGACCTAGAGGGCCACATGTGACCTTGAGGTCACAGGTTCCCCATCCCTGATATAGTTCTTGTCATTGAATTTTTATAAGAAAGGGTTTGGGAGGAGAGGAAAGACATTTAATATGCACACAAACAGACAATTACATAAGAAAACTTGAAGAAGAGATAGCTTTGTTAGAATAGAATATATAATAAACTTGGAAGACTAAGTAGCGACAGGGACTGGATCCTTGATCTTATCAGTATAGAAATACTATCTAGTATTTCTTCTTGGTGGCTATTTTCCTATTTTATTAAAAATGTCAAATTAGTCCACATTTTGAGGATAATCAATCCTTTGTTTTAAATAAAAACCTACTTAGTATTCAAGTGCCACAGATTGTAATCTGCTTTCAAAGCCAAGCAACACTCCTGAGCAAATTATCAGGAACAAAGTCAGCCCCAGAAAGACTTAGCAGGTAAGACTAACTCAAAATAATGCTGATGCTAATAGGCATTATTATGATTACCATCACTATGTGCACACATTGGGGGCCTTTCATCTTCAAGCTTTGCAAACATTAACATGTTAATCCTCATAACATCCTTGTGAGTAAGACAGATGGCAAGTTTTATTATACTCCATATAGAGAGTAACATCATAATGATGGTAATAATAACAGTAATACATCAAATAATCTCAATCAGTATCATCTTACTGGCATACTAAGAAAACAAGGAGAGATATATGGGATGGGTCTGCAAGAGACAAATGAATGTTCTTAAAGAAACAAAGGAAGTTTAAACATTCCCCCAAAAAAACCATTTTCTCAACTATTTTTATTGTGTGAAACTACTGGGCTGTCACTGAAGCCCAGATACTTCTTGAAGCCTAAAGAGATTAAGGCTTTGGGTCATTCCACTGTTCAAAGAGGCAGAAATGACACTGGGAAAGCTGGTACTTTTAAAAAGGTGTTCAAACCAATGTTGTATTTATTTGTGAAATGGGTTCCCGTCAGTTGAGTGCCATGGGTGTGTTCTGGGAATGCTTGTATGTTTCATGGTGAGGAGGTGACTTTCATTCCATACAATGGGATAGCAATCTCTTGAAGCAAAGTGAGACTGAATGATTGCTAAGCTATTCCAGGAGGCTGTCACCAAGTCAATCACTTGTTATAGGATCATAGGTTTACAGCTGGAAAGGACTTTGTCAATGGTCCAACCCCTTCATTTTACAAAAGAGGAAACCGATGTCCAAAGAGGTTAAGAAACTTCCCAAAGTCACCCCAGTACTCGGTAGTGCACGTGTTATTTGAACCCTCAGTATTCTGAATTCCAATCCACTACTCTTTCCACAGTACTTTCGCTGCTTGTCTGTCAACATTTACTGAGCTCCCCTTGAGTATTCACTTTTGTCTGCCTATCCTGTCACTAAGTGTTGAACTGAGTTGAATTAAATTGCTATCATTTCCTGCAGAGCACTGTATGTGGTGCTTTGGGGAATTACGAAACAAGTAGAAGATACTGTTCCTGCCCTTGGGGCTTTTATGAAATAGATCATAAGTGAATAGCCCTCGAATACAAATAATGTATATACAAAGTCCATTCATTCATTTAGCAAATATTTTTAGGGAGGGACTCTTAAAGTCGAAAGCGCTGAGTTAGACAATGTAAATGGAGGCATTTGGGATAGATACAGGAACCAGGTGAGTTCGTCAGAAAAGATATCCAGTTGGACTTGAGAGGGTTCGATAGTGAGTTTTTCAGATCTTCCAAATGAACTTAGAAATGACAAATCTATGGCTTCAGGAAGGGGGAGGGGAAAAACAGGCTTCTGCTGCCTACACCTTTACCTCCACAGGTTGGGACCTGTGACATAGGCTCGTGTGCTTACTAGAGAAGCCGAGGTACTAACTTGTGGTGGATATATTTAGTTAAGACATGCATCGCTCCTGCTAGAAAGCCTCAGAGCTCCAGCAATCACCCTCCTCAGACTCTCTCTCTCTCTCTCTCTCTCTCTCTCTCTCTCTCTCTCTCTCTCTCTCTCTCTCTCTCTCTCTCTCTCTCTCTCTCTCTCTGTCTCTTTCTCTCCACACACACACACACACACACACACACACGCTAATTTTAATAAACACAAAGCAAAACCTCGGTCAGATCAAATTTACGATTTTCAGCTTTAAGTCAGGGTGGGACTATCCTGGACCACCTTTCTCCCACGCGGACTACAAACCAAGATCCTGCCACTGCTGGGATGGGAGGGAAAGAAAACCTTTAACTTAGGTCGCCTACAGACTCCCAGAGCGTTAGGGAGATGGGTGGAGGAGAGATTAATAGAATTTAGAGTTGAATGGAAGGGAGGACAAACTTTGCTTCCTAGAACAGCGGGGCTGGGAGTGCCCACCAACTTCCAGCAAGTCTGGGGGACTGGGACGGGGGCGGGGCGGGCAGCCCTTAGAAGCTCCGCGGGAGGCTGGGCAACCCGGAGACAGGAGAGGGGAGAGGGGAGAAGTGGGAGGGGCCGCCCAACCCGCTCTTTCAAGTCTCTCTCCCTCCCTCCCTCTCCCTGGCGGCAGCTGGGGGAGATGAGTGGCGCTGAGTCGCCTCTTCCCTGACCCCTCCTCTCCCCCCTGCCCCTCCTCCCTCCCCCTGCCGCTGCTGCTGCCGCTGCTGCACTGGAAATATGAAGAGTAGGTGCAGCTGCAGCAGTGGTGGTGGCTGCAGCGACTGGGCTCAGAGCGCGGAGCTGGGTAGAGGCGGAGAGCGCGGCTGCGGGCGCCACCGGAGGCTCCGAGAGGCGGAGGCGGCTGCGGGGTTCGCGGCCAGGCGCCCGGGCGGGCAGCGGGCTCAGAGAAGTGACTGCAGCCGCCGCTGAATCAGCGCCTGAGTGCGCAGTCCCTTCGCAGCGCAGCCGCGAGTCCTCCCTCCATCCCCGGCCAGTGAGCGGACCCCGGGACAACCCGAGCTCCTGGGTCCCGTCCGACGCTGCGCTGCGACCCCCAGCCCCAACTGCGGGAAGTCCACCGGGGCATCCCGCAGTCATCCAGCTGCTGCCGCCTTCTTCCCAGCAGACGGAGATGGAGTGAGCGGTCCTCGCGCGTGACCAGGAAGACGGAGCTTTTTCGGAACTGGAAAGCCAAGTCTCTGGGAAAGGAAAAGAAGGAGGAAGAAAAGGGACATTGCGGGGGGGAAAGTCACTGAGGACCTCGACTCCACTGCTCGCCCCTTTCTCTCGGGGCCCAAGGTATCTCCTTTGTCCAGCGCCTCGCTGCCTCCTCTGCAGCCTTGAACGCTGCCTCCTCTGTAGCCTTGAACGCAGCCCCTCAAAGGACGGACCCAGGGATCTCGAGGGGGCCGAGGCTGTTGGTCGCCGCTCTTCCTGCTCCCTTTCATCTGGCTTGTCAAGTTCACCGAGAAGGGAGTAGTGGACTTTTCTTCTGCCGTAGGGGTGGAGGGAGGGAAGAGAAAGCAATAACTTTAGCATCACTGATTCGAAGGAAGACCAAAAGTTGCAGTGGAAGAGAATAATTACTGACCATCAGAAAGAGAAGAGGACAGTCTCTTAGGCGCCCTGAGGAAGAGGAGGAGGAGGAGGAAGGGTGGAGGTGGTGCTGGTGGTGGTGGCGGTATAGAAGAAAAGCTGGAAATGTCCCATCCCTACCGCAGCCTGGTCAGATACCTGTTCCTGGCCCTCCTTTTACATGGTGAGTGCTACTATTCGAGCTCTGCCCCCTCCCCCTCGGCCCCAGCAGAAGTGCTGGTAAATATAATGCTCATTTATAATAATTATCCATGATAACAACTACAGTCAACTTAGGACTTAGGAATGGATCACAAAGTTCTGAATTATTTAAATCCCTTAACTTTCCTGTACCTCAGTTTCCTCATCGGTAAAATAATAGATTTCGAGACCTCTGAGAGTACTTCCATCTCTAGATCTATCCATGATCCCATGATAGCTCTGAGAGGCTCAGGGGAAACCTCCAGTTCAATTTCTGTCATTTCCTCTTTTCTTAGACCCATTTGAGTCTGTGTCTTTAGCCTTTGCTGCTTGAGTTTTCCTATATGGAAAGGCAAGTTAGTTATCCCCCTTTATTTTTACCTCCAGGTTCAATGAGTATAAAATTTTGGCAAATGATTTTATTCCTTCTTTAGCATTTTCAGCTATAAGCAGAGATGCTATAATTAAATTATGTGCTTTGTGGTCATTTTTTTAACGTTCCAAAGCCCATAGTGACTCTTGATGTGGTCCAAGTTTTTATGGGACACTAAAGAGTAATTATGATCTTTTATGGAAAAAGTTCCACGTGTGTTTATCTCTAAATTTCTTGGAAGACTATTGGTTGAGTAAATTACTTATTTCAGTTATGAATGATAACAGTTCACTGATTCAATACTGAAATGCCATTGGTATTTTAGATCCCCATGCATAAACACTCCTGAAGTCTTTGGATTCAATCTGAAAGTAGCAACAAATAGTTTACCAAAGATTTACTAATTCAAGAAAGGTCTTGCAGGGCTTATCTGAATTTAAGGTTCTCTTTCTCTGATGTTCAGATTTGAGTTGATTAAATTTTCCAGATACCCAAATGAACTTTGACAAAGAATTTTAGCCCTCAGCCCAGGTATATTACTTGCCTTTTGGTGACTTTGGAATATTCTTGGAAGGAAATTGGACAGGTCAAAGAAAGATCAGGATTATATTATGGCCCACAAAGTAGCTACTATAGCAGGATTGCTTGGCATAGCATGAGCAACAAAATATATTGATAATATATTTGGGTAAAGCAGCTTGTTGTAGTGCCCTTGCTGAGGATGCCCACTGCTCTTGATATTAGAGGACTTGAATCTGAGTCCAAATTTTGTCATTTACTAGCTATATGACATTTAGGAAGTCACTAACTCTGAGCCTCTGTTCCTTTATTCATAAAATGAGGAGAATACTTGTAACATCTACCTTACGGTGTTGTTGTGAGATAAGTGTTTTGCAAAAGTGTAAGTTAATATCTTAGGATCAATTCTTGTATTGCTTCAGATAACTGCAAAATACTGTAATGAAACACCCTGGTTTGCTGCAAGATGCATCTGTAGGGATACTCATTCCTCTTCCTTGTTAGCAAGTAAGTTACATCACCAGTGATCACTAGGTATATGTCTAGGTTATGATCATCATCCTGAATGAAATTTTTATTTTTCTTCAGCTTAGAGCAGAAACCTGGGTCTGGATAAGATGTAGTTCATCTTAGAATCAGTTTGGATTCTTCTTGGAATCACAGGAAAACGCATGGACTGAGTAGGTTGATGATTTTTTTACAGTCATACTGTGGCTGCCTGCTACCTATGCCATAGGCTATGTCAGCCTAGCTAGTTAAGCCAGACCTTCCTTATGGCCAAGGTGTACTTTCAGACCCAGTGATTTGGAAGTTTAAAAGTCAGAATGGGAGTCTTGCAGTTAGAGGGCAAAAGAGAGAAGGTATAATTATAGGGTTGGACTCCCAGGCCCATCTGCTTAGAATTACAGAGCAGTTTTAATCTTTGGCTGAAACATGAAACAAATCAGAGCCAATGAACAGATCAAAACAGCAGCTGCCACCAAAAGAGAGAGAGATGAAACAGGGGAAATTGTCCAGTTTTTTCATCTATAGTTATATCTTGTGAAGGAAAAAAAGTGTGTTCTAATGGGCTTAAAACAAAAGAACATGAAAAGTTAGCTGGAGTTAAATTTTTTTTTTAAACATCATTACTTCTTGAATTAGAAAAGTAGTGAATGATAGGATCCTTAAACTTGCTGCCTAGTCCAGTTTCAGGCATAGCATCATTTCCCTACCACCATCTTTAAGAGGTAATGATCTTAGAGTTACCATCTCACCTAGCCAATCCATTGCTAGGTCAGAATAGTAACCTGAAATTTCTGTGAGCCAGATGAATGACCATAGGAACTCAGGTGGCATCTCAGACTGGTTATGTTTCCCAGATTTCAATCTGAAGACTTATGGTAACCCTTATGGTCCTTATCAAGTTTCTTTGGGTCAGGAGATGTTAAGAGAAATCAGTCTTAGAGAAGGATGAATCTCATACTGAATGGAAGAGACTCAAAGGATTTGGGGGCTAGAAAAGATCGTATAGTCCAATGGTTCTTAACCTAGGGTCTGTGAATTTGTTTCAAAAAATATTTTTATCACTATTTCAAGTGGCTTTCCTTTGTAAGCCTTTCTCATTTATTTTATGCATTTAAATAAGAGGCCCATAGGTCTCACCAATCTGTCAAAGGGGGTCCATGACATAAAAAGATTAAGAAATTCTAATCTAGTCATGTCCCTTTATGTTACAGATGAAGAAACAGAGGCCCGAAGAAATCAAATGACTTGCCAAGATCACACAGTAGCAGAGATAAAATTCAAACCCTGGTCTTCTAATTATAAATCCAACATTTTTCTTATAGAAGGCAATGTTTTGAGAGGGGAAGTAGTACTGGCAGTCATTGCTATTTTTAAGAGAAGTGAGATAAAAAAATAAGGACTGAGAAGCAATAGTTAATTGACAAAGGAGAGTCACAATATGTCATCCAATTCCTAAAGGAATCTGGACAGAACTTTAGAACAAATATAATTGATCAAATCATATTGTACATACATCAAGAAGAGCTGGAAGGAACAGGTACCAGGAATTTGCATGGTTTCATGTCTGAAATGAGAAAAATGATCACAATTGATTATAAGACTATCTACTTTCAGGAGAACTAGATAATAACTCAGATACAGTGGGAAAATGGAACACAGAATTTCTTATTTTTATTTGCTTAAAGTATTTTGATAGAAAACAAGTACCAATCTCTCCTACTCTTCAAGGATATGTTTGGTTTGTATATGTATAGCATATACCTGTCCTACTTTGTTATCAGGAATTTTAGAAACTTCTTTTTTTCATGATGCACTATACCAGTTGGTGTTTGGTGGTACAGTGTGACTTCTGAAAGTTCTTACATAATTTTAAAGTGGTAAAGCTTTAAACTAATTTCACTAGTAGATATGATGAAAGCCATCAAAAATATTTTAAGCAATGAATAATTCTGATTTTTTCTCATAGTTGGTTTTATAATAAGAAGTCATTTGTGTATCACCTAAAGGTGTTCGAAGTGTTTATATATAGTACTTTATCTCATTTGAGTCCCATAATAACCCTGAAGTAGATGCTATTTTATTACCCTCATTTTACATATAGGGAAACTAAGGCATAGAGACTTGCCTAGTCACATGGCTAGTTTGGGTCTGATGTGAGATTTGAACATGTCTTCCAGACTCTAAGTCTTGAATTCCTTATACCATACTCCTTTATCCATTATATTATATCCCTTACTGAGGGTCACACTTTACCTTTCTCACAGTAACTATTTTTCAGTTGTCACAAAATCTGCAACATATTGTCTCCAGTTATATAATGGTGCATACATTTTTAATAAATTTGCTCTTAAATGTTTTGTGAAGAAATGCATTTGGGAAGCTTGGGCAACCTGTTCTTTACCTGAATTCCAACGCTTTCTCTCCAAATGTGGGGTTTTCTCACCATGTTTTTGAGGATAGTTTCTGTCTGTCCTATAACCTCAGTTGTGAGAGTTTGAAGGTAGGTAAAGACTTTGGGAAGAATCAGTAAGGGGGTCACAAAGACCACACATCCAAATATAATGGTCTTTGTGACCCCCTTACTGATTCTTCCCAAAGTCTTTACCTACCTTGATAAAAATAATTAGTCATAAAGTGACCTATAACCATCCTTGACTAAGCCATTGATAGTCATGGGTCACCTTATGACTAATTTTTTTTCATGTTTTAGGGGAAAAGATTAAAACTGTGGTCTAAAAACCTTTCTTACCTACAGGGCAGTAAGATATGCAATGAAGAGATTAGCATTCATTGTCAGTTTTTCTGAAAGTTTTTTTTTTTTAAATGGCAAATTTAAGACCCAAATCCAAATGACAGCTTATTTGTCAAATTTATTCTTTTTCCATTCAATTTATGAATATGATGGCATTAGCTAATTCAAGTCAATTCATAAAATATTAGAATTGGCAGGAACTCCGCTGACTATCTAGTTCAGTTGTCTTATTTTCAGATGGAGGAAATGAGACACAAAGAAGTCAAATGACTTCTTTAAGATTGTGCAGTGATAAAATCAGGACAACAGTGTAGGTCAACCAATTCATAGTCAAAAGTTCAAGATATTGAATATCAAAGAAAATATGTTGGTAAAAATTTCCCTTTTCACTCTTTTCTCAGCTAGTATAAAAATGTATAAAAGCTTCTGATATTAACTTTCTAAAAACATCAACTGTAGATTAGTAATAAAGATTAATATGAATGATTCTAACATAATTGACTTGGCTATAATGAAAATATTTGATTCTAAGATTTGGTGCTGATATTGTGAGACCCTCTTTTTAAAAATGGAGTTTACTGTTACCATTAGTAGAATTGATTGACTTTTCTGGGAAATGAAGCTCCTTCTTTAGTTTCATTTAAAGTTATTGTGAAAACTTTTAATTCTTTCTATGATGACAACTTGAGCCTGAAAATAGCTTAAAGAATATTGAGATAGGTTAGATGATGATGGCAAAAGGACTTATTTGGAATTTGAGGACCTTGGTTTGAATCCTGGCCTTGTTAATTGTGATTTGTGTGATCTTGGGCAAGTCAATTAACCTCTCTGAGCCTCAGTTTCCACATCTGTAAAATAAAAACAATAACTCAGATGACCTCTGAACATCCCTTGCCACTCTAGATCATGTGTAATTGCCAGAAAATATAATTTGCTGTAAGAATTTCATAAACCTAAGAAAATGTTATCTTTCTGTCCTTTGACCTTTTTCGGAGCAGTAGGAAAAAATGGTGTGGGAACCTTAAATATTAAAGATAAAATGACTTTTTAAAAAAACACGAATTTCATGAACACATCTAAGTGTAAGGGTCTTGCTTTAAGCTTCTCACCCAGCAGAATGAACAAGATAACCAGAAACCTCTTCTCTTTCTTCTCTGCAAGATGAATAAAGAGCAAAGCACATGTGGAAAATGTGTTTCATAATTAACTTCTGTTTTTGAGTAGAAAGTACACTTAATGAGAATTGGTCAAAATATATTTACCTGCAGTCTTGTGAATCTGACTAAGAGAGCTTTAAATTTTAGAGAGGGGGGAAGAAGAAACCATCTGTCATTTAACTGTCAAACCAAATATCAGATAGAGTTGCAGTTGACACGGCCAATTGAAAAGATCAACAAACAGTTACAAGATAAGAATCATTCAAAAGTATATTCATGATTTTTATACCACCCCAACATATATGCATGTCTTGGCCTCTCTACAGACCAAGGAAACGGAGAGAAGGAAAATATCCAGGTGACTAAAGCAAAAAGTCAGCCTTTGAGTGAGGGCAAAGCAAGGCTTTGGACCTAAACTGATCCTATCTTGCCTACCTGCTTAGTTCTCTTGTCAGTTGAGGCGTAGTGAAAAGCCACATGCTGTGTCTCTCAAGGATCCCATATAGATGAGGGTTCAAAATGATTAAGCCTTTAGTTCAGGGATCCCCACTGGGTTTGGGAGTAGGATCTGTTTTTTAATTCCCTGAAGCTTTACAGTCACCATGGGGGAGACTGGGGAAACAGTAAAATTCCTGGAGTTAGAAATGGCTGACAGTAAAAATCCCTAGGTGGAAAAGAGAAAATGGGGGACTATTGCTCCTCCCTTCCCCCTGCTGGACATCCTAGCAAACCACAGCAAGCCATTTTCTGGAGGAAATAGAGAAGGGTTAGTGTCCACAAGATCCAGTCTGAAGATTTACCAGGAGAGGTTTTGAAAACTGTTTACTTACATCCTGATCTCCAGATTGAGACTTGTACGTTAGAAAGTAGTGACCCAGGAGAACACCTGATGTTTAGCCAAAATCAAAGTAGTATGTGATTAGCATAATTTCTTCATGATTCCTAGCAGAATTCCTAGCAGAAGAGAAAAATGAAAGCCTTCAATGGTGACCTCACAGGAAATATGTATTTCACTCTACCCCATCTTCACCAAAGGAGTGGGGAAGAAATAGAGAAAAAGAAAAAAAAGATATTTGTCACTGTAGTAATGGAAATTAAAAATAATCACAAGTAAACATTATTATCAGAGTCACTATTGTCTATTACACTAAAAATGAAAATGCTTCCTAGTGTTTATCTAACAATTACCACATCAAACAGTAGTTTATGGCAATGACTGTTTATTTAATTGGGCAGAGCAATTGCATGGATAAATAATTACCTATATTTAAGCTAATCAGTTGCATTTTTACCTGCTACAAAGTTTTCATGTTTCAGACAAGTTTTAACTTGAAATATAGCATGGTTATAGTAGAAACAAAACCATACTCTTAACATATATTATTTACATTGGAGGTTCCACAAAGGATAATGTCAAAATTATAGTTCATATCCACAGGTTTTTTATTAACCTTTTTTTCCTCCTTTTATCTTGTCGGTTACCTTTTAGAAAAACACTTTTTTGCTTTCAGATTCCTAGTCTGTGTCTACATAGGTAAAATAGAATAGAAAATGAAAACTTTTTGGTTAATTCAGACATTAAAAATTGCTGTTCAAAAAAAAATGAGATTAAAGGGTGGAATGATCAAGAATAGATGTCCATAGTAATTAAACTAATCAAACTGATTAGACCATTCTCCACTTCTTATAAAGATGGCCTTTCAGAGATACCTGCCCTGTCCCACAAAACCTCCTTCCAACCCCAGCAAAAAAACAAAAATTGAGCACAGTCTTTTGGGTGTCAATTTACTCATGTCATAGATGAGAGCATCACAAGTAAGGAGTAGTGTTTACTATTGTTGATGTAGATCAAAGAAAGGGATAGCATGTGTATCATATGTGGAGTATATATGCTAAGATCAGCTCTCCACAGCCATCATCTGGTGAATTTAGGCAATGTAGACAGCCCAAGTAATTCAAAACCCAATGTTCATTTGGTGCCTGTTCTTATGTCCCAACAAGGTGAACTCTCTTTTTCTCTTCTTTTATGTAGAACCCTGTCTTTAAAACTGTAATTACTAAGAACTTCTGCTCCAAGAATAGAAAGTTGATTGCTGTGATCCTAATTAAGATAATTTTGGCAGGATTTAAGGATGTTGGCAAGAATAATCTAATCCCTAGGAGTAAATCACTTGCTCCTGTAAAGTGAAACAAACGTATCAGAATGTAAAAGTATCATTTACTGCTTTGAAAGTGGTAATTTGCTAAATGGCAGGTACCCTTGTGCCCTAAAGACTTCATTTGCTTTTCACAGCTTATATGTAGAGTCTACACCCATACTCACTCCCTATAAGAGTAAGCCTATTACTCATATATCACAGTTTCACTGTGATTCTCCCCAGGATCCATTTCCTGGGACTTAATTGTGCATGAGACTAGGTTTTCAACAAGATTGTTTAGGTACTTGGGTCAGATCCAAGATGCACCCTGCTTGGACCAAATTCCACTCTATCACAGTGTTGTCATTATTTTTTAGTGTTTACGTAGTACTTGATATTTGCAAAACATTTCACCAGTATGTTTTATTAATTACTTCTCACACCTGTAAAATAGGCTACCATTGATTATCTCACTTTGCATATGTGATGAGGCACAAGAATATGAAGGATCAGTTACCCAAAGTTACTCAATATCTTACAACCCCTTCTTTTCTGGCTATTACTTAGTGATTTTCCTTTGTCAAGAATCATCTAGAGAAGGGGTGGGGAACCTGCAGCCTTGAGACCTCATGTGACCTTCTAGGTCCTCGAGTTTGACCTTTTGACTGAGTCTGATTTTTACAGAACAAATCCTTTTATTAAGAGGATTTGTTCTGTGAAGTCTGGATTCAATCAAAGGACCACACTTGAGGACCTAGAGTGCGGCATGTGGCCTCAAGGCCACAGGTTTCCCACTCCTGATCTGGAATAAATCTGAATCAAGTATTTATAGTAATATATCTAACCAAGCTCCTTATTTGGCCTGTACATATGGTGGTTTCCTTCCACATCCTTTATTGTCATAATATAGGAAATAGGAAGAAGACACACATATTAGATTCAAAACAACAACAAAAAACTCAAGCTTGGGTATGTCCTGAAGTTGGCACAGGCAGACCAATCTCTTGTGCTTTCTGTATATGAAGTGCTGTACAAGGAATACTAATATTCAGAATGATGAGCCTAAGGCACTGCTGAATTCCTGAGTCATCAAAGAAAGATGTTCACTCTAAGGAGGCAGGATTTTCAACAATGAAACAGAATAGAGTTTTTGATTAACTCTTAGTTAACAAAAAAAAATTCAGTTAACCACAACATCCCATTCCCAGGTAAGCATTCTAGGTAACTATTTTTTAAAACTGGACAGATATATATATATATATATATATATATATATATATATATATATATATATATATATATATATATATATATATATATATATATATATATATATATATATATATATATATATATATATATATATATATATATATATATATATATATATATATATATATATGAACACACATAGAGTAACTTCATTACTATCAGATATCCTCTTAAAGATATGAAGGTAGAGGATCTAAACTCTTGGTAGAAAGCTATGTCTTTCAAGGTAGGGGGAAAGAATAAGCATTTATTAATTACCTACTCTGTGCAAGACATTGTGCTAACCACTTTTATAAATATCTCATTCCTTACAACAACCCTGAACCCCAATATTATTATCCCCATTCTACAGTTGAGGAAATTGAAGCAAACAGAGGTTAGTTAATTTTCCCTGAGTCACTCAACTAGTAAGTGTCTAAGGTCATATTTGAACTTGGGTCCTCCTGCCTCCAGGCCCAGAATGCTCTCTATTGAACTACCAGATGCTTCTATCATTCAAGGACCAAAAAGAACTAAATACAGAGATAGAGGGGAGGGAGAGGAGGGATAGATTTTTAAATGGATTTGTCTAATTTGTTAACCAAAGACCTATTTTTACCTAAACACCTTGTTCATTGGAAATCTTTCCTCAAATGGAATCCAGAGGCCTTGGAATTAGAAGACATCCATCACAGATGTGATCTGTAGACACCTTGTTATGAGATTCTTCAGAGTAAAGATTTCAGGGTCCAAGAATGCCTTATTGTTATGTTTGATCTCCGATGTTGCCTAAATTAATATTTTTAAATGAATTTTCAATTCCCTTCCATTTACAAAAAGTCTAGCACTTCATACAACTGCTTTTCATGTTTTTCACACCATAACAATCTGGTAAATGTTTGAAGATGAATGTTGACAGTCAACCAAAGATTGAAAAGGCAGTCAAGAAAGGGTACTTCATCTGCCATATGACAAGTATCCTTTCTTTCATTTGAGATACTGATTTCATTCCCTTACTTGTTAAAGATGGGGTTTTTCAAATAGAAAAGACTTAAAAAAAACACATTCTTTAAATTTATTGTTGTAGCTCCATAGAAGGTAACTATGTCTTCAGTGGAGAGAGTGCCTGGAATCAGAAAGATCTGAATTCAAAGGTAGCCTCAGACACTTATAGCTGCGTGACCATGGGCAAGTCACTTAACCTCTGTTTGCCTTAATCCACTGGAGAAAGAACTGGGAAACCCCTTCAGTATCTTTGCCAGGAAAATGCCATGGATAGTATTGACATGCTATAGTCCTCCAAGTCAGTAAGAGTCATAAATGATTCAACAATAACAACTTCATAGTATTGATTCAATGTTATCTTCTCCTGACTGCTAAATTCAGGTTACTTACTCTGATATTATTGTTATATTGGCTGGGTTTTTGTCCACATTGGAGTATCTGAATAGGAAGAGGTGAGGACATAGCTGTTTCATCTCTCTCTCTCTCTCTCTCTCTCTCTCTCTCTCTCTCTCTCTCTCTCTCTCTCTCTCTCTCTCTCTCTCTCTCTCTCTCTCTCTCTCTCTCTCTCTCTTTCCCTCTCTCTCTCTCCCCTTTACTCCCTCCCTCCCCCTGTCTTCCTTCCTTCCTTTCTTCCTCTCTGTCCTTTTTTCGCTGTTAGTGTGTGACTCACTTGTCAAAGAATTCCTGGGGAAAAACTATATATACATAATATCTGAGAAATTTGCTTCAAAGAATTTCCCCCCAGTTAACTGTTTCCCTTCTAATTTTAGCTGCAATTAGATTTGTTTGTACAAAACTTCTTAATTTTATTTATTTCCTTCCATCCTATTCTCATATATTTTTTCATCTCCTTGCTGCCTACTCCCACCACCCCCTTAACATGAAATAGTGTTGTGGAAAAGGAGTGTGCTAGACACTAATGGTCAATGTAAACAGTTTCTGTTCTTCTCCACCCCTCTGTCCTCTCCCTTTTTCTCCATATTGAGGTAAATTGCCTAGCATCCCTGAACATCTCTCCTCAGCCATCTTCAGGATCAATGACTAGCAGGATAATTTCTAGGCATTTTAGCTCCTTCCTGCTTTTCAGATGCCCCATATCCAGGATGAGAGGCAGCTAAGTGATAGGAAGGATAGATCATTGGACCTGGAGTCAGGAAGAATGGGTTCAAATTTGACCTCAGGCACATATGATCTGTGTAACCTGGTTACATAGTTACTCTGTCAGACTCAATTTTGTCATCTATAAAATTGGAATAATGATAATAATAACTACTTCTCAGAGTTATTATGGGGATCAAGTGAAATAATATTTGTAAAGTGCTTTGCAAATCTTAAAGTACAACACAAATGTTAGCTATTTTTATTATTGTATCTAAATATCGCCAACTGAACAGATTAGGTTTTGTAATGAATAAGGATCCACATTTTAGTGTTTCAGCCATGGAATAAATTATTCCCTGCTATTCATTTTCCTTGGCCTATGCTTGCAGCCCTACCATTCTTGTAGCTGCAATAATCACTTTGACCTCTTATTTTCACTGTGCTGTACTTAAGGACCAAAGTTAAAAGATAATTGGGAGACTGGGAGCAACTTAATTCACAGAAACTTTGCAGAAGAGTAGCAGAAGGAGACCTGGATTTTGACTCAGAGGACATGGACTTGATTCTTACTTCCTCATTGTGTGGTCTTGGGCAAGTTACCTCTGACCCAAACAACCAGTGGCACAGTGGAGAGAGGGCTTTAGTGGGTGTCAGGAAGAACTGAGTTCCAATTCTTTCTCAGACCTTTAGCTCTGTGACCTTGGGCAAGTCATTTAACCTCCCAGACTCAGTTTCCTCATCTGTAAAACTGGGATAATAATAGTGCCTATCTCACAGGGTTCTTTGGAGCCTCAAAATGAAATAATATTATCTGTTATTTTCTTTAGCCTATCCATTTTTCCTTTCTTAGGCTTTATTCAATTGTTTTCAGTTATTTCTGACTCTTCATGAACCCATTTGGGTTTTTTTTTTTTGGCAAAGATACTAGAATAGTTTGCCTTTTCCTTCTCCAGCTCTTTTACAGATGAGGAAACTGAGGCAAACAGGGTTAAGTGACTTATCCAGGGTCCCACAGCTAATAAGTATCTGAGACTGGATTTGAACTCAAAAAGATGAGTCTTCCTAAATGCAGGCCTTGTACTCTATCCACCTAGCCACCCCCCAAAAACAATTGTGATATACAGCAAACCACTCCTCTAGAGAATTACATTAATTCTAAATGTTAATGCAGTATTAAATGAATCACATTATATAAATGTAAGCATGACTAGCTTGAAGTAATTTTTCAGGTTAAGTTATTGAACTTGTAATAATCAAGAGTAAATACAAGGATACTTTTATTTTCTTCTGAATTCCTATTAGGTGTTTTAAAACATTAACACCTTCAATTGGTTTCATATTCATCTCATAATCCTTGTCCTGACTCCTAAACTTTTTAGATATCTATTTTTTCTACTTTTGTAAAGTAACTTGATGTGAGAAATATAATTGAAATACTTTCAACATTTTAAAACTTTAAAACTTTTATTATGGAGCACTCTCAGGGTATTAGTTTTCATATCTATAAAATAATAAGGTTAGATTAAATGATCTCCAACATCTTTTCCTGTTTTAGATTCTAAGATCTTAAATATTAAATTGCTAAATCATTGCTGCTTCTTTGAGTATTGAATAATAAGGATATTGAGAGTTCTAGGAGGATCTCCATTAGGATCATAGGTTTAGAGCTGAGAGGGGTCTTAAGAGTCACATAGTCCAACCCTCTCATTTTGTAGATAAGGAAAACCAAGATCTGAAGAAAATAAATGATTTGGCCAAGATCCTACAAGTAGGAAGCGATAGATTGATGATCCCAAGATACTCTGACTCAAACCCATACCTTTTATATTTCCTTCATCATTGCTAATAATTACTGATGCTAAAGTAACCCTAAAGTTTTTCCTATGGTAGGAAAACTTCACTTACAGACAACTCATGTATGCAAAGGGATGATACTGTCCCATCTCACTGCCAGAGGAGTTTGACCTATTATTAGTGCTTTTCCTGGCTTCTTTTAAGACTCAGCCAAAGTCTTATCTTCTCCAGGAAACCATTTCCAGTCTTCCTTAATCTCAGTACCTTTCCTCTGAGATTACCACCTGTTTATTCTGTCTGAATTTTGTTAATACATAGTATATTTGCATGTTGTCTCCCTTAATAGATGGTAAGCTCCTTGAGAGCAGGGATTGGTTTTTTGGTGGGGAGGGGACTTTCTTTGTTTCCCCAGTACCCCGAACAGTGTGTGACACATCATAGGTGCTTAATAAATGTTTGTTACCTTGACTTGATTTGCCATCTTCTGAGATGCTACTGACACCCTATAGCAACAGATCTCTACCCTACTCAGATTCTATATTCCCTTCAAAAGCTGCTATGCCTTTACCCTCACCCTGCTGGTACCTTTGTGTCTGGAGTCAGGAATACCTGAGTTCGATACCTTTCTCAGATACTTACTAGCAGCTGTGTGACTCAACAAGTCATTTAACCTCTGTCTATCTGGGTTCCTTCAATTGTAAAATGGGGATAATAATAGCATTCACTCCAAGGGTGTTTGAAAGATCAAGTGAGATAATACTTGTAAAACACTTAGCACAGTAATATGGTGTGTAGTAAGTTCTTAATAAATACTTGTTTCCTTTCCTTTCTGCTGTCATGGTCTCTATATTTTATTCTAATCCTCAAAATCTACATATAGAATCAATCTCCTGACTCCCTACTCCCAAACAGCCTCCCCTGCCAATGCTCACTACCCATCTATCTCATAGGAACTATATCCCCCACACTCAGTTTGACTCCCATCTCCCTTCCCTGATGACTTTCACCCTCAGCTGATCTCTCCCTTTTATAATTCCTTAGTTATTTGTACTATAAAATGAACAGCTTGTTATTATACTTTCTTATGCTCATATTTTCATGTAAGTGTAACAGGGGAGAGTTCATATTCACTCCTCTTATACATGTATATTTATAGGTTGTCTTTTCCCAAGTAGGTTGTAAGTTCATTAAGATGTCTTATGCTTTTATATCCTCTGTAGGGCATACAGCTTAATATACCAGTCACTTGTTAACATTTGTTGTTTGATAAAGTTGGCTTTTATTTACAGGACAGGAGGGAGTATAATATTGGCTCAACAGTCAAGAAACCTCTGGAGTGGCTAAGGAGAAGGCCAGGTGTCCCAGATATTTTGGAAAGGGGACCAAAGAGAGGCTTGCACCCTGTTGGATACAGGAAACAACTTTGTTGAAATCACTCCTTTGAGAGCCATTAAGAGGAATTAACAGTAAAACTGACAGAGGAAAATATCTCCCTAGTAGGAAAAAATTCCTACTAATGAGACCGAATGTTATGAACAAAATGCTTTGTCAATCCATAATGTTTCCTCTGTACAGATTGTTTCAGCCTGATTTGTGTAGATGGTTCCTGAGCTCTGGAGGCCTGTTGACTAATTTTTCTCTCGTGTCTTCCTTTCCTAGGGCTGGGAGAAGGTTCCGCCCTTCTTCACCCAGAGAGCAGATCCCATCCTCGATCTTTAGAGAAGAGTGCTTGGAGAGCTTTCAAGGAATCTCAGTGTCACCACATGCTCAAGCACCTCCATAATGGAGCACGGATCACTGTGCAGATGCCACCAACAATTGAGGGACATTGGGTCTCCACAGGGTAAGAAGGACAAAGGTAGTGATGGGGAAATCCCACAGAGCTCTGGGGAAGTGAAAAACATTCTTTCTTACTCATTGTTTGGTGTTTCAGATGTACAGAAACTGCCTGTAATATTCAATGAAAACTCTATTCCCTTGTTATCTGAATTTTATCCTAGAAGGCATGCAATTAAAATAAAACCCAAAACTTTCTTCCGTTAAGGAACAGAGCTAAGTACTGTTGAAACCTTATGCTCAGGGAGAGATTACACTGTAACACAGTTGACCACATAGAGTTAGTGAATGGAACCTTGTTTACTGAACTGTATCATACTGCTTGTTTATATAAAAAAAAAAAGTCATTAGCAAGTGAAATTAAGTATCTGTATTTCCCCAACCTCTGAAACATAGTTAGCTTCTTATGGTCTAAATACTGTAGTTATATTCAACTAAAGTAATACATGACTTCAAGGCCTTAACAGGAAAGAGAAAGGTACTAGAATTACCTCTGCTAGTGAAGAGCACATTTCTTGATTTCTTTTTCTCTGCCACATGGATGAGATTCTTCATTAATTGAGCACTCGATTATCAGAAGTAACCTAGAAGTCTGTGAGTCTAAGGGTCTGAAGCCTGTGGCATTTGTTGCCGTTTAACAGGTGTGAGTCACCAAGGCTAGATCTCAGTAGGATGATTTCTCCCTTTCTGGGCACCATAAGCAACTGCCACCAGGTCAGAGGTGGTATCCAGTCAAATTGCTTGTCTTATGCCACAGGTGGAGAGTGAAATCTATATGTAATTCAGCTTTCCAGGCTTTTTCTGCAAAAACATGTTTATATTGAGATAGCAGTATAAATACAAACTAGTCATTAACAAATTAATATAATATAATCTTTAATAAGCAAACCACTCAGAACATAAAATGGAATACTTTTGAAATAGATGGAGCATTTAGTGCCCCCTTTTCACCATACAATAGGTTATTGCTTCCTAATATGTCTTTTTCTCTTGTACTTAACCAACAAGTATTTATTAAACATCTTTTGTGTTAACTGGTGATACACAGACAAGATTAAATAATTGTAGCACATGACCATATTTAAATAAGCAGAAAATGTATAAAAGGTAAATCTGACATAATTGAGGGAGGAGACCTGAGCAGCTGGCAGAGAACCTTACTAAGGTTACTGGGAGTAGTAACTTTGACTTTTCTTTCACTTTTTGGACACTTAGAGCTATGACCACAGATCTCAGTCATGTAAATGATGCCTGTATTCTTTGTACATCACTATGGCTTTTGACATCAACTGAAAGTCTTTTGGTCCTATGAGTTTCCTTAAGTGATTTAATTAACTAGTCTTTCTGTAGTTAAGGGGTAGTTGCTGTATTACACAGTTTCAATTTCCCAGGAAAGCTCATTAGTTCCTTTTCTTTCTCTTCTGTCAGAACAAATAATAACGAAAAAAGAGAAGTATCAGTCTATATGATCTCAGAATTTCTGTGACTGTCTTTTGTCCAGTCATGACAAGGTTACTCTGACAGCTTTGATTCCATTACACTGACTTCTCTTTCCTTGAAGCTCACTACTCATCAATTTTATTCTATAAAGAATGACTCAAGATTCTTATTAACTAGATTGGTGGTTTTCAGATTCTTTCAAGCTTCCAAAGAGGCTTTGCCATTTTTCTTTCACAGTGTTTAGAATGAAATCGAATAAAATAGAATGTGTTTAAGGGATTCTTTTAAAGTGGTTTCTTCACATGATCCAACTGTTTTAGATGTGTTAAGTTGTAATTTTGTTTAGATGTGTGGAGTGAGGGACTGACTGTTATGGGAAAGATGGATGTTTTCTGGTGTCAGTTCTAGACATATTCTTAAAGAATTTTTACTATCCCCAAAGAAATAAATTATCCCTCCCTTAAACTATTCCTTTGGTAACTTATTCTTTGGTTAAAGTTGTAAACATTTTAAAAGCTCATTGGTGCTTCAGACTTATGTTTTCCACTAAGGAAGCCTTGAAAGGCTCTTCATTATCAAATAGAAAAAATATTAAGCATTGGAGTATACCCAATGTCATAAGTTATTTTTAATAGAAGTGATTGTTGTTTGATGTCACATTTTTTATTTTAATAGTAGTTTCTCTTGAATCAAGTATGTTTTGTCTTGTTTTTGTCTAATCTTTTGATATCCCTGGTATAGAAATTCCTACCACTAATGCAGAAAAGTAGTTGTGTTGTAACTTAACTTCTTGAATCGGTTGCCTAAAGCACTAACAAGTTGTCACCATTTCTTTTCCTGAAGTTTCTTAGATCACAGTAGTTACAAATGTCCCTTTTTACTTTTATCTGTTTTGAAAAACACCATCTGTTCAAAAAACTCCTCTCCTCCATGACCAATTCCTTGGTACACATTTCAACATGATTATGTAGGTGTATCAAAATTTTTGGTGGGTATCTTTTATTGGGGAAAAGGGGTTGATTCAAAACTATGATTTCACTAGCATATCAAATTTCCAGTGTGGAAACTCCACCAATAGAAGTCCCGAAGTAGTCTGTAGCTTATAGCTTTAGAGAATTGCCGGGAGCACTGAGGGATTAAGTGACTTTGGCTGTGATCACATGGTCAGCATGAATCAGGTACAGGATTTGAACCTAGACCTTCTGACTCCAGTAAGAGCCTTCCATCCACTATGCCATACTGCCTATCAAGAATAATGAGCATAATGTACATTAATTCATCAAGACTTCAAAAAAATAGAAGACATGGTTTGGATATACAATTACACTCCAAGGTTGTGATTTCACAGAAAACAATAGGGATCACCCCCATGTTGAAGAAGATTTTGTTTAGTGAGGGAGTGTCTCAGCAGCAAGCACTTCTGTCCAATGTTCTTTCATTTGCACATCTGGTGCCTACTAGGTAAAACAACGCATTTTATGCTATTTCACATGGTCAATGAGAAAATACTTAATGAGAGTTCTTTCTGTTCCAGACTCTAACGGGGATTCAAAGAAGTAAAAGATAGTCTCTTGCCTGAAATGGCTTCCAAATTAGTTGGAAGGGGGTAAAGTTTAATAACACAAAGTGACAGTATAAAAGATAGTGTAAGGCAGTCCATAACTTATCTCTGCACATGTAGTATAGGTAGTAGTTCTCAAACTTTTTGATCTCTAGACCTCCTGAAATTTATTGAGGAGCACCAAAGGGCTTTAGTTTGTGTGAGTTATATTGATCTATATTCACCATATTTATATAAATAAAACTTCTTACTATTATTATTATTAAAATAGTTTTGTTCTTACAGACCTCCTGAAAAAGTCTCAAAGATCCCCAAGAGTCCCTGGACCATGCTTTGAGAAGTGCTGATCTAGCCAATAAGTGCTATGAATTTAGAGAATGAAGTAAGAAACACTTGAGACAGATTTTAAATGGTGGAGAGAGGGGAAGCTAATTTTAGCTAGATAATGTCAGCAAAATCAAAAAGGCAAGAAAACATAAGGAATATTTCAGGGGAAAGTAGTTTAGTTGAAATTTTGTTTATAGAAGTAATGGGAGATAAGTCTGGAAAGATAGCCAAGATATGATTGTAAAGGAGTTTAAATGCAGGCATAAAAATTTTGTCAGCCATTCATCCAGCACTTGCTATGTGAATTTTATCCTCCAAGCAATAGAGTCACTGAAAATATTGGAGCAAGGTAATGAGTTGATAAAATGGGATTTTAGAAAGCTTAACCTGACAGTGATCTACAAGTTGAGACATGATTTAATAGTCTGAATATAAAGTGATGAGGACTAAATGTCAGTGGGAATAGATAAATTTATGGAAACACGCTTCATAGCCTCGTTCTGGAACCAGGCACAAAATATGACAATATTCTAAGTAATTTTATTCCCATTTGGAATATCAAAGAAAACATTTTTCTCCTGCAGTGGAGATGATAGTACTGGTAGCTTTTAAAAACAATGTATTAATGTCATTACTAGTCAGAACATAATTGTTACAAACAACGGGCCAAAGGCTATTCTTTTAGAGAGTATGTTCAAAGAAAATTTGCAATTTATCTGCTGTCAAGTATAATTTCATACATGTGAATTAATGGAAATTTTAGCAGTATATATAGCACTCAAGTAAAACATATTGATAAGGAGATAATTTGTTGGTATAGTAAAGGGCCAAATTATATATTCCTGCTATCATATCTTTTATGGCACCCTAAGAGCTAAAGAGGTGATTTGCTCATTATATCTTGTAGTTGAGGGCTCTTGGTTACAATTTGGTTCTTATTCTTAGCTCTCATTAATTGGCATCTCCCTGTTACTTGCTAGAAAGAAAACCATGTTTAAACTGACTGGAGATTAAACTTCCCACTATCTACTAATCATGATGCTTTCATACCAGCACAAAGTAAGATTGACCTAGCAGTGTATATCTTGAGTCTCATATATAAAAAACTGGATTTGAGTATACTAAACTATTGTCACTAGCTTTAAATTGAGAAAAAAATGAGATACTTGCCAAAGTAGGAGAGCAGGGTGCCAAGGAATGTTTTGAGAGACATTTATGAAGAGGGATAAAAGGAACCTTCTACAAAGAGGAGAGAAGTAAAGATAGGGAGCTAGTTGATAAAAAGAGATATAAAATAGGTTAAATGAGCCAAGAAAGGGGGAATGGAAAGGATAAAATAAGAATAACAGCCCCAAGAGGAATGAGAGAGAAAGCAAGCAGATTAAGAGCATGTAGCTATTCTGTAAATAAAAAAAAATAAATATTTTTAACCAAGAGCACTGAATTTGAAGTCAGAGGACCTAGATTCAAACCCTGACTCTGCTGTTTTCTACAGGTGTGGCCTTGCTCAAGTTATATCAATTCTCTGGGCTCCTGCTTCTTTATCTCTAAAATGAAACTGTTAGGCTAAATAATCTCTAGGGCTCCTTCTATCTGTAACTCTGTAATACCATCAATCAATAAATAATTATTAGGAACCTACTATGTGCCAGTCACTGTGCTAAGCACTGGGGATACAAAAAGAGGCAAAAGACCCTCCCTGCTCTGGAAGAGCTTACAATATAACATCAAAAAAGAAAGGAAGCACATAGCATACAAATGAAGAAAGTAATAACCAATTTAGTCAAAAGAGTGAACAAATTAAAAAGGAAAAAATATGAAATTCAGTATATATCCATGCAGGTAATCTCTTTTCCCTAACCACATTCTCCCATTCTAACCTTGCTATGATCTGGTCTAACTCTGGAATGTTCTCACACTATCTCATAACTGCTGTTGAAATCTCCTCTTTTTCCCATGGCCTAACACTGGTATCACTACTTCCATAAAATTTCTCTGATAACAAATGGTTATTCAATTGAATGAAACTCTTCCCAACTTTCCAGCAAATCAAAGCAAATTTGTCCCTTCAACAGACTTCTCAATGAACTTTTTCTTAATTCTTTTTTCTTTGTCTTCATCATATCTTCCTTTGTAAATACTGGTGTTGTAGTAAATTCTCTTCTTTTGTAAATACTCATAATATTCCTTTGCAAATATAATAACTTAATATAATAACACTTCTAATATAAATACTAGTATTTACATAGTGCTTAAAGTTTTGCAAAACACTTTAAGTACATTATCTCATTTGATCCTCATAATAGTCCTGTGAGGTAAGTGCTTTTATAGTACCATTTTATAAATGTGGAAACTGAGGCTGAGAGAGATGAAGTGCCTTGCCCACAGTCACATAGCTAATAAATGACTGCAGCAAGATTCGAACTCCTGTTATTTCTGGATCTTATGTCTAATGCTCTCGACCCTGAACCATCTAGCTATCTCATGGCTATTTGTGGACCCAGTTTACTGTAACTCTTTTTATTGTAGGCTCCTCCAGGGCAGACAATTGTGTCTTCTTTCATCTTTGTACTCTTGGGTTGCTAGCACAATGTCTTAGGCATATTAGGCACATAATAAGTGTTAGTTGAGTTGAGTTCAATTGGTTTAGTATGATACTATAGTGTAGATGAACTCAATGACTTCTTCAGTCTTTTCTAGCCTTAGAATTTCAGTGAAAGATGATTTGCTTTAGGGAAAAAACAAAGTTTGCTCCTACCAAGACTCCAAGGCAAGTACCAGAATCTTCATCCTGCCTTCCCCTCACACACACCAAATACTGACACCTATAGACAAGAGTACACAGAATTATGGCAGCAAGTCATATTTTTTAAAGCTACCTGAAAAGGAATAGTTGGTCAATTCCCAGCAAGTGATGCTTTTTACCTTTTATATTTTCCCCCAAGAAGTGCTATATAGTTGTTTGTTTGGGTTTTTTTTAAGTGAAGGGTAATGGGAAGAGGAGGGGTTGGCCCATGACTGATAACTTATGGCCAGAACATGGCTCAGTGTATGGAAGTACATACTCTTTCATAGCAGCAAGAATGTTTCCATATTTCTAAAATTAAAATGTAAACAATATTTTTTCTTAACTAATTGAAGAATGGAACTTCTTTTCTTGTCCACAGACCTACCTTTTACACACAAATAATGAGATTTGTAGGCAAGATAAAAATTATGCCTGAAGGTGATGATTCTACCACTTTGACCTATTTGTAACTTGAATGAATGCTTGTCTAGAGACTGAAAAGAGTTTCTATGTAGAATCCAAGAACCTGAATTTGAATACTGCATTTGTTACTATCTTTGTGACCTTGGACAAATTATTGAACTGTTCCAGGGCTCCCTTTTAGCAACAGTAAACTGAGGAAATTGGGCTAGATGATTGTTAACATCTTTTCTAGCTCTAAATTATGTGCTCCTATGGTATTTTTCATTTTGCAACACTGTAGTAGTCTCCATTTCTCATGTATTTTTTATTTTTTAAAAAAATCTTCTTTCTTTTCCTCTCTAGATGTGAAGTGAGATCTGGTCCAGAATTTATAACCAGATCTTATCGATTCTATCACAATAATACCTTCAAGGCCTACCAGTTTTATTATGGTGGTAACCGTTGTACCAACCCTACCTACACTCTAGTCATCAGGGGTAAGATACGGCTTCGCCAAGCATCCTGGATCATCCGAGGAGGGACTGAAGCAGACTACCAACTACACAATGTCCAGATCATCTGTCATAGCGAAGCTGTTGCTGAAAGACTTAGTCAACTGGTGAATCGCACGTGCCCTGGTTTCATCCCCTCAGATAACCCCTGGGTGCAGGATGCCACCTATGACTTATGGCGAGAGGAAAATGGCCACGAATGTACCAGAGCAGTGAATTTTGCTATGCATGAGCTTCAACTGATCCGGGTAGAAAAACAGTACCTTCACCACAACTTGGATCACCTTGTGGAAGAACTGTTCCTTGGTGACATCCACACGGACTCCAGCCAAAGGATGTTCTACCGGCCATCCAGTTACCAACCACCCCTACAAAATGCCAAGGTATCTGTTTCCTGGTATTGTCCCATGACCACCAGGGATTTCCCACTTAAAATTTAAGATTAGCAACAAGATTTCAGCAGACATTTTTGTGCCAAAGCTGAAGACGTGATGATGCCTTTGAGTAATTAATGATAGCAGTAGTTTAAAAATGAGCTGGATCATACCAGGGAACTAGACTGATCAGACAGCAAAGGTAGAGGTAGGGGTAGGAGAAAAAAAAGAGGAAAAAAGAAAACTAAGAGTGACAAGTGAAGAAAATTGTAGTATCAGTAATGGTAATGATAATAATGTTAGCTAGCATTTGTAAAATGCCTTATGGTGTGCAAAGTACTTTACCAATATTATCTCACAACCTTGGGTAGGATATTCCCATTTGCAGATGGGGAAACTAAGACAAACAGGTTAAATGATTTTCCCAGGGTTATGCAGCTATTAAATTTCTGAGACTAGTTTTTTATGTCCAAGCTCAATACTTTATCCATGGCACGTCATCCATGGTACCACTAAACTTCCTCTAGCAATGAAAATAACTTGCTTATGTTCTTGCGTGACCTTGGGTAAGTCACAAGTTCTTAGACTTCAATTTTCTTATCTATAAAATGAGAGACTTGAACTAGTCAGGCTCTGAGGTCCCTACCAGTTCTAGATATATGATCCTATATAGAGTTTTACAACAGTTTTCTCAAAACAGCTTTATGAGCTAGATAATTTAAAGATTATTATTTCCATTTTACAGATGCAGAAACTGAGTATCAGATAGGTTCAGGGACTTAGCCATGGTTCCATAGCTAATAAGTAGCAGAACTAGGACTTACTAGAAGCTTAGGTCTTCTAGTTATAAGCTCAGTACTTTTCCCACTCTATCCCATCTCCCAGAGGGCTTGTGAAAAACAAGTCTATATATGATAGTAGTGTACCTAAAAGGAAAAGAGGAAGGTAGACTGGAGAAAAGATTGGGGAAGTAAAAAAGAGTAACCATGAAGAAGGAATAAGACCAGGTAAGTGATGACTCTAATATAATAGTTCAATAACAGGAATAACAACAAAAATATTGTGCATTTACTAAGTACTTCTCCCTCTCTCTAAGAGCTTAATGCATGTCATGTATGTTCCTCAGGGCACAGACTCAAAAACTCCAGCACATAGTATGCCCAGTATTATACAGACACACAGAGGGATTGTCTAGCTAAAGGTACCCAGGCCCCTTTGGGATGATGTGTCTCCCATGGGACTGTGCACAAGTTTTACTGTGTAGTCATCCTCACCCGGCAGCAGAGCACTGATCATATAGTTACATAGTGCAGATAGTTTCAAGAGAAGAGTTTCGTAGGTCTGGCTACAGCCAATGGAGGTATGGGAAGTTGGAAGACTCCGAAGAATGACAGCTACATCCTGAGCCCCAGCCACTTGTAGGTAGCTAAGAATGAAATAGCTAGAGATGGAATGCAGCCAGGATTAGGAAGGTTCCCCAAGTAAGCATCAATTTAACTGGTGTTGACATTTCTAGAGTTCTTTACTCAGGCACTTCGAATTTGCTAGTTTCTTTGGTGATATCCTCAGAACAATGGCTCCCTAATTGAATTTTCTGTCTACTTGAGAGTATATGTGTGCAAGTGAATGTGTGTGTATGTATCAGAATGATTTTTTTCTCAAGCTCTGAGGCAAATCACAACCGGATGAGATAGCACAGAATATTTCCTTTCTCAAAGACTACTCAGTCCTAGAGATTGTTATTTGAATCTATCTTATCATGAGTTCATATAACAAAAACACTCCCTTTTATTATAATTATATAAAATCTTCTGAGAAAGCTTCCTTGGCCAGCGATATTTCCTCCAAATGAATTCTGTTGTGGTAATGTCTTAGCATACGTAATTAAAACACGTCTGATGAACCAGTGCACTGAGATGCAGAGCCACTTGGAGATCACTGTGAGTTGGCAGCTTGCCAGAATGATGTCGAGGGCCATTTGTTCCAAGGGCGAACATGAGCCAGAGCCATTATTTTCTGCCTCATCTGTTTCAAACTATCTGAAAAGAAAAAAAAAGGTAAAATGAGTGTGAGGAAAAGGGAAGTCTTTAATTCTTGGTCCTTGTGATTGCAGTGAGAAAGAGCTTCTCCATGTAAAGTCTCCAGACCCCCAAATTGTTCTTTAAACTGGTAAAATAGGAATTTCTAAAGGTTCAGTAGGTTGATTCCTTGAAAAAGAAAAAGCAGATGAGACAGAAAGAAGAAAAACCTGCTCCCAAGAATGATGGGCAAGTTTTCAATGAAATTTTTTAGAGAGACTCATAGAATCTGAACATTCAGGTTGTGAATCAACCTGAAATTTCATTTGGGGGTCTTGATTGTCAGAATTTAGTCTTCTGATTGGATAACGTGTACCTTTAAGGCCCTAGTTTGAGATGGTAGTGGGAAAAACAGCTACAACAGCAACAACAATAAAAACTTCCTTCTGGGTATTATAATTTAATCTTCATAAGTAAATTCATCTCTCCAAATAGATATGGTACTGAGAGGATAGAAAAAGAACCTTTGATTTCCCTGGTATAGCAAACTCCCAGACAAGAGAGCTCTCTCTACAAAGGCAGCTTGACATCTTCTCCGCAAATGATAACTTTTAATCTTAGAGAATTGCCTAGAGCAGTAAGACGTTAAATGAATTGCCCTGGTTACACAGCCAGTATGTGGCAGAAGAAGGACTTGGACTCAGGTCTTTCTAACACTGAGATTAGGTCTTAATTCGCTATGCCATAGGGCCTCATGATAATGAGAAGTAGGACAAAAAGGTTTGGGGAAATGTAGAAAATTCATGTTTGCCAAAGCATCAAGGTCAGCCTTACTCTTATTCCTCCCTTCATCTTCCAAATATTTAATATGAATGTTAACAAGTACAGAGGTAACATGGAGGTACTAGATTGCTGGAATTGAGTGAGGAAAAAGTGGATTCAGATAGTGCATCCCACACTTCACAAGATCTGTAAGGTTTTGCATTCTTCAGGCAACTCCCTAGGGCAGGTTGGAATCAGAAAGGCTGAGTGGTGCAGGAGAAAGTATGCTGCTAGACTCAGAGGCAGAGGGCCTGGGCTCAAATCCCAACTTTCTATATGTAACTCCCTTCACATCTCTGGATCTCATTTCTTGTTTATAAAATGAGGGGGGACTGAACTAGATCAGGGGTGGGGAACCTGCAGCCTTGAGGCACATGTGGCCTTCTAGGTCCTTGGGTGTAGCCTTTTGACTGAGTCCAAATTTTACAGAATAAATTCTTTCATTAAGGGCATTTGTTCTGTGAAATTTGGATTCAGTCAAAGGGGTGCACTTGAGGACCTAGAGAGTCACATGTGGCCTCATGACCGAAGGTTACTTATCTCTGAACCAAATAGATTAGGATCTGCATTAGAAGAGCACATTCCCTATCATTCCTAAATCACGCATCTTCACATAATCACTACTACATTGGAAAATTGATTCAGTTTAATTTTACCTCCTCCAAATTAGCCAGAAAATAACCAAATTGTAGGCCATTAATCAACAAGCACTTATTAAACACCCACTATATACTAGATATTGTGTTAAGCCCTAGGGTTACAAAGAACGGCAAAAGCGTAGTTCATGCCCTCAAAGCACTCTCCTTCTAATGGAAGAGATATCATACAAACAACCATGTGCATATGACACATACCCTGTAAATGGATGGCTATGTTAGAGGGGAAACTTAGCAGTAGGGGATGGGAAGAGAGGTATCTGGAAAGGCCCCTTACAGAAGGTGAGTTTTGAGATGTTTTGAAAGACACCAGAGAAACTAGAAGGTGAAAATGAGGAAGAAGAATATTCTAGGGCTAGAGGACAGCCAGTAAAAAAGGCAAAGAATCATGAGATAGAGTGTTTCATGCTAGTGACATGAAAGCCAGTATCAATGGATTATATAGTATGTGGAGGGGAGTAAAAGTGTAAGAAGATTGGAAAGGGAAGAAGGTTCCAGGTTTGAAGGGCTTTAATAGGATATTATATTTGGTCCTGGTGGTAATAGGGAGCCACTGGAGCTAATTGAGCAAGGAAGTCGGGTTCCATTGTCATATCTGAGCTTTAGGAAGATCCACTTGACAGCTGACTAGAGGATGCATTGGAGAGGGGAGAGACTTGAGACAAAGAAAACAACTCCTTGTCCACCTGTCAGATGGTGAGGAACTGTACTCTGGAGACAGCTGTGTGAGTGGGGAGAAAGGGACACACACTAAAGATGTTGTGGAAATAGAAATAACAAGAAATTGGCTATATGGAGCTAGTGTGAAGGAGGAGTCAAGGATAATGATACAGAAATTGTAGGACTGAAGAATGTAAATCAAAGCCTCTGGTCGAGACATGGTATAGTAGAATGAGCATTGGTTAGATCTGAATTCCAGTCTGACTTTTGCTTCTGTAATTTTAGACACATCACATAATTGTTCTAGCCTCCTAATGATTTCTGAGGTTCTTCCCAGTTCTCAAATTCTGGGATGAAAGGAATTAGTTCACCATGACATTCTTTTCTTTCAAACTTAGGTTTGTCTCATTTTCTCTTTCCCTCTTAAAATCCTAATGGTGTGGCTTCTCAGATGGGACCAGGGAGACTAAAAATCAAAGGGTTTTTTTAAGTGTTTAATAAGGCTTCTGGCTTCTGCCCATTCTACCCCTCCTCCTTCCCCCTCCCCCCACTTTCCTATCATTTCCTTTGAACTCATAAGAGGGATTTTCATCTTGGTCAGTGTCCATCCTCAGAACAGAGCCCATCTGTAGTGAGAACAGAGACATACAGAGCTCTTTGAAAACATCTGAGGGTTAGGAAGATTTTTTTTTTCAGATCCTTCTGATTAAAATATGAGGGTTGGCTGAAAAACAGGGTGACCAATCCAACCCAAGGCACCGCCAAGCTCACCTCAACTAACTCCCTCTGGGAGTACACACATTCTGAATGTAAGGAAATCTCAAGCACCTCTAATTTAATTGGCATATGCAGAAAATAATTTGGTAATTTTGGAGTGTTGTTGTATGTCTCCTATCCTTACCCTATCAGCCATGAAAAATTTCCTGTTTCTGAGGGTCCTTAAACATTGGAAAGGGAATTAAAGGAGACTGTACTATTACCTTCTTTGGCGGTCTGTTTTTAAAAGGGAGAGATTGATCTGAACTGGTTCAGTACTTCCCATCCAAAGGCAAGGGGATGGATTGCATGACCTCCATAGGTCCCTGCTGGTCTTATGATTCTGTGAAAGCTAAAAATAACAGTTGCCCAGGGAAAACCAAGGTATTTTTCTGAACCCTGACTACAAAGATTTTTCCCTCAATTTTTTCCCCTTCCCTAATCTGGCAAAGCAATTCTAGGGAGCATTAAACAGGTTTGAACCTCTGTCTGCATTAAAATCTGAAATGGGGATTCAGGTTCTGCAAAAATATAGGTAATTGGTTGTCTTAATCCTGAACCTGATCCTCCCAATCTCACTGCCCTCCTCAGAGATAGTAGTGCAGAACAGTATAAATTGGAAGTCACTACAAAAGCAAAAAGCCCCCATTTCCAGGCTCCTAGGATGTCCTGGCATCTTGGGCTATTCAAAGGGCCCATTCTTCTCTCGTTCTCCTTGTACCTCTTGGCCCAAAATCTGCAGTAAAGTCATCAGGATGTTTTTAGATCCCTTCCCTAGGACAACTAGGAGTAGGAATAAATGGACTTAGAAATTGGTATCTTTCCAGATACAGCCAGATGAAAAACCACAGTTTTTCTATGCCCATTTCAGGCTGCCATACCAGCAGGTTGTTAACCTGGTTGTGGGTTGTGGTGTTTGCTGAATACAGGAAGAAAGACCGGAGAAGCTGCATTTTAAAAGACCACACAAGCATGCCATTGAAAGGTTATAACCCTTCTTCTTTGAACTCTTTGCCTTTCCTAATTGCTGGTCCCATAGAGACCTAGCTGAAAATGAGTTTAAATGCTAAATTGAGTTTGAAACCACTAGTCTCAGACTTTTCTGGAAACTGGACACCATGTATAAATAGAAACATTAAATCAACTTGTTATTCTAAGCTTTCTACAGTTTCTCTGTGAGATTCCGAAAACTTTGGCAAGTAAATTACCTTTGGGAAGAATCAGGTGAGCTGGGTAGAATCCCTCATTATGAGGTTGGCTTTTCTTCCTTCAAAAAAAATGAGCCTACCTAAAATATATTTCTAAGAAGATACCTTGTCTGAGTTCAGTTTAAAAGTAGGACCTCCTATAATGGGGAACACTCCACTCTGCACATATATTTCAGAACCTTATCAGTGGATGGAATAACCAAGTTTATTATTTCAGATATAGAATTGAATACTATCCTTTTTATAATCTGACTTCCACCCTTATCATTCCATGATATCTTAATTATTTCCTACTTAACCTGTACATAGCTTGCTTTACATTTATTTGTTTGCATTTTGCCTCCCCCTTTAGATTGTAATCTCCTTAAGGGCAGGGACTGTCATTTGAATCTTTTTATATTCCTTTATCCACAATGCTTAAAAGTGTGCCTGGCCTGTGGTAGGTGCTTAATAAATGTTTATTGGTGGATTAAATAGTATAGAGTTTGTAAACCTTAGAACACTATTTAAATGTAAGTTTATTTTTATTGTTATCACATTTTTTTCATATTTTTGACAGAGTTCAGAAAGAAATATCTCAATGACAAATTACCGTTCTAATTAAAAACAAATGATTACTGGGTAAGTTAGAAAGGCCAAAGCCACAAGACCACACTTTTGAACAAATAGAATTGAGCTTTTTCCAGATGCCTGCAGTGACTTAGCCATGGAATGGTGAATCAAAGGGTTTGTCTGAAAATCAGACAGCATTTTCCCCAGCTAAGAATTCTTGACATTTTATTCAATCATTTATCAAACAATGGTGAAGTATTCTAAGAATCAAGAATAGTAGGGAGAAATAAAAGTAACACCTTTTTAAGAAAACTTTGACTGTTGTTTAAAGGGAAAGAGATCCTAAATGTTCTTTGTCTCATGGATTAACTTGTAGCTGCTTCCATGAGTTGGAATGATGAGCAGCATGACAGTGAAAATACCCTTGCCTTTGGGTTGTTACGGAGAGAAGACTCAGTCAATCTGTCAATAAGCACTTATTAAACACCTCTTTTGGTGCAGGCACTGTGCTAAGTGTTGGGGACATAAAGAAATGCCAAAGATAACTCCTGCTCTTGAGGAGCTTGTAATCCAATGGGGGAGACAACAAGAAAACAAACATGTACAAACAAGTCACAAACAGAATGAAGAGGAAATAATTAACTGAGGAAAAACAATAGAATTAAAAGTTTTCTGTAGAAAGTAGGATTTTACCTGAGACTTGAAGGAAGCCAGGGAGGCCAGGAGGCAGAGATGAGGAGGGAGAGCATTTCAGGCATGGGGAACAGCCAGAGAAAATGTCCAGAGCCAAGAGATAGAATGCCTTGTTTATGGAATGGTAAAGTAGACTAGTGTCACTGGAAGGAAAAGTACATGGGGAGTAGGGTGTAAGGTGTGAGAAACCTGAAAAAGTGAGGAGAGGGATAGGTTATGAAGGTCTTTGAATACCTGAGGATTTTGTAGTTGATCCTGCAGGTGATAGAAAAGTACTAGAATTTGAGTATGGGGGTGACATGGTGAGACCAATGTGCTTTAGGAAAATCACTTTGGTGGCTGAGTGGAGGATGGTCTGGAATGAAGCAACACTTGAGGCGGGCAGTGCCATCAGCAGGCTATTGCAATAATCCTGGCATGAGGTGATATGGATATGTAGTGAGGTAGTGGCAGTATCAGATGAGAGAAGGGGGCCTATTTGGAAAATGTTGTAAAGGTGAAATTAGCAAACTTTGGCAATGGATTGTATATTGGGGTGTGGGGAGAGGTGAGAGACAGTGAGGAGTTGAAGATGAGGTCTATGTTGTGAGCCTGAGGGACTATGGGAGGATGATATTGCCTTCTACAGTAATAAGGAAGTTAGAAGAGGGGGGAGGGTTTGGCGGGGAAGATGACTTCAATTTTGGGCATGTTGCATCTAAAATATCTATTAGACATCCAGGTGAGAGGTCTGAAAGACAGCTGGAGATGAAAGACTGGAGTTCAACAGAGAGGTTATTGCTGAATAAGTATATTTGGGAATCATTTTCCCCCAGGCCATCTCTCCTGCACTACTGCTCTTTCCTCTTCTCCCCATCTTGACCTCTTGGTGAACTGATTTAGCAAACTGTCCTCTCTTGAGCTCCTTTATATCACTGATTATGCCCAGCCAAGCCTCAACCTTGGATCACTCCCACAACATCCCCTTCACTCTTACACATGTGCTGCTGAACATCTGGAGAAAATCATGACTGGGTCCACTACAAATTTATTTTATGAAATCTCAACTGGGCCCTCACTGCTGCTAGGCAATTCTATTATACCTTCCTTATTCACTCACTTTCTCACTTTCCATAGTGGCTCTTTCAAATATTTTTCTCCTTACTCAGATCTCCCATGGTTCCTCTCCTCCCACTTTTTCAGCTGAGAACCTTGCCTCATATTTTACAGAAAAATGGAGACCATTAACTCCTTCTTCTCCCCTCTTCCTCATCTCCTATCACTCAGATATCTTCTGCCTCTCTCTCCTTCTTCACCCTTGTCTCACATTGCTAAAGTGGGCCTTACTCCTTACTAAGGCTAACTGCTACTTATTTAAGCAATTCCATTCCACCCCATCTCCTCCAACAGATTGCCCTTTCTGTCATCCCCATTCTTTCACTTATTTTCAATCATTCCCTGTCTGTTGACTCATTTCCTACCGATTACAAACTTGTCCAAGTCTCCCCATCCTCAAAAGCAAAGCAAAACAAAAACCCCTCACTTAATCTTTTCATCCCTGCTAGCTATCATCCTGTATCTCTTCTGCCCTTTGTAGCCAAATTCCTCAAAAAGTCTGTCTACAATAAGTGCCTCCACTTTCTCTCCTCTTGATTTCTTTCTTCTTAACCTTTATAATCTGACTTCCACCCTTATCATTCCATGATATCTTAATTATTTCCTACTTAACCTGTACATAGCTTGCTTTATATTTATTTGTTTGTATTTTGCCTCCCCCTTTAGATTGTAATCTCCTTAAGGGCAGGGACTGTCATTTGAATCTTTTTATATTCCTTTATCCACAATGCTTAAAAGTGTGCCTGGCCTGTGGTAGGTGCTTAATAAATGTTTATTGGTGGATTAAATAGTATAGAGTTTGTAAACCTTAGAACACTATTTAAATGTAAGTTTATTTTTATTATTATTATCACATTCTTTTCATATTTTTGACAGAGTTCAAAAAGAAATATCTCAATGACAAATTACCATTCTGCTACTATCTTTTATATTTAATATTCTGTAGGCTATGCTCAGGTGAATAACATGACTTTTTAAATATTATAATAAAATTTATTTGACAATTTAAAACATAGGAATAAATGGGCAAAATTATTCCTAGAACCTAAAGTGTATTTTCTTTCTTTTTAAAAATTTATTTATATCTTTTTAGTTTTCAACATTCATTTCCACAAGATTTTGAGTTCTGAATTTTCCCCCCAACTTTCCCCTCCCCCCCACTCCAGGTGGCATGCATTCCAATTACTCCGTCCCCTAGGCTGCCCTCCCTTTTATCCCCTCCTCTTATCCCCTTTCCCTTTACTTTCTTGAAGGGAAAGATAGATTTCTATATCCCATTGCCTGTATATCTTATTTCCCAGTTGCATGTAAAAACAATTTTTTTAACATTTGTTTTTAAAATTTTGAATTCCAAGTTCTCTCCTTTCTTCCCACTCCCCCCCATTGAGAAGGCAAACAATTCAACATAGGTTATGTATATATGTAGTTATGCAAAACACCTCCATAACAGTCATGTTTTGAAAGACTATATTTCCCTCCATCCTATCCAGCCCCCCAATTATTCTGTTTTCTCCTTTGACCCTGTCCCTTTTCTAAAGTGTTTGCTTCTTACTACCCCCTCACCTAATCTGTCCTCTCTTCTGTCATCTCCCTTTCTATCCTTCCCCCCTATTTTCCTGTAGAGTAAGATAGTCAATTGAGTGTGTATGTTATTCCTCCTTAAGCCAAATCCTATGAGAGGAAGGTTCACTTATTCCCTGTCACTTTCCCCCTCTTCCCCTCCACTATGAAACGTTTTTCTTGCCTCTTTTATGTGAGATAATTTGCCTTATTCTATCTCTCCCTTTCTCCTTCTCCCAATATATCCCTCTCTCATCCCTTAATTTTATTTTTAGATATCATCCCTTCATATTCAACTCACCCTATGCCCTCTATCTATCTATCTATCCATCATCTATCTATTTCCTCCAACTACCCTAATACTGAGATAGGTCTCATGAGTTACAAATATCATCTTTCCATGTAGGAATGTAAATAGTTCAACTTTAATAAATCTCTTATGATTTTTTTTCCTGTTTACCTTTTCATGCTTCTCTTGATTCTTACATTTGAAAGTCAGATTTTCTGTTCAGCTCTGATCTTTTCATCAAGAATGCTATAAAGTCCTCTATTTTATTGAATGTTTATTTTTTTTCCCCTGAAGGACTATGCTCACTTTTGCTGGGTAGTTGATTCTTGGTTTTAATCCTAGCTCCTCTGACCTCTGGAATATCATTTTCCAAGCCTTTTGATCCCATAATGTAGAAGCTGCTAGTCTCTGCTGCTATCACTGTTGACTACCACCTCCCTACCTCCACAGATCTAGGGCTGGGATCAGACCTGCTTAGACCCTAAGTTCCTCTTTCACCCATGTCCCACAGAGTTTTCCCACTGATCTTTTTGGTGTTTGTGAGTTGAGAAGTCTAAAAACTGCCACATATGCCAATGATTCAGTCTTCTGAGGCCTGCTCCAGCCTGTCTGTGCCAGTATGGCCCATGTCAAATTGCCCTCTGCTCCTTGCCCAGTGCAAAAGATCCTTGCTATGGACCTTTCAGATTGTCTTGGGTTGGCACTTTGTTTCACTTTGTCATTTTGTGGGTTCTATAGCTCTAGAATTTGTTTAGAGTCATTTTTTACAAGTATTTGGAGGGCTTTGGGGGCAAGCTCAGGAAAGTCCCTGCTTTTACTCCACTATTTTGACTCTGTCCCTCAAAATGACTTTTTAAAAAATTAAAAATTTAAAAACAATAGTTTTTCTCCTGTAGTCTCACTTCAAGCTTCTTTGGAATATTTCTAGGAGCAGAAAACAACAACATTAAACAAACATTTATATAGTGCTTACTATATGCCAGGCACTGTAAAGCTTTATAAATATTTCTCATTTAGTCCACATAGTAACCCTAGAAAGTAGGTACTATTATTATCCTCATTTTATAGTTGAGGAAATTGAAGTAGACAGAGGTTAAGTGACTTGCCAGTGGTCACACTGCTAGTAAGCATCTGAGGCTGGATTAGAACTCAGGTCTTCCTGACTCCAGACCTAGTCCTCCATGCACCAAAACACCTAGTGGCCTCTGAAATGATAACACCAATCTTACATACATATATTACATGCCTCATCCTGTTTCCATGAAGTTTAATTTTTTTCTATTGTCTCTATATTTTAGAAACCATTCCACATAGTTTAGAAATTGAGCATTCTACACAGTGACATCTTTTAAACACTTCTTAAACGTTTATGGATCAATATTATGTCTCTAGATCATTATGGGCAACTGGATTTGTCATCTGTCAGTTTATAAATGATATTGGGCTTCTGGTATGTAACTATAGCTAGCTGATTTTTGTCTTTTTAGGTATTTAAATCTAGAATTTAGGTAGATTATAAATTTTTGCAACTTAAGTAATGTTGTATAGTTTTTGCCATTTCATGCATAAGGGACCCACACTCCCTGTAATATAGTTGTAACATTATTTCTATATTATCACCTTTTGGTTTTGTAGTAGATCATATCTCAAAAAAGTCTGATGGTAAAAAACAGACCCACCAAAACAAAACAGGAAAAACTCTAGGGATATTAGGCTTTCCCTTTATATAGTGACACCATCTCTCAAATTGTACATGATATTAAGAGCATGGGGGATAGATACTGACCTTGTGATTTCATTGTCATAAAAAAATCCTAGACAAGGAAACTTCTTCTACCTGTACCTTCTCATAACTTGTAGAGAAAATAATTTCTCATCAGATGCTTTTGCAGGTTTGTTTTGGGTTTGTTTGAAGCAGAGGAGTAAGGAACAGCATGCTGAATACAGGAAAAATATGGAAATAATTATAGATAATTATCCAGTTAGCCATTGGTATCTGAATCTATTGACTTGGCTACAAGGGAATATGGTTGCCTTGATGGTAGTGGCAAGGGGATGGTGGAGGAAGATAGTGGAGTTGTCTACATAGTTGGCTTAGTTTCCAGGAATCACTGGGTGTGTGCCACTGGCTTGGCCATGGAATAGGGCCAAAGACTTGTGAGAGAGTTCCAGGCCTAACTTTCTTCTACCAATGGAAGGCAGTGGAGAAAACTTTTGGGAGCTGGGGAACTGAAAGAGGCAAGCTGCCAAAAAGAGTTGGAGAGCTAAGTAGCTGAAGGGGCAGTGGGTAAAGACAAACTCAGATGCCATTTTCGCATCACTGGTTGGCTTTTCAAGTAAGTTGTTTCCTACTTATTGTGAAATTTTTCCTATAACCCAGTGGAGGCTGCATGCTCTATGGAAGTATTGAGCTGGGAGTTGGGGTCATCAGATGACAAGGGGCTCTGCTTTGGGAGTATACACATCATTTGTTTTTGTGGACATTAGTTTATTTGAGGTGAGATATAATGTGTTACAGACATGCTGGTATGAACAGACTTTTTCTGTTCTGGTTTTATAAAGCCATGAAAACACTTTATTATTGGCTAAAGTCACCTCTGATGTCTCCAGTATTTCAAGTAGAAAAACTAATTTATTTAATGAATTAGCAGATTCAAGTATACTTCTGTGGAAATGAAATGTATAAATATTAATTTCTTCAGACATTTATTAAAAATTTAATATAAGCAGAGCACTATAAATGAGATTTTCTTCCTTTCCTCATCATCCTCTTCTCTTCTGAGGAACAAGAGCTTTATTTTTGTAATTATTATCAGCTATAGGGTGGATAACATTAAGATCACAGTCAATCAACCCTTATATTATTTCTCGTGTTTTCTTCATGGTTGTGTGTTTCTTTTCTATCTGAATCTTTAGATGGAAATTTAGAACTCAGTTTATTATGTCATTTTTCTACTTACAAGGTAAAAGTGAGAGAGATTGATTTCTTGGAAATATTCATGTAGAACATTTGATAAGTAGAAATAAAGCAAGTTTATGAAACATAGTTGATACTTATAACTGTTTTATCAGTTTCTTGGGACTAGATGATACTATATATGTTATTATCAGGGTCCTGATATTTTATAAAATAAAATATAAGTAATTGATTTGGTCAGAAATCTATTCATGATCATTGGAACGTATTAGCCAAATAGCCTTCTGGGAATCTAGCGGCACTTGATCTTCTAGAAAACCCAGATATGTGGTGCTTGGTAATTTTTTAAAAGGCTCCTTATATGTCACTCCTTCCCCATAAGAATTTTAAGAATTAATGATCAAATCAGTTCTAGTTGCCTTGAGCAAAATGTTATTTAACTGAGTAGATATTGTTAATGCTGTCCCTAGGGTTCTATAATAAACTTTTCCCAGGACTCCACAAAAAATGTGTAAAATATTTGAACTGATATAAAACACTAAAGTCAGATCATCTAACAGATAACTGGCTCCTTTGAAACTGAATTCTCTTATTTTCTTCCTACAAAATTAGATACGTTGCAAGAGGACATTTACTCATTTGTGTGAGTGTTTTTCTGCCTTCATCCTTTCCTGTCACTAGTTCTTCACCTCCTTTCACCATTATTCAGAAGGGAGAGGTGGCAGGTATGAAGGGACACTGTGGAGGAGAAACATCAGCTGTTATGTTCAGCTTACTTACATATGATCATAGATCTGCTGAAAAGAAACTCTGAAAAGAAATTATATCAATAGTGACTGACCTATATGCCTTCTCACATCTATACAAAATCTTCATTTGAGTCATTTATACATAAATTTAATAGTCAACAAGCATTTATTAAGCACCTACTATATTCCAGGTATTTATTAAATGTAGGGGATACAAATACAAAAAAAAAAAAAAGACATTTCTACCCTCAAGGAGCTTAGAATCTAATGGGGAAAGACAACACATAAAAGAAAACTGAGCAATGTGAGGGGAAGTGGCATAGTGGAAAAGTCCAAGAAGTCCAAAATGAGTGCAGCCAGATGGGAACAGAGGAAATATCTGAGGATTAAGGGTATTCTACATGAGAATATTAGTAGGGAACAAGCAAGCTTTCCCAAATGACATTCAACAATGGACAGTATACATCTTTACCATCTTACAATTGATTGAAGGATGTAGGTATTTTAATTATGTTTATTGTTTGTTGATTATGAAAAAACGAACAAATATAGCTGTTGATACCAGATACCACCTCACAGAGTTGTGTTGGGTTTTTTTGCAAGGTCTCTCCCATTCATTTATCAAGGTTGTTCAAGATTCTTTGGAAAACAAAGCAATAGAAATAACCCCACTCAGTGACCTCTGATAATAAATATCAGGCAAGGCATAAAAAAGGGAAATGCATGCTCACCATAAGTATTTGTCTCCCTGATGGAAGATAGCTAGTGTAGATTCCAGGTTGAGGAAAGATTTCCCATGGAGGTGAAGTCCTCCAGATCCTCCTGTTTGCAGATGTGTTTGTGTTCCTTGCATCAAGCCCCAGGACTATGTACAACTTTCTGAAAGATCTAAAATCACTCAAAAGAGTTTGACCTATCCCTCCATCCAGAAAAGACCAAAGGGATGAAGAATGTCTACCGTTCAGATTTCAAAATGCCTATTGAGCTTGTCCAACCAACAGTATGCATATTTGGGAAAGACAATAAAAATAGATAAAGATTAGGCCCAGAGCAAGGAAAGCAGGTTAGATTCCTTTCAGGAAGTTGCGAAGCACTGTCACTGATTCCAAGTTTCACACAACAGCAAATACCCACTTTTCCATTACAAATATTTTACTGATCTTGCTGTTCAAAAGAGAGACCTACAATACTACTGCATTGCACTCGGGGTATTAAAGGTTCTGTTATGAGCTAATGGGAACAAGGAGACTTTCAAAGATCTCTCATTTTTACCACTAACCATTGCCACTATGAGAAAACTCAAGATTGGCGTTTTAATGGCCAATGAGAGTTGTCCAGTCCTCAAATGTGCCTCTATTACTCAGAGGCAGTGTGAGACAGTAGAAAGATCACTGATCCTGGAATTATCAAACACCTGCAAATTCTGGCACTTAATAGTTGTCTCTCCATGGGCAAGCTATTTAATCTTCATAAAAACCTCAGTTTTCTGATTGTGAAATGAAGATAATACTTATAATATATGCCTCATAAGGTTGTTCTGAAGAAACTTTGTAAATCCAAAGCATCATTGAATGTGGACCATCTGGTATGGGGGGGGATGGTGGAGTGATAAGGTGAAATACTTTTCTGAAAAGAAGTAGAGAACACTAGAATCAATGTTGCCTTTCATTCTATTTGAGTTGGTGAGGAAAGAAGCTTGAGGTGACAGACTGAGATGCAAAAGACAATTGTTTCTTTTCACATCAAACTAAAGCTGAAATCAGGTGGAAACTCATTTTTAAGGAGAGCTGGCTCCACCACTAGAGAATTCATTGAAATTCAATTTAATAAGTATTTATTCAGCACTGAATATGATCTCAGAACTAAAGTAGATCCTAAGGGAGAAAATGTATACTAATATATACCTGCCCTCTAGGAAATGACAAACTTGGGGGGTAGGGAGAAATACAAATGTTAAATAGTTAAATAAGACTGCAGTGCAAGGAAGAATGAAATCCCAGAATGAATGGTATGGACCAGCAGTGTAGTCGGAATTAAGGAAGGGAATAAGCATTCATAGCACTGTGCTTGACAATTTAACAAATATTATTTCACAAAAACCCTCACGACCCCAGTAGGTGCTGTTATCATCCTCCTTTATAACTGAGGAAACTGAGGTTTAATGACTTGCACACACAGTCAGTAAATTTCTGAGACTAGATTTGAAACTCAAATCTGTCCTGACTCAAGGCCCAGCATTCTGTCCACTGAACCTTCAGTTACCTCTAGAGGAGGCAGGGAAAGATTAGTGCAGGTTGGGGTGGGGGAGTGGAGTGATCGGGAAGACTCTAAAGATGAATTTAACTGAGCTTCCAAAGGTGGCTAGGACTCGATTAGGTTTGACCCTACAGAGCTGCGGACTGGGGGAGGGGCTGAAATTATCTTCTAACTCTCTTCAGTGGATGATCATTGGAAATTATTTTAGCCTTTAAAATTCTCATTAATTTACTAGATTGAAATGTGCTTTTCTCTCTGATACTAATTGTCCTCAGTGTTTGAGATCCAAGCTATTCTGACAAGGGAAACTGTGATGAATTTGAAATCAGAAGAATTGGCTTCAAATTGTGGCAGTGTGGCTCACTACCTGTGTGACTTCAGTTAAGTTAATTACCTCTTAGGGGAAGGAAGGGAAGAGACAAGATAGGCATTTATATAGTGCCTGCTACAAACAGGCACTGTGGTAAGCATTTTTTACTAGCGTGTCATTTGATGCTCATAACAATCCTAATCTGTAAAATAATGAGACCAGATGACCTCTAAGGCCCCTTCTACTTCTAAATCTATGTGTTCATGATTATAATTTGATGATACTTGGGTTTTTTTGGGGGGGGGAGGGGTGCGGGTGCCTAAGGGAGCAGGTGGCTAGTACAGTGGATAGAGACAGGCCTATAGTCAGGAAGGCCAGAGTTTAAATGTGGCTTCAGACACTTACCAACTGTGTGACCCTAGACAAGGCTGTTTGCCTCAATTCCTTATCTGAAACAGGAGTTGGAGAAGGAAATGGCAAACCTCTCCAGTATCTTTGCCAAGAAAACCCCAAATGGGTCACAAAGAGTCAGACATGACTCAACAGCAACATGTAAGAGGGGTGTGTGTGTATGTGTGTGTGTGTGTATGTGTGTGTGTGTGTCTGTGTCTGTGTGCTTATTTTAAATTTGGAGAAATAAGAAACAAGGAATCAACAGCAAAGATGCAACTACAACTGGTGCTCCGAGAGGTCATATTTTTATCTAAATTATAAATGAATAATTGGTAACCATAAAAAACACACAATATAATAGATTGTAGCCTAAAACACCACTCTTAATAAAATATTTCATCTCCCAAGTGGCAGGAGAAGAGTGTAGATAATGATGAAAACTGAAGTAAAAAAAGAATCAATCGGCTAGTATTATTATCCAAGGAACACTTATTATGAGTCCGTGTCTAGCATTGTTAGACTCTGGGGGATACAAGCAGAAACATAGCTTGAACTATGAGATCCACAGGATATAAGATTTTTCCGTTACAATGGATAGCTGTGGAAACAGAGGATGATAGAGAGCTAAACATGCTAACAGATTAATAAACAAATAAGGCAGTTTCATTTCCATATTTTTTTTTCTTTTAAGGCTAATTTGCTTTTTACTTAATTGTTTTTCTTTTGGCAAGTTTTTGAAATGCTTCTTTTCCCCAAGCACAAAGTTTGAGCATAACCTTGTTTGTTTCATGGACACCTTTGGCAATCTGGTAAAGTTTACGTACCCTTTCTCAGAAAAGAACTTTTAAATGCATAAAATACATTGCATAAGATGACAAAGGAAACCAAACATACTGATATACACTTACCAATTTTTTTTAAATGTTTATGGACCCCACATTACTAATTCCTGATACGTTGTTTATTTTATCACTTCTCACAGTGCAGTCCAAGAACGTCTGGGGATCACACAGACATTTTTTGGTCAAAACTATTTTCATAATAATGCTAAAATGTTTAAATTTCTAATAAGGAAATATTGATAAATATAATGAACATAAACACAAGCTCTTTGGGAGATCCTGAGTACTTTGTAAAAGTATAAAGGGGTTTTGAGATCCCAAAGTTTGAGAACTGCTGGTTTATTTAAGAAGAGGAAAACTGAAAAAGAAGCACCCCCTGAAAGAAAAGTTATTCTCACTTTTAAAAAAATCACTTGTGATGGACCTTAAAACAGAAAAGGAGAACAGTTGAGAACCATCTTCTCAGTCATACGCAACTTTTCATCTATATCCTTAGAAAATCAATAATCTATCTAAATTGGATCATTGCTGTGATGATTGAAACAATTTTTACTTCATTCCTTTAGGGTACAAAAGGAGCCTTCAGCTGACAAATTCTGGCTCTGCCTGACTGTCCAGTAGTCCAATATAAAATCCATAGAATCAACATTCCATTATTCTTTGTCTCCTCCCTCCACCCTTTTAGGTCTAGCCCTCTACAGGGCCCTGTCTGTCGCCACGGCTAATCTTAACAGACTTGCGGGTAGCCGTTCATTGTTCTAGGGAAGTTCCATAAATCCTTCTGTGCCCTGAGAAACAAGGGCATTCCATCTGGCATCCTCCTTGTGGTCTGAGCTCTTGCCATGGGAAGCAATTGTACTTTTTCTTTAATATTCTTCTCCCCACCATACACACACCTCTTTCCCCAACTGCCTCACAAACCTTTGCCTGTTTTCATTTAAATTTCTTAAAAAAAAAAAAACCATTCTCTGCTGTTTCATGGAAACAGTGACTTCTGAGAGGGTTTAGAATCTGCAGTAAGCTGGGCTGTTCTATTCACGGTTGAGTTGAATGCTGCTCTCTTCCTCTTCTTTTGTCTGTCCTACCACTCCTTGTCAGCCCTGTTTGCTTATTCTTCATCCATGGCATACCCACTCATTGCTCTGTACTGGATTTCCTTCTTGTTTTACTCTATGCTATCTCCCCTGGTCATCTCATTGGCTCCCATCATTTCTATGCAGATGATTCCCAGATCTATACATCCAGCCCAAGCCTCTCTCTGGAGTTACTGTCAGGCATCACCAGTTGCCTTTTAGAGACTTTGACTTGTATATCCTGTAGGTGTCTCCAATTCAACATGGCCAAAATAGCACATTATAACCCTTAAACCTTTATGCCTTCCAGATTTCCCTGTTATGGTTGAGGGTACTACCATCCTCACCTAGGCTTGAAACTTTAGTGTCATCTTCAACTCCTCACTCTCACTCAACCCCTATCCCCATAGCCTATTGTTTGCAAATCTTACTTCTACCTTTACAAAATCTCTCATATATGTTTCTGTCTACTCTCACTTAGCCACAACTCTGGTCCAGGACCTCATCTCCTCTCTCTTGGACTAATCCGATAATAGCCTTCTAAGTGGTTTCCTTGTCTCAGGTCTCTCTCTCTACTTCATTGCATCCTCCATTCAGTTGACAAGATGTCTCTTGTCAACTATAGAGCTGAGAGAAGCAGAATTGCAGTAGCTCTAAAGAAATGTGAGATGCGCAAATTTAGAGACACCACTCCAAATGTTCACATGGACTCTGTGCCTGACTTGGAGTAGGGCCTACCAAGCATGTACTGGTCTGATCAACCACAGTTGGACACAGTCAAACACAGTACCTTTGATTCCAAAATAGTAATGTCATTTTGGTCCTCTTTGAGAACAAAGGATAACAACCTACTGAAAGCTGACTGTGTCATCCCTTCCTGGTAAATGAGCTCCAGTGAATCTCTGTTTCCTCCAGGATCAAATGTAAAGTCCTCTGGCATCTCAGGCTCTTCACAATCTGGACCCTTCCTGTATTTTCAGTCTTATTACACATTCTTTCCCTCTACAAATTCTGTGCTCTAGTAATCCTGGCCTACTCAAAGAAAACATAATACTCTATCTAGAGGCTGGTGCTGAACCTGAAGTCAAGAAAACCTGTTTTAAAATCAATCATGTACTACCTGTGTGACACTACCCAAATGCTTTAACCTCTGTTTACCTCAATTTCTTCAACTGTAAAATGGAAGCAATAATGATCCCTACCTATCATGGCTCTTGTGAGGAACAGTATATAGTAGATAAGGATATTAATGTTTATTCCCTTCCCTCATCCTCACACCATTTTGTTCACTGTTTCTCACACCTAGAATACTCTTCACCTCCCCTTCTCAGTTTCCTTGGCCTCCTTTAAGACTCAGCTAAAATATTTTCTTTCCCAGCTCTCCCACCCCCAAATAATAATATTTTACCCTCTCAGATCACCTCCCTCTCCTCCAACACGTGCCAAATGATTTACAAATGGTCTCCTCTATCAGAATGTAAACTCCTTTAAGGCATGGATTGTTTTCCCCTGTCTTTACATTCCCACTCCTGAATACAATACCTGACATATTGTAAGAACTTACATAAGAAATGATTGTTGACTGACTGACTGAACTTCCCTATGTCAGATGCTAACATAGAGCCATTTTCACTTGGTTCTAAATCATTCTTTGAAATTTTTTGCTTCTGGATGAATTATTGAAAAATGACCATCATGCTTCCTAAAACCATTTTATTGAAGGGCAAAATAACTTACATGCAAAAAAAAGAACCATTTTCACAGAAACTCTGGGTTTAAAAGCTATGTAAACAAGTTGTACATTAAGAGGTGACTTGATTCTTTTAGTGTTTGAGAAGAAAATTGACTGGGCAACTGCCCTGGAACAGAGAGGAAAGATGAAAAACATCAGCTTCTACCACATAGCTTCCCTTGAAGTCAAGCATTTAAACTGAGGGCCATAGGCAGACTTGTTCTCCTTTTTAGTAAAGGCTGAATCCAGACAGGAGAGGAAGAGATACCGGGGAGGGTCGTGGTGTAAAATTATGCTCTAATGAATCATATCTAGCAATGCCTCCTGTTACTGTTGTCTGTCCCTCATTCTCAAACAGGAAGTTGCCCAGTTGACTTGGGTTTTACTGACTCCTCTTCTCTCTTCTCCTCCTCTCCCTTCCCCTCCCCATCCCTCCCCCTCCTTTCCCCTGTCCTGTCCTCTCCCAAAACCATAAACCTACTGCACTCTGAAACTGGGACCCCAATGGGGGACTGCCAAGGGCTCCTGGACCCTCCTAACTTTAGAGTGATTATCAGCAGTAACTGTTGCTGTTTCCCACCCAGCCTGATGTCCCTGTTTTTCTTGACCTCATTAAAGGTGTGTGGGATGGCTCAGGTCCCTACATAAATCAATTACTCAAAGGCCTCTCAAAGTGATGACAGAAAAGAGATTTATTCGATTCTCGAGAAGCGGGGCTCACCTGTAGGAGTAGGAAAGCCGAAGACAAAGAAAAGGCAGTGATTTATATAGACTCTAACGCAAGTCCCTCCCCCCCCACTGACCATTATCCTCATTAGCTGAGAATATGATCTTACATTCTAGACACAAAATCTAACCAATCCCTTTTGAAATGAAGACATTGAAGAATTAGGTAAACTTTATCCAATCATTGAGACCCTAATGTACTACACAGTTTTATATCCTTATATGGAATTATTCTGTTCTAAAAATATAGTAACCTTGAGCCTCTCAGTCTACCTCACCCCTGGGAGAAGAATTACAATCTGAGAAGTCTTCACTAAACCTATCCCACTCAAAGGGGACATGACTTGAAGACTTCTTAAACAGGCCTATCCAATGAATGGGCCTTGGTTCACCCTAAGTGAGTACCTGCAAAGACCTTGGCCTAAAGGGCCCAAGGTCTCCCGGTGCATCCTAGGCCATTTCCAGTCATCCTGAGGAATATCAGGTCACTGGATTCAGATGGCTCTGGAGGAGAAGTGAGGCTGGTAACCTGCACATTCCTCCCTCACTCAAAACAAAGTCAAGTGCAAGTCATGTCATCATTTCTCTGATGGCAACGAAGGACAAACACAATCAATGACATCAGGAGGGGAGTGTCTTGACTTGGAAGTGAATTGGATTTAAGTGAGGCAAAGCTGTGAGTCATCAGCCTCACTCTCTCCTCCAGAGTCGTCTAAGTTCAGTGCTAAGACGTAGGTCAGGAGGACTGATGATGGCCCAGGATGCAATGGGAGACCTTGGCCTTTTAAAGCTAAAGTCTTTCCCAGGTCTCGGTTTGTCTGAGGCAATTCCCATTCAGTAGTTAAAGGTTAGGTAAGGATGAAGGTGAAAGGTGGCCTAGTTTGCCTTAATAAAAGAACTGATTTTACATAAACATAAAGAGATAACTAACTCCAGTTGTTCAGACCATTTCAGTCACTCTTACTGGGATACACATTGTTAAGTCCTCTATCCATGGTGATGGGGAAAAGACCTTAGAGAGAAAAAAAACCCCTCAATTTATTGGCTTCTTTCTTTTCTTTTCTAGACAATTTTTAAATTGTCTGTGTACTATACTTCCTTGTGGATAACATGGGATTACTGCTACTGCTGGAAATTTCAAAGGCCATTTCAAAGGTCCAACCCCCTCACTTCTACATTTGAGGAAAATGAGGCCCAAGGTGGTTCAATCACTTGCCTAAGGTCACACACTGGATATCAAAAGAGCTCCTCCTCTGACTCTAGAATCAGTTCTCTCTGAACTTGGCCATGCTGTCTTCCTAGTCTCCCAAGAAGAATGTAAGCTCTTTGAGATCAGGGACTGTCTTAATCCTGTCTTTGTATCCCCAACATCTGACACAGTGCCTGATCAATTGCAGGTGCTTAACTAATGTTTGTTGTACTGAATTGAGTTGTATAGCTAGAAAGACATTTTCTTTGATATTCCCGGTATAAACTATATATGTATGATACACACATGAATATATACATACATATGTATATACACACATGTATTTTCCTAGTGGAACTCCATTAATGTAGTATTTGTTCCATTCTGGGCAAGAGGCTGAGCCAGGTAGGAATCTTTCATAAATGTCATTGACTACCCAGAAATAAGTACTGGGAAAAGGAAGTACAGAAAGTGCAAAAAGCCTATAGAACCCCTGTCACCCAGGGAATGGTACTTTCAAGTGGCTAGGGACTTTGACAGGGAGATACTTTGCTTCTCATAGGGCTCACAAACATCTTCCTGCTTCTTTTTATCTTTGCCTTTGTTGATTTAGCTGAACAAAATTGTTTTGCATTTTTCAGTACTTGAGGAGTTCCTTTGTAAAATGTTTCTATAAACCCTACTGGGAAGTTACAGGATAATATCTCTAATGTTCTTAAACCTGGGAATGAAAAGTCATACAAATCCAGGTTTCATTGCTACTTAGTATCTTTGTGGAGTTATAGAGAAACTAGAAATTATAACAGATGAAAAGTGCCTTCTCTCCAGAATATTACTCATTTACAAGGTTTATAGTTTCTTTTTATTTTTAGAAGACAATGAGGTTTTTTTCTTAATAGTTCATGTAGGGATTTTTAAAAATTTAAAGTTTCTATGGTTTTTGTATCTCAAACTCATTTTTCTTATCATTTAAAGCTAGGGCAGACACTATAAAATATTTGGGAGTCTAGCTACCAAAACAAATCCAGGGAACATACGAACACAATTACAAGACACTTTTCACACAAATAAAGTCAGTTTTAAGTAAGTGGAAAAACACCAGTTGCTACACATCAAGATGATGCTAAGTACTTCCGTGACTTTGGGGAACATTAGTAAGTGCTTCATAAAAGCTTATTAATGTTTCATGGATTAGAGTGCTGGACCCAAAGTTAGGAAGACTTGAATTTGATGTCCTCTTGCCACCCCCATACTTATTAATCTCCTAACCCTGGAAACGACACACCCCTTCTTATAGAGCCTCTGCTTCTTCATCTGTAAAATGAAGATGATAGCACTGGGAGGACTGACCTAATTAGATTATGGCAAGGTTCAGATGAGATAACCTATTATGCAAATGTCTACAACCATGAAAGCGCTCTATAAATGTCAATTATTAATATTATTCCTGATGGATATTGGCAAAGCAAAGTCTACCGGCCAGTCCTACTAAGCCAGAAAAGCTTGAAGTATTGCATTTACAATGGACTGTGTTTGTCCTCTGAAAACCAGCCCAGCCATGCTTAGAGAGGTCATCACCAGAAGGTTGACCATCAAGTGATTTTTTTTTTGGCCACAGCGACTCATGAAGGCCATCTGTTAGGGATTAGTGAGGCTGGGATTTTGTTGAGGAAGAGATGAAATCACCCAACCTTGATGTATTGAGGTGCGGTTAGTATAAAAAATAGCAACAACCAGATTTTTTTTTCTGATCCCTCCACTTTAAAAGCCTTGAACTTATCTGTACACAGAAACCCAAATTTTATATAATCAGTGCCAAGTCCTAGGGAAAGAGAAGCCAAATCCTTGATCTTGGGAAAGGACAAAATCTCAAATGAACACTTTATGTCAGAATAAAAAAAAATCCTATATAGCAGTAGAGAAAATAAGGAAAAAGTAACTTTAGTGAAAATGACACTTAATGAGATTCATTCTTCTTATTCAAAAAAGTTGTAATTTCCCTTTTCCACTTAGTCATCTGGAAAAGCTGCATATACATACAAAAGCATAGTAGAGAAAGGAAATCCTAGGTCTCACATAGTATGTAGTTAACATTTCCTACTTCTATTGGAGCCAAGCCTGTAGTTCTTTGATCCAAGACAAGGATAAAAGGCATTGGGGAAAAAAAAAAACTATTTACCCTAAGCACAATTAGTAAAGTATTTACTTCACTACACGAACAACTAATTGGTTTCATGATTGATAATAACTGGGGAAAAGGGTGCAGAGGAAGGATGATGAATAAGTTAACTGTTTTTAAGAGCATCTGTAGTCTTTATTTAATCACAGCTTTTTCTTTTCTAATGCATAGTTCTGAATACCATCACTCAAAAACTTTCAGTATCTCCTTATTGCCTACCAAATAAAGCCAAGATATCTTAGTATTCAAGGCTTTCCACAATCTAGCTCTGTAATGATTTTTCAGCTTTCTCTAACACTACTTTGCATTGTAACCTTCAGACAAATCGAACTGTTTTCCATGTGTCTGATATATATCCCATGCTTCCCTACCTCTGTGTTTTTGTTCATTTTGTTCCCTATGACTAGACTCAGTTCTATTTTCATCTATGCCTGTTGAAATCCTTCCTTCCTTGCTACTCAGGCTCCTTACGCATCTAAGATTCTTTAATTTTCCATAATTCCATAAAGGAATACATGGCTCTCTCCACTGGGATTTTCAAAGTACTTTGTGTTTGGGTCCTCTTGTGTTGATTCAACATGTTGCCTCAGAGAGACTGTTATCCACTCGGAGAGTATGGTGTAGTGGTTTAAGGGCAGAAGTGACAGCACTTCCTGGGAAGGAGGAAGGCTTTCCCTTGAATACAGGCATTGTCAATAGTGAGACACAAGTTGAGCAGCTCCTTTTTTTAGTTTACTGATTTGCACAGCACAACCTGAAGACTATGCTTTTATCAGCAGGCATTTGCAGCAAGAAAACTCTTGTCCAGTATATGCAATCAGATAATTCATTAGTCCTTTGCTGGTTCTCATTCAGTATGTATGAGAGTAAAATCTCCTGACCTGGGGGCTGGCAGGCAAGAGAAACCACAACTCTAACTGTCAACTCAAGGGTTAAAGAGAACTCTTGCCATGTTCAAGGCTTACCCTGATGGTGATATAGTTGTATACTCTGATTAAAGACAGCTCTAATAGGCTGTGTACAGGTGTTTTATTCTCCTGATCTAATCATTGTCACTTGCAGACAACAGCACACAAACCACAGGGCACTCCAGCCTTCGTTAGACCAGAGCTCCCCAGGCAAACAGTAGGCCAGCAAATACAAACCAGACCTCTGCATTAACAGCAGAGGGCTCCGCTTTCATCTCACCCTGTTGCAACCCATTTGATCTCATTATTTATGAGCCACAAATTATGTTAGCCAAGGGAACATTCTCTTTCATAAATTGCAGTCCCATACTTAATTTAGCAGAAGTAGCAAATAAATGACTGAGCAGAGATTTCCTTCTTGATGGGGGAGGGTAAGGAGGTGGCAACTGAAAATCTCAACTTGTTCCCTTTTTCTTCTCTTCTTCACTCTAAGAAATCAAATGGAATCAATTTCAGGAAGTCCTTAATAGTTCCACTTCTTGATATGAGAAGAATCAGGAGCCCAGGGAAATAATAGTTAATAATATTAACTTTTACATAGCACTTTGAAGTCTGCAAAGCTCTTTACATACATGGTGTCATTTGGTTCTTACAGTTCTGTGTGGTAGAGTGCTCTTATTTGCTGTCATTTTACAGATAAGGAAACTGAGTCTGAGAGAAGTTAAATGACTTGCCCAATGTCATTCAACCAGTTAGTTATCTCAATCAGGCTTTGAACTGGTCTTCTTTACTCCAAATCTGACTCTGTCCCTACTATACCACCTTGTAATGACACTGATATACAGAGAGTACAGTTGGGAGGGAAGGAGTGAGTGTACTGAATTGATACCTGTGGAATGATGTGTATCTCACCTGCCACCGATGTCTAGTTCAAGGGTCACTAAGCTATGCACTCCATCCAAATAACTCTGTTTGTCTGTCTGTCTGTCTGTTTGTCTATCTCTCTTCTCTCTATCTCTCTGTGTCTCTGTCTCTGTTTCTCTCTCCCATCTCCCCTTCCCTCTGTACTTTTCTCTCCCTCTCTCCCCCTTCCTCTTCCCTGCTCCTTCCTTCCACTCCCCTCTCCCCTCCCTTTCTTCCATTTGTCTGTCTCCCTCATAATTTCAGTACTTGCATTTTTATCATGCATTTTTCCTCACCAAGTGCTTCATTATTTGATCTGCTCAACAGTCCTCTTACTTTATCAGAGCGGTAAAGAAATTATTATGCCTGTATACAGGTGAGGGAAATGGTGCTGAAGTAAAGAAATAAACTTGCCCACTGTCACATCACTAGTTAGTGGAAGAGAGATGGAGCTGCAAACCGAGTGTTCCCAACCAACTCTAAGTGAGTTTATCTAGACCATGTCTGTTACTCCCCCAGGGCCAGATAGCAGACATTCATTTCTGCCTGTTCCATATGCACATTCCAGTTCAGGAGGCTTTGCAGATAAATGTAGAAAGTGATTGCCCTGTGGAATATGGTGGTGATACTATAAACCAGATACAGGAAAAGAAGATCCTATTAAAAACATATCTTCTGCTTTCTTCTATTAACTCAATTGCCTTAAGAGATAAAAGCAGAATATGAATTGGGAGCCTATAAAACTTCCAATCTGCCAGGCTGATAAAAACAAATGGATGATATATATACACTGACATCTTCAATTTGGCCTTCAGTTCAGACCTTTCCTTCGTTCAGTCATTTTCCTTCCCTCCTTTAGTAAGCACTTATTTATGAAGGCAAACAGTTAACATTTTTGCTTTTTGTGTGCGTGCTTCTATTGTGACATTTGCTTTTACTTTAGAAGTCATTTTTGCATCTTGTTTGGGAGGAGGTCTATATTCAATGTGTGTCCATCAGGTTTCCAGGCAGGAAATTTTATTAGGTTCTACTTTAGTTCAACTATTTAGGTTAGTCCAAGATAGCATTAAAAGAGATATTTCATACAAGGTAATATCATCTGCAGTAGACCTTTTCCAGTCTCATCCAGTGCATTCACTTGGAGATTGCCTTTCATTTATACTGTATATATCCAATATATGCATCATTCTTTGCATATTGTCTTTGGAATTAGAAAGTGAGCTCCATAAGTCAGGGACCATGTTTTTGCTTGTATCTGTATCTATAGCACTTAGCATAGTGCCTGGCACACAGAAAGCACAATAAATGCTTCTTGGCTGACTGCCTGCCAAATCAGTCCCCTAGTTACTTCTCTTAGGATAGTGTAGTAATAGGTGTGACTGAATTGGGAAGCCATTGGATGGTTACGACTTGGTTTCATGGGAAACCAATGATTTGCTGTGGTTTGCAACTTCAATGCCAACCTCAACTCCTCACTTTTCCTCAGTTGCCAAGTCTTGGTGCTTCTCCCTCTACAACTTCTCCCTTCTCCATCCCCTTATCTCTCCTCATACAACCAAACGCCTCTTTCTCCTCTTACCTAGAATACAACAGTATCCTAATTGATTTCCCTACCACAAGTCTTTCCCTGCTGCACTTTATCATGCCTGCAGTTGCTAAAATGATTTTCCTAAATCACAAGCCATGTCATACCCCCTACTCAATAAACTCTACAAGCTCCCTATTACCGCTGAGGCCAAATAAAGATTCTTTTTTGAGTGTTTAAAGCCCTGGCTCCATCTTTCCAGTTTTATTATACATTATTCCCCTTCTCACACTGTATGGTCTAGCCAAAGTTCCTTTTCACATATAGCATTGTCTTCTGACTCCCTGTCTTCACACAGGCTGTCCTCTATTTCTAGGAGGTACTTTCACAATCATTTAGAATTCCTAGTTTTCTTCAAAGTTCATCTCCAGTGCCATGTACTCTACCTAAAGCCTTTCTTAATGCCCCTCAGTTGCTAGTTCCCCAACTTATGTGTGTATAAACAAATATATATCCATATCTATCTATTTACTTCTATGTATGTGCTTATATATGTAGATGTATATATATATGTACACATATACATACACACACTCATACACATACACACATTTACACACACACATACACAGTCTTTTCTGATCTAATTTAAAGTCCTGAAGGCAGGGACTATTTTATTTCCCTTCATATTCTTACTTCCTAATATGATAAGTAGTGGTGGGAGGTTTTTCATAAATGTTCATTGGTTGAATGATAGCTATCCTTTAATGAGAAGGGTCTCTAACTGGGTTTCTTCTCTGGTTTCAGAATCATGACCATGCCTGCATCGCATGCCGGATCATCTACCGCTCAGATGAGCACCATCCTCCAATATTACCCCCCAAAGCTGACCTGACGATTGGCCTACATGGGGAGTGGGTGAGCCAGAGGTGTGAAGTACGACCAGAAGTTCTTTTCCTCACTCGACACTTCATATTTCATGACAACAATAATACCTGGGAAGGGCATTATTACCACTATTCTGATCCCATCTGCAAGCATCCTACCTTCACTATTTATGCCCAGGGTCGTTACAGCCGCGGTGTACACTCTGCCAGGGTCATGGGAGGTACAGAGTTTGTGTTTAAAGGTAAGACTCCTGTCATGAATCAAAATTTCTTTAGGGATTGAGTGATGATGAGCAAAGCTTGACCATTTCTGCTTGACCAATCTCCCACAGGAGAGATTGAGGCAAAAAATAGGGGGGAAAATTTTCTGTTGGCAGAGGCTGTCATGTAATAGTTAGCAGATGTCCACTCCTTAAAGAGCAGTGACAACTTTGTGGCTCTCTAGTTCCTCAAGTATGGCCCGTGACTGAATCCAAATTTCACAGAACAAATCCCCTTAAAAGGATCATCCAAGACACTTGTCTTCCTACGAATGTAAGCTAAGACGGCATTAGCTTTTTGCCACCACATAAGAATGTTGACTTTCATGGTGAGCTTTCAGTCCACTAAAACCCCTATAGCTTTCCTATGACTTCCCCATCCCTTCCAGCTTTGAGGTTCTATGTGAAAAGAGCTGGGATTTTTCTCTTCTAAATCTTTATCTACATTTTGTCTTACTGCCATAACCTAATTTCTTTCAGACCCTAGCCTTGTGGGCCTGTATTAATTTACAGGGCATGGTGAAGTGGTTGATGCTAAATCTGTTAAGACCTCAAAACATCCTATTCCATTAAAAAAATTCCAGTTTCCATCAATACTCTTTAGTAGGCTATCTTTCAATGTGATCATATTAACTCACATGATGTGATAATGTAGAAACATTTCGTAAGCCATTACTTTCTAAGGCTATGAAAATCGTAATTAACAGTGGATACCTGTCATTGACAGAACTATCAAGGCCCAGCTTATTGACCAAATGAAGCAATTTTACCCAATCACACCTGTAATTCATGTGGTGTGACTGCCACTCAAAGATAAAGGTCAGCTAGTGCCAAATGAAAAGGCTCTGGTCATATGCAGGGAGAGGAGGGGATGGAGCCTTTCATCTTCTCCCCTACCCTTTAAAAAAAAAAAGGTCTCATTGGTATATTGTATTACTAGTATCTGCTCTAGAGGACTTCACTGTTATATGCTTGCTTCTCTGGAAACAATGAACTTTTTCTTTTTATACTCTTCCTCCATAGTGAATCACATGAAGGTCACCCCCATGGATGCAGCCACAGCTTCTCTCTTAAATGTGTTCAATGGGAATGAATGTGGAGCTGAGGGTTCATGGCAGGTTGGAATTCAGCAGGATGTGACTCACACCAATGGTTGTGTTGCCTTGGGAATTAAACTACCTCACACTGAGTATGAGATCTTCAAAATGGAACAAGATGCACGGGGGCGGTACTTACTGTACAATGGACAGAGACCCAGTGATGGATCCAGTCCTGACCGGCCAGAAAAGAGAGCCACATCTTACCAAATGCCCTTAGTTCAGTGTGCATCTTCAGCACCCAGATCAGAAGATTTAACAGAGGAGAATACAATAGGTCACTATGGGAATGGGGCACCTGAAAAGAATTTCTGTACTGTACTCCTGACTCTGATTGCATGCCTTTGGACTGTTCCACATTGGAATACCTTCAGCTAGATCTCTTTATGCTTTAAATATATATATATTTTTATTTTCCAAACTAGGATTCCTTGGGATTTGTGGATTTTCTTTCCCAAAGAAAGGACGTTTATTCCCCTGATGCACTCAAATGCCTAAGAATTGTTGTTCTTTTTCTTCTTCCCTCCAGCCTCAAACCCCACTCCCAGCCCCAGAATCATGAATAGCACTTGTTTGAAGTTTCTGCTTTGAACTTCATCCAGTCTGTTCCCTGGCCTGAGTGACTGCACAACAGTAATTGCACTTTAGGACTGCAGACGTTTTGTGGGTAGTAGATTCTTTGGGGGTTGAGATTTTTTTAAAAAGTTATATTATTTGGCTGCATTGAACTTTAGTTGAAAAAAGATCCAGCTACAATTTTCACTACCGTTTTCCTCTTGTTACTTCCTTTCCCATCTCTGAAACTGCCTCTCCTTCAAAATCTAACCATCTTGAACAGCCCTATGCAGTATTGGGTTAGTACTGGGAGGATGGAGTCTTTTTACTTAAAGAAAATCTTTTGGTGTAAATATGTATATATTCAAAGACACAAGGATTTATCTAAATGATCTTTGCAAGTTTTATACAGAAGACAAGAGAATTGAAAGCCTTCCTTTCAGAAATACTGAATGGAACCTATCTGTAATTAAAATTTCAAAGTAATTTAAGCTATTTTTACACATCTTTTTTTTTTCACTTTTAAAGAATACACTTAGTGGAGCATATGTGGCACTGTCCTCTGTTCAGGATAGAGAAGAGTTGAAAGGGACCCTAGAGGTCAATTGAGCCCAACGCATTACTGTGATTTTGTTATGTTAGATTTGCTGTTGCCTTTGTGCCCTGTGTAAACAGGCAACTTGCTGGAATCAGTATGTAGAAATAAATGCCATTATCAATCAGAGGGTAGATACATTACTATGTATCTGGTATGTGCAAGTCCTACAAAGTGCCACATGAATGCTGATGATAATATGGTCCTTTTCTTAATATGTCATTTCCTTTTCTTAAAACTTTTACCCTGGCTTGTATGACATTTTCTTCCAGGTAAGCAGACTTATCTAGATTTGCAATATCTCTCTTACTATCAAAAACACATTTTTAGAAGAAATGTTTGCTGGGAAAGGGCCTGATATTCAGAGAAAATATAAAAATCAGTATCCTGTGGCATGTGCAGCATTCCTTTCGTGCCATATGTATCTTGGCTTTTGTATTGTCTTACTATGATATGGATTTAACTGGGAGTCAAGTAATTAGACTAATGGTCCTAATCAGCAGTTGACTTAGTTATGCAATGTGAAATAAGCCAGTGTCTTCATTCCTCAGTCTAACTTTGTGCAAAATAGGACATAATATTTCTGCTCCCTTTTCTGTACCACTGAGACACTGGAAGGGTATAATGTCTTCAATGTGCTCTGGATTCTTGGAAAAGGGTCTGTGTAAACACCAAGTATTCTTAAGAATAGAAACTAATGAAAAAGAAATGAAGCAAATAGGCAACAACTGAAGATCTAGATTTAAGAGATGTAGAATACAAAAAATCAGTCAGGGTTAAGACATTATTCTATCTAATATTAAAATTAAATGCCAGTAGTATTGTCTGTGATTAAAATGTTTAAGGATCATGTGGATGTGTACTACTAAAGAAATGTATTTAGATTATATTTATAATTATGGAGATTACCAAGATCATATATTCAGCATAAAAATACTAACATGATTTGCCAAATTTACTACATAGTGAAAAGAACTGCAAAAGCATTAATTCCCCTGTAAAATTTCTTTTATCCATGGAGCCATCTAGCAAGTGGAGTTACTATTCCATCATCATAAGCCATAATAAATCATACGAAGTATGTAACATTTACTATTCTAGACTATATCAACAATTTAAACATGAAAGTGACAGGCTAAAAGCTATTGAAATTAGAGACTCAAATCCATAGGTCTGGAAAATTGTTTCCATATTAAATACTTGCAATTTTTAGAAAAATGTGTGTATATTTATATAATTTATTTTTAGAGTTGCAAGTATGTCAAGAGATATATATGCATATATGTACATATATGTGCATGTATCTCTATACAAAGATAAACAGATAACAAACACATATGTCTTATTAACGAGACCAAAATAGAATTCATGTGGATACAGGTCCTATCACTTTGGCAATATTGTAATTTATTAGAAATGATAACCAAGATAACACATTTATATAGTTTGGGTATAATGATGGGTTTCTTAGCTCTTAATTGACATATATATATGTTTGGATTTACTGTGTTTTTTTTACAAACTTACTTAGATCTAAAAATCCTATTAGTGTGGGGTCACTTAGTCCTTTTTATCTCTTATTTTGTGCAATTCTTGTCCTTGTCTTTCTGTAAATTATATACCGAGGATACACCTGACACACTAGAGGTTTTCCTCTAGTATTTTTAATATTTTGTGGGTACAAGTATAATCTAAATTGTCCACTGTTTTTTAGTCCTGATTATTTAACTGACCTACTTTCATCCAAGACATGCATGGCCAGATAACATGTATTTTATTCCATGAATGGGGCACAGACTGTCATGGGTAATATGTTATAGTCTACTTATTATACCCGATGTATGTCATTCTGTTGCCCTTTGGATTACTTGTTATTTTGAATATTTTAAGGTCACAGTGTTTTATGAGTCATAACCACATGGCATCACCAGGAGAATATTGTGATTAAAGTATTTTTTCTGGCTGTAAAATAATTAAGATCGTTGAAAGTATTGAGAAATTTTTCAGATGCAATATAAGCCATTCACCTCTCGCTCAGTTCAAGATGCAGTTCATTTTTCATTGGCAATATTCATCCAATAATTCAATCAACAAGCATTGAATAAGTACTTATGGGTACTCTCCAAGATGTACATGTTGGTGAATTAACTCAGTGGATTCTCTGTTCAGTCGAATATTCACATCTTGACATTGATCACTTTTCATTCCCTTTGTTCTTCTAGTGGTATAAGAATCCTTTTTGAATTTCTGTGGATTTCCCTGAAGAAGTTTATAGTATATGGGGCTCAATGCAATTACTACAATGGTATCTATGGATAAGAACATTTAAATAAAATCTATATTAGTAGGAAACATTTTTGCTTGAATGTTGGACAGGACATCTTCCACGCTACACTCAAACACTTTAAGTGAGCTGATGTCTTGTTGTATTATGAGTAGCCTGATATAGAATTGTGAACAAAGTGATCTGCTTAGTCACATTTTTTAGAATATATGCAGAAGGTGACTCATTTGTTTGCAGAGGATCTTCAAGGCTGAATTTTGTCCTACCAGGTTCATTTTTTTAAAAAAATCAGCAGACACAGTAGGAGCTTTCACCATGCCATTTAGCTATGAGAATGCAAAGATATAGAGACATAGAGAATTTTCTGTTACCTTTTCATGCATTCATCAATCATATCCTCTTTACATATATAGATGATTTTCATCAAGGCTTTATGGAACTGAGAAAATAAACATAAGTAAGTTGATACCTTGATATCTTCATTTATGAATAAAGTTTTCTTAAGGTGAATGTATTGCACCAGATTACTCAGATTTGCTGTTGAGTATCCCACCATTCTCAGAAGAATATGGCTATAATATTCAGGAGAGTTCACACTGAAGAGTACTCGAGAATTTTAACCTTAAATGGTTTTAAGATGACTGTTCTTAGAAAAGTTATGCTTTCTTTCTGCCCCAAATTTTCAAGACATTTCCCTCCATTCCAAAGCAGAAAATAAGGTACTAGTCAGGCCCCACTAGGTGATAAGGAAGGGGATATTTTGCCTCAAGGGTATGGGAGAAAGAGGTATGGCTCTGGCCATAATGTGTTCTTCCATGCCAGAGATCCTCTTCTCATAACCTCAGTATATATAATACCTCAGCTCTGTGTGTGTGTGTGTGTGTGTGTGTGTGTGTGTGTGTGTGTGTGTGTGTGTGTGTGTGTGTGTGTTGAGGGGCAGGGAGTGACTCTAATCCCAGGCCTTTCCTTTTGAGCCGGTTTCAGTGTCATGCATTTTCACATGGTGTCTGTTGCCATAAGTGACCTGAATTAAGAAGAATTTTCTTTTTCTTGATGATAGGCTCAGCAAGGATAACTCGATCCAACCATGGTCTCAGAAAGTTGCTCAGAGAGTAGGTTAAGTAATCTTTATAAAATCTGAACTTCAAACTGAACCTACTAGAATAGTAACCATAGGGTTCCTAGAAGCCTCCAAGAGTCAAAGACCACATTTGTCCAAATTGCTTGATACAAGAGCAAGCAATAATTACATACACACATTAAAAGAGCCATTATTTACGTGATTAATACATTCAAAGACATTCTAAGGAAGGTTTGCACGCTGACTGAACATTCTGGTTTACCTAACAAGAGTGCACCCATTCCCCAGGGAAATAGAACGAAATACTGATGTGCCAACTCTAACCCAGAAACCAATAAATGGCATAATAAACATACTAAGTGTTGCCATGTCAGGATAGATTTACTCAAAAGAAAGTATTTTCCACTTGTGTTGTGGTGGGACTTCCCAGGCCCTCCATAGATTTTGTCAACATTTTTGCTACACCTGATTTCCTTAAGGTCCCAAATAGCTCTCTATCTATTTAAGCTAAATGTAATGACCATGGACGCATGAAAGAAAAAAATGGTCAGATGCCTCCTGTTCATTTCTAGTTTCATAAGGAGATTCATAAACATTCTTTCCTCATCATTAAGAAGATTGCATGCCCTTTACCTGTGTCTTTCATAGAGCTGATTTGGACTCTTCAAAACTATATGGCGCTTCGTCTGTTTCACTTGGGAAATGGACATGGATCACAATACCCTTTGCTTACAGAATGAGTAAACTGTAGCAAAGAAGCTTACTACCCTACTCCCACCACTCTTTTCTACTTCCTCTAATACAACCCTGTTCTCTAGATAAATATGTGAATAGGACTGTTCTACTACGGAGAGAAATTTAGGTTAATTTTGGTCTCCAACTTCTACAATAACTAAGACACAATCCTGCCAACATTCTTAACAAGAGCACACAGCAATTCAAGGGAGACTAAACTCTAAATTCTGAACAACATGGAAGCAATAGGGCTATTACTTGGATAAGATATAGGGTTTTAAACTAGACCAAAAATGTATTTGTCTCCTTTGACAGAAATGAACTCAGATGAATGGTTTCCAGAAGATTTTCCACACGTATTCTTAACCATCAGAAGAATTATCTATCAAATTACCTTTCATTCTGCTATGAATAGCAGGCCTCGATATTGCAAACTGAGGCAAACCTCCAGAGGAGTAAAGTCTCAGGAATTTTAGAAATGGGAATCTTTTAAAGACTAGTCCTCTACAGGTTGTGGAAAGTAAATGATCTAGTAGGAGAAACACTTCCAGAGGCTAGCTCGATATTACAGTAAATGAGGTGGAATAATAGTGGCTCTACATTTAGAGCCACTATTAGGTAGGATCATGTATAGTATATTTTCCAGTTTCCTATATAAGACATTACAGATTCTTACTGCCTGGAATAAACTACAGAGCATCTTATTTACGTACAGCTTGTCTTTTCTATTAGAATGTGAGCTCCTTGTGGGCAGGGATTATGTTTTACTTGTTTGTTTGTTTTTATTTTTCACCTTTTTTGTATTCTTAGTGCTTAGCATACTGCCTGACCTATATAACAAGTGCTTAAGATATGCTTGTTGATTAATCAATAATTCACTTTGGAAATAGAGAAGTGGAAAAAGGATCAAATTTGCAGAAGATGCTCTGGAAAATTTAGGGTTGTTGGATAAGAAAAGATCTTTTACAATGTGAGTTATTTGGGACATGTTGGGAAATGGTATTCTGCATCATGCTCTTTATAAAAGAAAGTGGCTAATAAGCTTCATCTGAACATTCTCAACTATCAGATCATAATTGCAATTTTTGATAGAGTATAAGGCCTTGGGGACAAGCAGGGACTGTTTCATTTGATCTTTGTATTCTCAGTGCTTGGCTGGCACTGAGGAGGTGATGAATAAATGCTTTTTGATTACTTGATTATGAGAGAGAACACTGAAAACAGCCTAGATATTGCCTCCTACTGTAATTCCCATTACCTGAGTAAAAGCAATGTTAAGGGGAAGAGACTGTACAATATACCATAATGGCATTAAATAGGTTACTTAGGGTAAATAGGAGAATCTGGGGAAAAGATTGTAATGAGAAGATTGCCTTGTCCTACTATTATTACTATCATAACATACCAAAAATAAACAGGTGCCTTAGCAAAAGGAGGGACTGTTTGTCATAGAAGCTATTTTTCCTTAAGCTTTTAAAATGTGAGTTCTGCCTAGCAATAAAGGGAATACATAATGCATGTACTGTAACCAGTTTCAAAGCAATAATGTTCCTTGTAGATGTCTATAATTTACATAGAAATATTTTGTCTTTTTTCATAAATCAATATATTTTTAACTCTGAATCTAGACCTATTTTTCCCAGTTTCTAGAGCTTTTCCAATGTCAGGGTCTTTTTATTTTTATTTTTTATTCAGCATTTAGGTTTTGTAAATATGCAAAGCACTTCTTCTCTTCCACTCTATGTTCCAGATTACATTGCTGGAGAAATTTGAATAACTGTTAAAAGACTGTCTAAAATAAAGGCTGTCAAATAAAGCACTAACACCCCTCAAGAAAGTGTCACAATGAATTATTGTCTCTAATCAGGTGAAAAAAACAGAACATGCAAACATTTGACTGCATTTAAGATTTTACAACAATTTGTGTTTCCTTTAAAAGTGGAAAGAATGGAAGTAGGAAAAAATGAACAATATGAATATTTTATTTTCAAGCGAGATTTAACACTGGGTCAATAGGTTCATTTTCTTTTACTTGGCTATATATTTCAAGTTCAGGTCAGTAAGCATACATTCAGTGCTCAAAATGAAGCTCACTAGGTCAGATAAAACTCAAAATGTGCCACTCTAACGTTTGCATAGTGATTTCCTTGGGACAATCAGTCCTATGAGGTAGGTAGTGAAAATGTGCTTGTGCCCTTGTGCATCCCACTCTAGAAACTCAAGGGAGAGAAAGTGCTAGAATGGGACCCCTAAGCAGAAGGATTTGAAAGAGAATAGAATTTATAGACTCTAGGGGTGTAGAGGACCCTCCAACAGGAATCTATTTCCATCCACCACCACCACACCACACGTAACAATCCTGGCTCCCTACTATTACCAATGCTCAGTCACCAGACATCCGTGTAGCTTACATTCAGGACCAAATCATGAGCTCTCTCTGTCATTCAGCAAGGTGTGAGAGTACATATTCATTTCCTGGAGAAGAGGTCCAGATCACATCAGATCACTTAAAGGTTCCAATGATCACCTTGCTACAAAAACAGCATGTCCATTTTATATGGGAAGAAACTGAGTCTCAAAGAGGCTTTTTACCCATGGCCCCAACATCTAGTGTCAGAACCAGGTCTCAACCTCAGGTCCTCTGATTCCAGATTGAGCATTCTTTCTCCCAAGAAACATTGTTTCTAACTTTTCCATTTTTCATCGTTTTTTTCCCCAGTGCCAAAATCTTTTCATTTTTATTTACCCATTGTGATAAAGAAGCATGGCATAGTAGATAAAGTACCATACTTGGTCTTAGGAAGCTCTAAGAACAAATGCCCCTCTGACCTTTACAAGCTATGTGATCATGGGCAGTCATAACCTCTCTGATCCTCAGACAGCTTCCTTTTATCTAATAATTCATAGAAGAGTTATAATCTGAGTTGTAACTGAGAGTTCCCATATCCAGGAGAACACAGAGCCTTGACCTATTGACCCACGCACTATGGTGCATATTCATTTATGTGTCAGAAGCATTAAAAAGTGCATGATTTTTCAAGATATCAGGAGATTATTTAGTAAGTTATTGCTCTAGTTCTTAACATGGGGTTTGTGAACTTTTGAAAATTTGTTTTGATAACTATTTTGATATAATTCGTTTCCTTTGGGATCTGATATTTTGTTTTATGCATTTAAAATGTTATTCTGAGAAGAGGTCCATGACACACACACAAAAAGGGCTAGGGCCCCTGCTCTAGTGTGTGCTCTCTCATTGAACCTATCATATTACATTTTTGAGAGAGCTGTCTAAAAACGTGTCCGTGTGGTAGGCACAGCGCTCCATGGTCTAGCATAGGTCTAGCATGATTCCTACCAATTATTACAGTCAAATTGATTGCCCAGCAGTCATCATTTACCTTCAAGACACAGCTACACAACAATCCAACTATTTCCTGCATGTTGAATCAGGCAAAATTAAGCTACAAAAGAGCCAAGGAAACGGAGATACCAAGTTTACCAAGTCAGGCTAACAGCAGAATTATAGCCATGAAATGATTTTGCATCAAAGCAGAAAAACAGGCTGGAAGCAAACTATTCTGACTATTGAAGTTTATGGTATTCATGAATTCCAGACCACCAAGAAAAGTAGAAAAAGAAAGGAACATCATAGCCAAAATCCAGAGTTTCCAGAAAAAAATACTACAAGAATCCAGAAAGAGTTAATTCAAAAACCAAGGGACCAATCAGGATCACACATGTTTTAGCAGTCACTACTATAAAGAAGTGGAGAACATGGTTATGATATTCCAGAAAGTAAAAGACATAGGCTTACTGGCAAAAGTAACTTATCCAACAAACAAAACTGAATAAAATACTATAGGGAAGGGGAAGAGGAGGATGGATTTTTAATGAAATAGAGGACTTCTAAGCATTCCTGATGAAAAGACACAGAGAAATTTTAGAACAAGATTGAAGAGAAAAATAAGAAGCCCCAAATTTCCCTGCGTTCTTGACTTGTTGCTCAAGAGTACTCTCTTTTTTAAGGGAGCAGTACTGAAGAACATTAGGGCTACCTGTTCTCCACAGATGTTGCTAACAGAGCATGAAACTTCATCATGGGGATGAGGGAACAGCACCTTCTCTACTACACAGGGCCAAGCTGGCTATGCTCAGTTTTTCAATACACCTCCCTTGAATATTTGAGTTAAATATTAAATCCCATGCCTTATGATAGATGGGACATTTTATGGCTTTGGTCTTATAACCATATAACCATATAACCATATAACCATATAACCATACTGCTTTTCCCCAAAATTTTACATTGCTATTTAATAGCATGTAAATAGAGTGATAATTGTAAATTTTCTTTTTAATTCTTTACTTATGTTCTATTACATAGACTCTGTTTGTATGGAGGCTACCTACTACTGAATCCTTATTTTGCCTTTTCCTTCTTAGATCACATAGGGGATAGGGAGAGACTAGAACTGGGATTTTATTGGCGTAAGGAACTCCCAGAGGAGAAAACTCCGTCTACCAATATAGGTCAACACCTTCTCCGAAATTTAAGTCTTAGTGAGCTACCTAGACAACCAAGAGGTTAAATGTCTTGTTCACGGTCACGCAGCCAATATGTGTCAGAGGGAGGACTTGAAAGCAGCAATGTGGAGCTTTGAGATTAGCTCTAAATACACACACACACACACACACACACACACACACACACACATACAATCTTTGTGATAAATGAAAAGGAGAGGGAGACAAATACAGAAGGAAAATGCAGTTGATGTGAAAACAAAAAAAATTTGAATAAAAATCTATTTTAAAAAGGCAAAAATCACACTGTCTAGCAAAATGTTGTTTCTTGTATATTTGTCCTGATATTTATATCAGTTAATGATATATTTTCTAAGTAAAATGAAAGATTATATTCATTGTTGGATGAATGAAGCAAAACTGGAGAAAAATAGGATTTGGGTTGCTCACAGGGTGCATATCTGAACACTTCAAGAATCCATGATTTCTTCAGAAGGGTTATTGTCCCTCCACAGGGGCATGTTAACATCTTTCATAGAAGGTTAGAAACAGGAAGTTAGGAAGTGGTGTTCAAGAATTGCTGTGACTGAAAAATCCATGACCCTGTAACTAACTTAATGATGAGTTCCCCCGAATTTAACAAGGTTGGCCCTCTGATGATATATACATATTTCCAATTTGCCTTCTAACTTCACAGAATGTTAGTATAGCTGACCCAATATAGCCTAATGATGGATGGTGACCACTGGACAAATACTGTGGCTGTTATAATTGGTAAGAATTATGATGAGAACTTGTTAGACTACATCATGGTTCATAGCTTGTGCTAGATAAGCAAATCCTTGGACAACCTAGGGTCACTTCCATAACATGACAAAAGGCACTTCAGTGAGATGTTGATAGAGGTCCTCCTTCCGTAATGCATTCAAGTTAGTTTTTTTTAATTTATAGGCTCTTATGTCCACTCCTATTTTTTCTCCCACATACATATGTGTGTATATGAATATATATATATGTATATATATATGTTTCTAAATAGACTTTCTTGTTTATGAATTAGTTGCAAGAGAATCCCATTAGGAACACTTTCTCCCAGAATCAAAGATTTTAATTATCTGATATGTCTCCTAACAACAAATAGATTTTACACATGGAGTACATGAAGAAAATCTGCGGGAGGGACTTTTAAACCAGAATTTGAAATACTACAATTTTATATGAGCATGAAAGTTCAGAAATATTTTTCACATTAAGTAAGGTTTGTTTTTCACTCAGGAAAAAATACAGTATTTATAATTGAATTCAGATTAGATTCCAGATATTTATCCATGGATATTTTTAACTTACAAATGTAAATCACTAAATATCCTGTAGGTGACCTATACTGGCTACTACAGCTCTGGGTAAGTTGATTTTTTAAAAATTGTAGCTATAAAAAGCTCAAAACAAAGGCATATAGTGTATGAAAAGACATTTCATCTTTTATCATCTCTTGATCACTTTTTTTTTTGCCACAGAAGCTATTATAAGATGCCACTGGATGATTTCATAAACATTAGAATCTCAAGAACATATACGTAAGCAGCAAACAAACTCAGGAAAAGAAGAAAGACTTTTATTTCCAAATACTAATAGGTTCAATAATAAGGCAAACAAAGTTACCAGAAGAGTATATTTCATACTACAAAGAACATTCTATGAATGTGTTCTGGGACACAAGCCTCGCCTATGATATTCTTAGCCCAGCTCCTCATTTCCTTCATAATTTAAGACTAAACAGAATAAAACACCCAGGGGCACCTTGAATACGTTAGAGCTTGTGCCAACTCACAACTGGGTAGACAGCTAAACAGAGCTGTTTTCCTAATGCTTCTAGAAATTCTTTTGGAATGAGAGATAAAGTTGAAAGGAGAATATTTGTGTTTATTAAATAAAAATCAAAGCTAAAGCTGAGTCAAACATGCAAATGCTGTCATTTGTGGCTGTTGCAGTAATAAAGATGCAAATGTGAATGAGAATTAGCTGTAATCATGCAAAATCCCCAAGTTTTCTATGTCTGGAGCAACCTTCCTCCCAACAGCAAGAGGTTTACAGCAGTATTCTTTTGGCTAGGTTTTCCCTTGGGTCTTGATTTTGATCGATTTTTTTCCAGAGAAAGGAGAGCCATGATGGATGTCAATTATTAGCTTCTGTCTGCATATAGGTATCAACTCATAGAATCACAGAATTTGAAATTGGAAGAAACTTCAGCAGGGCATTTAGTTCAAACCAAACATAAAAAACAATCTTCCTTTTAATACATTGGACATGTGCTTATCCAACCTCTAAATAAAAGGCTTCCACTGAGGAGCCCAACACCTCCCAAGGCAACCAATTTCACTTCAGGAAGACACTAATTATTAGAGAGTTTTCCCCTAATATTCAACTTAAATTTGCCTCTTTACAACTTCCATTCATTGCTTCTGATTCCACTTTCTGCCACCAAAAGAACAAGTCTAATGTTTTCTCCATGTGGCAGAAAGCTATTGTGTCTCCCTTGGGTCTTTTCTCCTGGATAAAAGTGTACAGGTTTTTTAAATAGATACTCATATGGCAAAGCCTCCAGGCCTTTCACCAGACTGGTTATCCACCCCTGGACCTTCTCCAGCTTACCAATATCTTTCCTAAACTGTGACATCCAGAACTAAACATTCTAAAATTTGCAGTTTTTTGAACATCATTGCTACAATTTCCAGAATTTTTAATGGAAATTCAGAGTCATAGTATCACAGAACCATATAGAGAACTGGAAGGAGCATTAACCAGAGATTCTGAATAGTACATAGAAGAAAATAAATTTTCTGGTAGCATCTTCAGGTGACCATTCCTGAAAGCTGTAACAAGGTCATAGATGTTGTATTCCATTCTTTTTTCCTCATGGGAGCCATTATGTTTAGATAAAGCAGAGTTTTTGTCTCTTTTTTAGAACTGTTACTTGGAAACCTCACTTTGACTTTTCTATCTACTCTCCTTTTCTGGCCGAGAGAGTAGGAGAAACGATTCCTGTTCAATAATATTAGTGGATGAATTAGTACAAGAATTCTGGAAAATAATTTGGAACTACACCTAAAGCGTTATAAAACTTTATATAACCTTTGACCCAGCAATGCCACTACTAGGTCTCTATCCCAAAGAAATCAAAGAAAAGGGAAAAGAACCTATTTGTACAAAATATTTATAGTGCCTCTTTTTGTTGTGACCAAGAATTGGCAATCGAGGAGATGCCCATCAAATGATGAATGACTGAACAACTTGTGCTTTATTATTGTGACTGAATACTATTGTGGTATAAGAAATGACAAGCAAAATGGTTTCAGAAAAACCTGGGAAGACTTATACAAACTGATGCAAAGTAAGTGAGCAGAACTGAAAGAACATTGTATACAGTAACAGCAATATTGTAACAATGATCAATCGTGAAAGACTTAGCTTCTGGGATCAAGACAATGATCCAAAATATTTCCAAAGGACTCATGATGAAAAATACTTTGAGCACAGATTGAAGCATATTTTTTTACTTTCTTCATTTTTCTTACCTATTTTATTTGTGTTTTCTTTTCCAACATGGTTAATATGGAAATACGTTTTGCATGAGTTCCCATGTATAATCAGTATTATATTACTTACCTTCTCAAAGGATGAGGGTGGACAGAGAGGGAGAGGATTTGCAACTCAAAATTTAAAAAACTATTAACTTTTTTACATGTAATTGGGAAATATTTAATGAAATAAAAATATATTTAAAAAACAAGAAATAATAATAGTGGATGGGCATGTGTGCAACTATTATCCAAAGCTCTTTCAGTCATTTCACTCATGCATTATATGCATGAGTCATTCATGCATATATGCATACCTTCATACCTTCATCAATTCAATATTTATTGAGTTTCTACAACAAACAGGACATTTGTGGTAGCTTCTGTGAGAGATAAAGAGATATACAAGACATATAAATCCTCAAGGAGCTTCCCTTCTAGTATGGAAGCACAGGGTAGTTGATAGAGTGATGGACTTTGAGCTTGGTTTAAATTTGACCTCTAACATTTACTAGTTATATGAATGTGGGCAAATCACTTTCCCCATTCGGAAAATGAGACTGATATAATAATTCAAATCATAACCATAATTCTAGTCTGGCTACTTCTTCATTTCCACTCATCCTGGTCTTTATACAGACTTGTAAATTGCTATTCCTGTCCAATTCTTCATTCACTATGGTGATAGGCAAAGTCAAATTTTAAAAAATATCCCTGTAGGGAACACTTCTAGAAGTCTTAACATCATATAGGCTGGATTTCAAGTTTTAGACCCTTAACCTTTGGATCAAGTGAATTCTGAAGACAGGCTTTTTGCTTCCTTAAAGGGAAATCACCCTAGCCTGTATAAAATAGCAACAAAAGGGAAAAGTTAAATGTTTTCAATCAGTACTAGTCATCTTTATATTTCTACTCCTGACTGTTTCTTGTCTTTAGAATAAGTCAACCTAATCCCTGGACTATCTCAGTTCTCAGTTATTTGTTTTAAGTCTTCAGCCAATGGATTTAGATCGACAATGCTAATAGATGTCTCAAATATCATCGCTTGCATTAATATGTAGTGTGCCCTCCAGCACCACTTCCACAACTCCCATTTGATTTGTCAAACTGAATACCCAGAAAGCAATGGTTACTATTTTCCCTTAGAGTTCTAAAAGTACTTTGGTGTTTGTAGTAGCTTTGCTCACAAGCCTCCAGTGGTGATGAGCAGACCGAATTAGCTTTTAGAAAGGGTATTTCCATAATAACTATTGCAAGGACAGCACACTCTTCAACAAATATACACAGAGTTTTGGGGGAGAATGCTCATGAACATAAAGTACATAAATAGTAAGATGAATCTGTAGAGAACTTATGTTGCCAAAATATCTACTTATAGCTCCCGGCTACTGGAAGTCCTTTTTTCCCTTAGGAGAGTCTTTTTGAAGTTTCCCCTAGATGTAGCTTTTTGTTGGACCTCCGAAGTTGAGTCCATAAGCCCTACTTCTCTTTGCCACAGTGAGGTCTCACTCCCTAAAGCTATCTTCTGCAGACCTTCTGTGATTAATTGGGGTTGGAGTTCACCCTTACCGACAAATAGATTGCTATAGAGTTTACAAAGCTCTTCATGTGCATCATTTCATTTGAATCTCACAATAATCTGTTAAGTAGTGTGGTGAGAAGTAGTGATAGGAGCGTTTATGGAGAGAAAATGGAACTCAGGCATTAAACCACTAACACTGAGTAGTCACTGGTATTCCTACATATGAAGATAGCCCAATTCTCTCCAATTATATTATATGAACTTATTTTTATATTTGAAGATAGCCCTCAGCAAGGCCAGGATTTCCTGAGTTATACTTGTTTATAGAAATAATGATTCATTTAAGACTGATTCCAAGGCTCAGTGGCCTCCAAAATAATTCATCTGGCAGTGAATCGGGTATATTAGATTTCATGCAAAACCCTGTACTCGATGCTGGGGAATACACAAATTTTAGTAAAACAGTGCCTATCTTCCCGACACTTTAAATGGCACAAAAATTGGCTTATAATCTTGAGAAAGTCATGTCTCTCCATAGGAGACTAGACTAAAGTGCCACTGAGCTCTCTTAAAATTTATACCAAGGGACAAACAGATGATAACTGTAGAATAAATGGCACTGGCTTGATTTAGTTTAGAAAAAGACATAAAACAAAGTCACTCTTTCTCTCTTGCTGATCCTTGTATCAATAATCTGAATAGGCGGTGGTAGGCTCTGATACTTTTTAGTTTGTGAGGTTAATCAGGGTGAAGGAGAGAGAGAAAAAGAGAGAAGGAAGGGGAAGGGAGGGAGGGAGAGAGGGAGGGAGGAAGAGGGAGAGAGAGAACGAGAGTTGAAATGACGACCTAAAGTGAAACCTACCTGGCCCAGTGCACCTTTTACATACACACACACATACACACACACACACACATACACACCCGTGGAAAAATATTTACATTATGAAATGAACTGAAATCCAATGGGAACCCCTTGTTATTATTAGATTTCCTTTTGAGAAGCATTTGCAAATTAAAGCATTACTTTCTATTTTAGTATTTTGCTTTTGTAAAGAAAAAAGGCCCTTCCTGAAAATAGTTTTATAGGAAAAGTGGATGATCCATCTCATAAACTTCTTTATTTTCTTTTTTGCCTAGATAAAACAATCTTTTTTTATCTCTGTATTTGTTTGTTTGTGGAGGGTAGTTTTTCTCCCTCAAAGACAGAGGAATCTTTTCATAAACTAAGCAGGAAAGTGCAACATCAAATATGCCTCATGTTCCTGCTGGGGCCTCTTGTCTTTTCCCTTTTGAAGGCCCAGAGCTCCTCATAGTGGTGAGATCTGGGAAGGCTGCTAGACAGGAGAGATTAACCTGTGAGCTGTTCTTGGTTGCCCAGATGAGCTGTTGTTAGGGGACCCTCTCTGGGACTGAAGCGGGCACTCTGTTGTATTTCAGTATCTGCTGAGAGAAATCATGTGCTTATTTATTTTTTAAAAATATTTTTTGGTATCTCTTATTTTTATATCCCCTTCACTTCCAAATATATTCTCACTCCATACCTGACAAGGCATCCATTTTAATAATGGGGAAAATCAGCAAAACTGATGATCCCACCACATGTGTCTGACAGTACATTCAATATTCCATACTCATAGTTCTCTACTTCTGTAGAGGGAAGAAAATTTTCTCAATTCTTCTCAGGGCCATGCTTGGTCATTAGAATTTCAGTGTTCAGTTTCATTTATTACTCATTCTCATACTGTTGAGGGCAGCCAGGTGGTGCCACAGTGCACAGAGCTCTGGGCTTGGAGTCAGAAAACATCTTTCAGCCTCAGACACTTACTAGCTCTGTGATCCTGGGCAAGTCATTTAACTCTATTTGCCTCAGTTTTCTCATCTGTAAAATGAGCTGTAGAAGGAAGGCAAATCATTCCAGTATCTTTGCAAGAAAGCCCCAAATGGAGTCATAAAGAGTTGGACACAACTGAAAAATGATTCAGCAATAAAATTATACTGTTCTGTGTATTGCTTTTTCTTTTTCTCCTTACTTCCCTCTGAGTATACGGTATGTAAGTTTCCCCACACTTCTCTTAATTCTTTATATTTGTTGTTTCCTATACCATAGTGATGTGTCGTTGAGTTCAAGTACCAAAACTCTTTTAGTCATTCCACAATCAATGGGGGTCTGCTTTGTTTCTACTTCTTTGTAACCACCACCTGCCCATTGTACTGGACACATGAGCAACACCAGCAAATAAAGAAATGGTCTTGGGTGGCCACTCCAGTTCTGAAGAGGGTTCTAAAACCTCTCATTTGTGTATCTCCACACTGTGCTCAGGTTAATTTCCCCCCTTCTTTCTTTATGATAGTTTAAAGTAATTTTTGTTTTTATTATTTTTATTTTTACTGAGCATTTAGAAGATCAGAATAAATTTTCACATTTTGTCATCACCTTTCAAGGTATACATTTCTAGACTTCAGGAGAAACAACATTCCAGATACTGGAGTTCTGGTCTACTAGTGTAATAGATATAGTGCAAGAAGAGATCTTAGAGATCAGGTATCAAAATAATTTTATAGAGTGAGGAAACTGAGGCCCAGAGAGGGGACAAGACTGAGAGACTAGGTAGACCATATCAGGGACTGAACTGGAACCTAGGTTCTCTAACTCTAGACTCTGTACTCTTCCCACTGCTCCATGTTGTCTCCTTTGAGATTCCTGTTGTTACTTATCTGATTCAGTCATGTCCCATTTGGGGTTTTCTTGGCAAAGATACTGGAGTGATTTGCCATTTCCTTCTCTAACTCATTTTACAGATGAGGAAACTGAGGCAAACAGGGTTAAGCGACTTTGCCCAGAGTCACACAGCTGGTAATTGTCTGAGGTCATATTCAAACTCAGGTCTTCCTGACTCCAGGACTGGCATTCTATCCACTGTGCTAGCTAGCTGTCCCTAGAGATGAATATTTCTATGAACTTCCTTTAAAGAGAACTATCTCCTTAACATAAAATATATCATTTATGTCTTTAAAAATCCCACAAACATTTGTGAAAAAATGGAGATAGGTTGTCTATGAATAATTCAGAGGTTTTGGGGGAATATATTTGATTGGTGAGTTTAATCAGGTCTTTCCAATTTACCTCTGTAGCACTTATCAAGGGTAACAAAACCTGATTTTACATATAGAAAAAGGAAAATGAAAAGCAGCACTTTTGTATGGAAAGTTTTTCAATGAATGCAAAACTGTGCCACAGTTTGAGTAAAAATATAATTTCTGTTTAGGAAAAGCAGTGATAATATCCGAGTAGTGACTTTTGTTTGGCAAACGTATATGTACATCGCTCCCTCTTGTGGTGACATTTGTGTACTACAAGCTTCCAATAGAGAAAAATTTTAGATGGAGGTCTAAACTACTTTTGAAAAGTGTTTTAGCTGATATTGCAGTAGAAGGGTTTTTTAAAATATATATATATATTTTACTATACCTATTACATTTTAGAGAGTCTTTATTACTCAACTATGATGCCCTTACATTATGTTTTATATATAAATATATATAATTATATACTGAATATATGTAATATTATATATAATATATAATATCATGCATAATATATATAATTATATACTTCATATATAATTATGTGCTGAATTTGACACAATGGCCAAAAAATTATGGGAAAATGTTCAGAATTATAATAAAATATTCAGTGATTCTTCACTTACTTGAAAAAACAATAAGAGCTATACCATTGTTTTATTGAATTCAAGTTAGGACATGGTGGAGGTTCTATTGCTATTTTCAGAGACAGAAAGAATATTTTTATGAACGAGGAAATTGAGGCTAGGAGAGGTAAAATTAGACCAGAATTCAGGCCTAGGGATTTCCCCCAGTACCACTATGCTTCTTCCTCCTAGGGATCCCTAGACAGAGGAGAAACTAGTTTTTCAACTCACTTCTAAACGAATAGAATCACTTGCCAAGTGGATTATTGCTTATATTAGCAACAATTTATGAGAATCCTTAAAGGATCCTCAAATTGCTTCTATCAGTCATTTGTTGAGGAAGGAATGCGATGGCTAAAAATCAATTTAAAAGTAAATTTAATTAATCAAATTGGCATAGACTCAGTTAAAAGTTATAGTTCTACATGGTGTTCTGTAACTACTGTGAAAACAAAGAAAAAAGTTACAAAGAGATTAATACAAATGGAGCTGAGAGTGGGCAAAGGAAGAAGAAATAAGGCAGAACATGCTAATTTCTAAGATTGGAAGAATAAATCACAAGAGTTTAGTAAAAGTCATAATTGCTTGGAAAAAGCATAACATTATAACTTCCATGGACACCTCGCTTCTTATGCTTTATCTTTTCTATCCCTTATGCCATTGGTACCCTATTATTCAAGGGTACCCTATTACACTGAGCACATGCTGTGAGTGTGGTAATAGAAGGGTGGGGCCCTGTGGTTGTGCTCATTTGTAGGAGAGGGAAATTCCTGGTTTTAGTTACAGGGCAAAGCAGTGAGCTAATTTGTGCACAGAAGAAACTGCAGGGAGAAAGAGTAGTTGTCATGGCAGTGGTGCTAGGGACCCTGGTCACAACTCAGGGGTGGGCAATAATACAGGAGGTCACTTATAAAGCAAGGTATGAGTTGGAGGAGCAATGACCACACTAAGCCTTAGATTATAGAACATTGGAAGAACCAAAAGGTCAAAACCTCCCAGACTGAGTTCAGAAAACAACAGTGCAAAATACCTGAAGCCTAAGACATTATTCCCCCATACCCTAACAGCTGAGCCCAACCCTAACATAAAATTAACAGCCAAAAAATAGGCTGTTAATAATGAATAAAAAAATAGAGAAAAAACTTGATGACTGATAATTACTACAATGACAGAGAAGATCAGGGGTCAAATTCAGAAAAAGACAAAACAACTGCTTGTAAAGTTTCAAAGAAAAAATGTAAAGTGGTCAGAATCCCAAAAGTTATTGGAAGAGCTTTAAAAAGCAAACAACTTTAACTCACATAAGAGAAGTTGAGGAAAAATTGAGAAAATAAATAAAAGTAATGCAAGAAAGGCAGAAACATCATGAAAACGAAGTCAAGAAATTGGAAAGAGAGATTAAAAACTTACCAAAGGAAACAACTTCTTAAAAATTAAAATTGGGCAAGGGGAAGGTAATAAGATATCAAGAAATGAAAAAAATATCAAAAGAATGAAAAAATAAAAGAGAATCTGAATCTTATTAAAACAACAACAACAACAACAACTGACCTGGAGAACAAATAAGAATTGTCAGACTACCTGAAAGTTATGATAAAAAAATTATAATAAAAAGTACTTCAAGAAATGATTAAAGAAAATTTCCCTGAAGTTCTAAAACTAGAGGATAAAATAAAAATTGGAAAAATCCACCAATCACTGCCTGAAAGACATCCCAAAATGAAAACTCACAGGAACATTATAGTTAAATTTCAAAGCTCCCAGATCAAGGAGAAAATATTATAAGCAACTGGAAAGAAATGATTAGAGTATTGTGGAAATACAATCAGGATAATACAAAATTTAGCAGCTTCTACATTAAAAGAATAAAAAAAGTAGAATATAATATTCTGAAGAACAAAGAAGCTGGATTTGCAATCAAGAATATTATACCCAGTAAAGGTGAGTATAATCCTGCAAGGGGGAAAAATGAATATTTAATGAACTAAAGGACTTTCAAATATTTTTAAGGAAAAGACCAGGACTGAACAGAAAATTTGACTTGTAAGAATCAGGAGAAATACAAGAAGGTAAACATGAAAAAGCTAATTATAGGGATTTAGGAAGGTTACACCATTTACTTCTTGTGAGCACTCCACAGCTTCAGACTGGCATCATTCTCAGCTTGCTGGAGTCACTGCTCCAGAAATCCCCTCCATTATCTCCCCCCACCCCCAGATTCCCTTTCCTCTCCCCCATATAACTTCTGTGTTGTCCAGGACATTTAGATTAATTTTTCAGGGTGAGGAGAGGACAGGTCCCAGGGTGAGGAAGGAGGGGGAGAACAGGAGGCTTAATACCAAGGAAGAGTTGAGGTGAGAAACACGAGACAATAGAGGCAGTGATAACAACTGAAGCTCAGAAACTGCTATACCAGCTGAATGTTCTGTTGGAACAGGAGTCCAGATGTCAGCCAAAGGTCTGTGACTGGAGACTAATTGAATCTGCTCATGATGATGACTTTTGGAACAAGACTGAGGAACTTTGATGTGAAAGACTTTCTTAGTCTAACTCAGTTCGTTGGTTTTGATAGAGACTTTTTCTCTAGCTGTAAATTTACTGGACAGATTTCTATCCAAAATGAAGATACAGCCCAATCATCTTGGATGTGTGGGAGTAAGCTGCTTCTATCTGGCTGTGAAATTGACAGAGGAAGAGAGAAATGTCCCATTAGCCACTGATTTGATCCAAATAAGCCAAAACAAATTCACAATTTCTGATCTGATGAGAATGGAAAAAAAAATTGCATTAAGAGAAGATGTGTTGGAAAATCAAAGCTCCTACTGCTTTGCAGTTTCTACAGCTCTATTATTCATTCATTCATGAAAACTTACCATTTGAAAGGAGAAAGAAACTAAGTTTTGAAAGACTGAAAGCTCAGCTAAAGACATGTCATTATAGGATGACATTTTCTAAAACAAAGCCTTCTGTACTGGCATTATATATAATCGCACTGGAGATTCAAACACAGAAATTTATAGAATTGACAGAAGGAGTAGAATATCTTCAGAAACATTCCAAAATAAATTGCAAAGCTCTGACCTTCTGGCAGGAACTTGTAGCAAAGTGCCTAACTGAATACTCATCAAACAAGTGTTCTAAACCAAATGTTCAGAAGTTGAAGTGGATTATGTCTGGGCATACTGCATGTCATTTGAAGCATAGTTATTACAAAATCTCTCATCTTCCAACAATTCCTGAAACTGGGTCTTAATAGGACTCTTATGGTGAAAAAAAATCAACTATTTTGAAGTCTTATTTCCCTTTAGAACTGTGGAGTCCAATATTAAAATGGATTTAAGTTGTGAAGGCTGAAATATAGCAACTATATTAGCACTGATGTTTTCAGACTTGAGGGGGAACGAGGCTATAGCTGGAAATTGATTATGTGTGCTGCAATTGGAAATGTGTCCAGGACTAAACTATGATCCTCTTTGAAGCATGCTTGTAAAAAGTAAAACTCAAATGTGAAGCTCTAATGTAGAATAAGGATGGGAGACTATGCTGTGAATTGACAGCTAATATTGATCCACTCTAATAGTATCTGGATGAGTACACTGATCATAGATAATATTGATGGCAAAGTATGATTGACTAGTTGATGTTATTTGAATTGTGATGCAAATTCACACCAAAACAGATCAATTTCAAAAAAAATGGTATGGTGCACTTTAATATAGTCAGGATTACTAATCTTTGAGGCAGTAGGAACAACCTTGTTAAAGCCTTAAACAGCTAGATAATCAAATAATTCTTAAGATTTTATTTGGCATATTTTTCATTTAAATTTGACTATAAAATTCTATTAAAGTTGTAGATAGATATGTTAAATTTAAGTGATCTTCAGCATTATCCTAGGAAACAAGTGATAAGGAATATAAAGTTTTATACAGGATGATTTTTACCTAAATATCTAGCCCCATAAAAAATCAGTTTCTTTTGTAGAAGTAACTTTATAGTCTGCCCATCTGAAACCTCAGCTGTGCCCTTCCAAAGCAATATATGCTAGTGCTAACACTCTAGAGCTTTTAAATAAGGATTGCCGTTGGTATGAAAAAGGGAGGAAAGGAGTAGTAAGGGAAAAGGGCAATAAAAGGGAGGAAGCTGATGGAAGGGAGGGAAGATTGAGGAAGGCAATGGTCAAAAATCAAAACTCTTGTGGAGGGGAAGGGAGAAGGGAGAACTAAAAGCATAAATGGGGGGAAAGAGGATGGAGGGAAAGACACAGATAGTAATCATAACTGTGAATGTGAATGGGATGAACTCTTCCATAAAATGGAGGCAGATAACAGAATGGATAAAAAAAAAAATATAATCCGGGAAAAAAATCCTAATCTCAGACAAAGCAAAAGCAGAAACAGATCTAATCAAAAGACACAAGGAAGGAAACTGTATCCTGCTAAAAGGCACCATAGACAATGAAGCAATATCATTACTAAACATATATGCACCAAGTGGTATAGCATTCAAATTCTTAAAGGAGAAATTAAGGGAGTTACAGGAAGAAATACACAGCAAAACTATACCAGTAGGGGACCTCAGTCTCCCCCTCTCTGAAACTGATAAATCTAACCACAAAATAAACAAGAAAGAAGTTAAGGAGGTGAATAAAATTCCAGATAAGGTAGATTTGATAGAACTCTGGAAAAAACTGAATAGGGATAGAAAGGAATATACCTTTCTCTCAGTGGTACATGGCACATATGCAAAAACTGGCCATGTACTAGGGCAAAAAAACCTTCACAATACAGTGCAGAAAGGAAGAGATAGTCAATGCATCCTTCTAACATCATAATGCAATAAAAAATTATATGTACTAAGAGGTCATGGAAAGACAGACCAAAAATTATTGGAAACTAAATAATCTAATCCTAAGGAATGAGTGGGTTAAACAACAAATCATAGAAACAATCAACAATTTCATTCAAGAGAATGACAATAATGAGACAACCTGCCAAAACCTATGGGATGCTGCAAAAGTAGGTCTTAGGGGAAGTTTTATATCATTGAACTCCTACATGAATAAAATAGAGAAAGAGGAGATCAATGGATTGGGCATGCAGCTGAAAAAGCAAGAAAAAGAACAAATTGAAAATCCCCAAGAAAATACCAAATTAGAAATACTGAAAACCAAAGGAGAGATTAATAAAATCGAAATTAAGAAAACTATTGAACTAATAAATAAAACTAAGAGTTGGTTTTATGAAAAAAATAATAAAATTGATAAACCTTTAGTCAATTTGATTTTTCAAAAAAAGAAAGAAGAAAACCAAATTACCAATAACAAAAATGAAAAGGGTGAACTCAGCTCCAATGAGGAGGAAATTAAAACAATAATTAGAAATTACTTTGCCCAACTGTATGCCCATAAATTTGACAATCTTAGTGAAATGGATGAATTTTTACAAAAACATAAATTGCCCAGATTAACAGAAGAGGAAATTGAGTACTTAAATAACCCCATCTCAGAAAAAGACTTTGAACAAGCCATCAATGAATTCCCTAGGAAAATATCTCCAGAGCCAGATGGATTTACAAATGAATTCTATCAAACATTTAAAGAACAGCTAATTCCAATGCTATATAGACTATTTATGGAAATTGGTGAAGGAGTCCTACCAAATGCTTTTTATGACACAAATATGGTTCTGATCTAAACCAGGAAGAGTCAAAACAGAGAAAGAAAATTATAGACCAATTTCTCTAACAAACATAGGTGCAAAAATATTAAATAAAATATTAGCAAAAAGAATACAGTAAATTATCATGAGAATAATACATAATGATCAGGTAGGATTTATACCAGGAATGTAGGGCTGGTTCAATATTAGGAAAACTGTCAGCATTGTTGATCATATCAACAACAAAAATAACAGAAACCATATGATTATCTCAATAGATGCAAAAAAAAAAAAAAAAAGCTTTTGACAAAATACAATGGCCATGCCTATAGGAAACACCAGAGAGCATAGGAATAAATGGAGTCTTCCATAAAATAACAAGCAGCATCTACCTAAAACCATCAGTAAGCATTATATGTAATGGGGATAAGCTAGATGCATTTCTAATAAGATTAGGGGTGAAACAAGGATGTCCATTATCACCACTGTTATTCAATATAGCATAAGAAATGTTAGCTTTAGCAATAAGAGAAGAAAAAGAAACTGAAGGAATTAGAATAAGCAAAGAAGAAACTAAGTTATCACTCTTTTCAGATGACATGATAATATACTTAGAGAATTAAGTAAAAAACTGCTTGAAATAATAAACAACTTTGGCAAAATTGCAGGTTACTAACTAAACCCACATAAACCATCTGCATTTCTATATATTGCTAAGGAAGCCCAACAGCAAGAGATAGAAAGAGAAATCCCATTTAAAGCTACAATAGATACTACAAAATATCTGAGAGTCTACCTGCCAAAGCAAACTCAGGGACTAGATGAACACAATTACAAGACACTTTTCACACAAATAAAGTTAGATCCAAGCAAATGGAAAAACATCAGTTGCTTGTGGGTAGGCTGAGCTAATATAATAAAAATGACAATTCTACCTAAATTAATTTACTTATTCAGTGAAAAACCAAATAAACTTACAGATAATTATTTTCTAGGGTTAGAAAAAAATAATATCAAATTCATCTGGAAGAATAAAAGTTCCAGAATATGAAGGGAATCTACTAGATCTCAAATTGTATTATAAAGCAGTAATCATCAAAAGCACTTGGTACTGACTAAGAAATAGATGGGTAGACCAGAGGAACAGGTTAGGTACTCAAGACACAGTAGTCAATGAATACAGTAATCTACTGTTTGATAAACCCAAGAACCCAGCTTCTAGAATAAGAACTCACTGTTTGACAAAAACTGTTGGGAAAACTGGATAACAGTGTGGTGGAAACTAGGCATAGACCAATGCCTGACACTGTACACAAGAATAAAGTCCAAATGGGTATATTATCCAAGTAAAAAGGCTGATTCTATAAACAAACTAGGGGAGCAAGGGATAGTGTATTTGTCAGATTTATGGAGAATGTAGAAATTTATGACCAAACAAAAGGTAGAGAACATTATGAAGTGCTAAATGGATAATTTTGATTACATTAAATTGAAAAGGTTTTACACAAACAAACCTAATGCAACCAAGATTAGGAGGGAAGCAAAAACTAGGAAAGAATCTTTGCAACTAGTGTCTGTGATAAAGGCTTCATTTCTAAAATATATAGAGAAACTGAGTCAAATTTAGAAGAATACAAGTCATTCCCCAATTGATAAATGATCAAAGGGTATGAATAGGCAATTTTCAGAGGAAGAAATTAAAGGTATCTATAGTCATATAAAAAAATGCTCTAAATCACTATTGATTAGAGAGATGCAAATCAAAACAACTTTGAGGTACCAAATCACACCTATCAGATTGGTTAACTTGACAAAAGAGGAAGATGATTGATGTTGGAGAAGATGTGGGAGAGTAGGAACACTAATTCGTTGTTGGTGGAGTTGTGAGCTCATCCAACCATTCTGGAGAACAATCTGGAACTATGCCCAAGGGGCTACAAAAATGTGCATACCCTTTGACCCAGCAATATCACTTCTACGACTGTATCCCCAAGAGATCATAAAAATGGCAAAAGGACCCACATATCCAAAAAATATTTATAGCAGCTCTTTTTGCAGTGGCCAAGGACTGGAAATCAAGGGGATGCTCATCAATGGGGGAATGGCTGAACAAGTTGTGGTGTATGAATGTAACGGAATACTGTTGTGTTATAAGAAATGATGAACAGGAAGATTTCAGAGAAATCTGGAAGGACTTAAATGAACTGATGCTGAGTGAAAGGAGCAGAACCAGGAAAAGTTTGTACACAGTAACAACCACAATGTGTGAGGAACTTTTCTGGTAGATTTAGTCCTTCATAGCAATGCAAGGACCTACAACACTCCCAATGGACTCAAGGTAAAATGCCTTCCATATCCAGATGGATAAGAACGATGGAATTGGATTGCAGGATGCAGCAGAATATTTTCACTTGTGTTATGTTTTGTTTTCTTTGGGTTTTTCTCATGGTTTCTCCCATTCATTTTAATTCTTCTATGCAAAATGACTAAAGTGAAAATGTATTTAATAAGAATGCATATATAGAATCCATATAAGATTGCACACCATCTCAGAGACACAGGGGATTGAGGGGAAAGGGAAGAGGAGGAAATCTAAGACTTATGGAAGTGATTATAGAAAACTGAAAACAAGTAAGTTAATTTTAAAAAAGAAATAAAGATCTTACCAAGAACTCCATGGACAAACTAGTGAAGCCAGGAAAAGAATTTTATTTACATATTCAGATGTCTAAAAGTAATAGGCACACCTGGCCATGAGAGAATCCAACAATCTATTCCCTTTCCTGAAAGTAAATCCTTCCCCTGATTGCCCATTTGATTGGGTACTACAGAGATTACAACCTTTCTGAAGATGCCTAACCTTCCTTCCCCAATCTCTGCCCCTTGTTTACATTTCCCATTTCCCCCATTTCGATGCAGTGTTTTTTCTTAATACATTTTAGAATAATCATCTCTCTCAGGATGTCAGCATCATCCAGACTTACAATTTCCATAACAAGAAAAGGTTGTTTTCTTGCAAAAGGGTGTTGACAAAAAATGAGTTAAGGAGTTAGTTTAAAATATCCTCAACAAAAATCCTTTTATCTGAGCAGCACCTAGAGTTAATGGACCTCATTCTTAATGTAGCTTCACCTGGACAGGCATTTTTTTTTATATACAGGAAAAAAAGACATTCTGAGAGAACAAAGAGAAGAGGAACCCTCTTTAAATATGGTGATTGTTAGAAACATACTTGACACACAAAAAGTTATCAAAGAAATTTTATTACAGCAGAGTTTAGAGGAATTGAACACTTTGGTCAAAGCTGACTCCACCCCTCTTCAGGAGGAGGGAGTGCCTTCTATGTTCATTCCCACTAAATGAACAGGTAGCTCCCAAGTAAAGCTGAAGGAACACTACAATTTGTTCAGATCAATGCAAGCTCTTTTATACTGTTCCGAATTTTGGACTTCCTGCCATACCATCCATCGGCCACGTGACTTCATGTTCTCCTCTCTGATAGGCTTCCTCTAAAACAGCTCATCCAGCCTGCACACAAGTTTCTGACTTTTAATCTGACCATGATAGGTCACAACTCTAACTATCACCACTCAAAGCTGGAAGTTTTTACCCCATGGAAACAGAACTTTTTCCTTTGTTTCCTACAGTAATTAATAATCAACATTCCCCTTGCAGCTTTCTTCTGCAATAATGTTTAGACAAGGGCATGCTATGGAAACAAAATCTAATCAATCCTGACAACCCCATCACCTCATCAGAACTAGGGTTCAAATCCTAGTTGTATTACTTACTACCTGTAGGAAATTTCGCAGGCCACCTAAACTCTGGTCCTCAGTTTCTTCATTTATAAAATGAGGGAGTTGGACTAGATGACCTCTAATATCCCTTCTCACTCTAATCTATGATCTGACAATTTGAAGAATCATTTCCTCCCTAGGTTTTAACACTGTAATTTCCTTCAACTGATCTTCCACTGACATGGGCTCTTCTCACTTTATCACCTTAATAGACATAATGTAGCACAGTGGCTCTGAGGTTCATTCTGCCAATGAATACTCAGAATAACAGGTTGGATCCCTAGAGAGTGATTGGCTCCTCTTCATTCAATCCTAGAGCTCTAAGGATAACCCCCGAGGAATTGTGGGAGTTTCTTAGTACTATGAACCCCAATTCCCCTATCTGGTATGCTCCCCTCAATACCAATAACTAGTCAATGTCTCACCAATATAATTGAGCAGTTGATATAAATTAGTTTTACAAAAGGATATTGACTGAGGAGATATAGCAAGAACTGCAACACAAAAACTTACCATATGGGGCCCTAGAGAGGCTGGGCTCAAATTTGAAGAAGTGACTAACAAATATCCCTACTACCCCTACCAAGTATACTACTGGGTGTGGCATAGCTGATAGACAAGTCATTCCCTGGCTTGCAGAATTTGGTGTCTATGCTTCAGGTTATTGATTCACTGCAGACTGGTTCAAGAAGGTTGTTTTTTAGGACTGAGTCAGATTTTAGGCCTAGATTCAGATACTGGGCTTCTGGAAGACTTACATATAGATTCCAATTGGAATCTCTGGACCTCTGGAAGCTTTTCTGACCTTTCAAAACTCATAACTTCTAATATTCATGCTCCAATTTTGTCTTTATTTATACCACATATCTAATAAGTTAACACATCCTATTGTTTTTCTATTTCTAGAGGAAGTTGGTTCCCAGGGCTCTTAATCCCTGTGCCTACCCTTCCTTAATTATTTCCTGTTTATGCTGAATATATCTTTTGTTTGGACTATTTGTTTGCCTGTTGTCTCCCTACAGTTGTTAAATTATGAACTCCTTGAGGGCAGGGACTGTCCTTTGCCTCTTTTTATTTCCCTAGTGCTTTCACCAAGTAGGCACTTAATAACTGAATGACTTTTCAATATCTTTCCTATTCATTCCTTCTTCTTCACTCAGTCTCCACCCTAATTCAGTCCCTCATCTTCTTGCTCAGACTATTGCAACAGCCTTCTAAGTGATTTCCCTACCTCAAGACTCTTCCTCCTTCCTGCACCACTGTGTGGTGGAAGCAATGTCTGTCATGTAGATAGTGTAGATTTTCCCCCCTAAGAGTCAAGGAATCTGTCTCTGAGACTTCATTAGGACAGTGGAATAAGGAGTTTCCTGGTTGCCTAGTGCATAAAAGGCTGCCTCTTGAGTCAGTCCATGCCTCACATGAAGCTAGTCACCATAGGTGGAGTATGACTATGAGAACCAATGCAAAAACCTTGCTAGATATACTTTCCATGTTATGGAAATTGATCTCCTTTTGCTAACTGCTCTATAAGTGTTTCATTCCATTTCATTTACAACTTGAATCAGTCCCAGCCTGTAACTAGCTGCCAAAATGATTTCCTTAAAGTCTGATCATATGTGCCACTCCTACTATATTCATTAAATTCTAATGGCTCCCTATTACTTCTGGGATCAAATATAAATTTGGTTTGGCATTTAAACCTCTTCACAATTTGGCCCTTTCCTACATTTCCTGTCTCCTTACACATTATTCCTATCCAAGATTATGATCCAGTCATATTGGCCTGCTGACTGCTCTGTACTAACAATGCTTGATCTCCTTTCTCTGTGTCACCAGCTGTCCTCCATACCTGGAAAGTACACCTTCCTGTCTTTTGTCTTCTCTTTAAAACCTAATTCAAACAACTATATAAAACTTTTTTCTTTTTCTCATCCCCACAGTTGCTAAGGAACTAATTCCCTCCTGAAACTTTGTATTTATTTTGTAGAAGAGTCAGTGGATCATAGTGGAATACTCCTAAGTCAGGAAAGCCTCTAAGATCTATCTAACATACACTAACTGTGTGATCTTGGGCAAATCTCCTGTGCTCTCAGTGCTCATGGAAAATCTCTGAGATTAAATTGCAGACAAGATGTACATCTGCACTGGTAGGAGTTTCCTTATTCTGGAGTTCTCTATACCAATAAGATCACAGATCCACCCTTTATCTTGCCAATCAGTCAAGAAGCATTTATTAAGTGCCTAACTATGTGCCAGATACTATGCTAAGTACTGAGGATGCAAAGAAAAGAAAAGGACAGAGGTTGCTCTTCCCAACTTGCTGTCTAATGGGGGAGACAATATTTTAACAACTATGGACAGAAAGAATAGGAAAATACAGCGGAAAATGGAGATAATCAGCAGAGGGAAGGCCCTAGAATTCAAGGAGATTGAGAAAGGCATCTTATAAAAGGTGAAATTTGAATTGGACCTTGTAAGATGCCAGGAAAGCAAGAAAGGGAGATAAGGAAGGAGACGAACTCCAGGAATGGAGGGACAACCTTTGAAAATGCTTGGAGACAGGAGATAGGATGTGTTGCTTGAGGACACTAAGAGGGCAGGATTCAAGGATGGCATAGAGGGATGAGTGGTGCAAGGTATAAGAAGACTGGAAAGGTAAGAAGGGGCTCTGTGAGCATAGCATAATTGCAGTAGCTCAAAAGAAATGTGAGATGCTCAAATTTAGAGACATCTCCATTCCAAATGGTCATGGGGACTATTTGTGCTCCACCTGTGCTAGAGCCTTCTGAGATCGTATTGGTCAGATCAGCCACAGTTGAATACACTATACATTGACCTGGACATAGTGATGTAATTTTGGTTCTCTTTAAGTATGAAGGACATGCCTTGGCATATACTGAGGCAGATGCTTGTTTCATAGATTGATAGATAAAACGCATACTATGTGCCAGACACTGTGCTAGAGTTACAAATATGAGTAAGCAAGACAGTCCCAGTACTCAAAAAGCTTGGGGCAATGCTGTTGAGGGCCAAGGTGGAGTGCAGGTATAGTGCAGGCTGGAGTTTCTCTGAAGCCTGCTCTACAATCTGTGCTCAAAAACATCTGTTATGGCTCTCCCACGACCTCATGATTTGTTGTATCTATAGGAACCCAAAGAACGGTGCAGAGTACAAGGACCTTGAGTGAAGAGACAGGAGTTCCTGAAGATAACTACCCTGGGAAACAGGGACTAGATTGGGACGTCTAAAAAGTAAACTAAAAATGTTCTCATGGGAATCACCTTGCTTGCTTGCTTGCCTGTTAAGAGTGTATATAAACCCTGGCCTCAGATAATAAATGGGAATTGTTCTTTACTTTCCTCGCCTGATTTGTTTTTCTTTCTTCGTCACTGCTTCACTGAACCACCCGGGGACCCTGGCCGTCAGGCCCACAAATGGCACCCGAATCAGGAACTTGAGGGAGACCTAAGTACTGACTTGTCCTTCAGTGACTGCGTCTGTGTGTGCTGCCAACCAGCATAAAGGTAAGCAGAAGGCTCGAAGCACCTCTACCGAGGCATTTCAACTTTATCCGAGCATTCATTCAGGCACAGTAGGATCTCAGCAGTTTTCAGATTTATACGGGGAGATTACAGGACCAAAAAGTGCCACACAAATACACAAGTAATTCAATAATGGGACGGACTCATTTCAAAGACAAAGGCAAGGCATCTTATGCCAAGGTATTAAAACGAGTCTTGAGAGAGTGAGGATTATACTGCACAACTAAACAAATCACAGAATTTTTAGAGATAGTCCATGTGTGTTCTCCATGGTTCCCGGAAGAAGGGACAATGGATATCAACAGGTGGAAAATAGTTGGAGAACAGATGAATGCATATTACCGGGAGGTAGGGGAGAACCAATTCCCTACAACAGCATTTTCCATGTACAATATAAGAAAAGTATGTCTACAGGAGCCTCGGAAGTTAGGGGAAGTGAGGACTTTTGAGCAGGGAACTCAGATAGGGACGGACTTGGAAAAGGAAGTGGAGGGGGAAGAAGTGGAATCTTGGTCAGAGGAAGCCTCGTCACCCTCAGCACCCCCGGAACCCTCATCCTCCACAGAGCCACCACCATCGTACACTTCTCCAGACAGGAGAATATCAGCATGTTCCCCACCCGTGGTGTGTCCTCCACCTATGCTGCCAGGGCCCCATAAAACTCAGCTGTCATCCCTAGAAAAAGCTTTTGTAGAGACTAGACGGCAGGGACAGGATATGACAGAATTTATGGGACAATTCTATGCCGTTATAGAGAATATAAATCTAAACAATCTTAATGATCTCCTATGGGAATATCAGCCCCTGAATTTGAGTATTAAAGGAATTGAAAAGAGCAGCTCCTGACTATGGGTCAACATCCCCGTATGTTCAGATGCCTTAAGCAGGATTGTTATGCCACCTTACGATTGGATGAATCTAGCAAAAATGTGTTTAGAACCAGGAGATTTCATATTATGGCAATCTGAGTTTCACTTTCAGTGCAGAGATACAGCCAGGAGAATTGAGCACAGAGGTCTCAATGGTACCTATGAACAACTTTCAGGTACTAGGCAATATAACCCTTTGAATAAGCAATTAAACTATGATACACAAATATACTATCAGGCTATGCAGTGTGCCAGAAAGGCTTGGAATAGCCTTCCAGGGAAGGAAGAGAAGGTCACTCACAAAAATTACCCAAGAAAATCAAGAGGCTTTTTCTGGCTATCTCGCTAGACTCACATCAGCTGCGGTGAGAGCTATAGGAGATGGTGCAGCAGCAAAGTTACTCATTCAGAGATTAGCTCTAGAAAATTGTAATGCAGATTGTAAAAGAGCATTGTCAGGAATCAGCAAGGACACAACCGTAGAAGAGATGATCAGGAAATGTAGCGGAGTAGGATCACAAACATACTACGTGGACATGCTGGCAGACAAATTTGCAGGAATGGCTACAGGAATTCAGGCACGCAGGAAAGGAAAAATATGTTTTAATTGTGGAAAACAGAGTGCCATTCCAAGCAGACAGTGCAGACAACACCCTCTTCACAATATATCAGACCCTGCACTCCGTGTCCTAAATGCCGCTCTGGGTTGCACTGGGCATCCGAGTGCCGCCGGTCAGGAAACTTCTCATGGGGCCCACGATCCCGGCCCGATAACAACAATAGGAGCAATGACCTTTTACCCCTCCTGGCCTCAGAGCCAGTATCGATTGCAGGATCCCGAGCAGAATCAGTCACAATAGTGGAAGTTCCCCTTTATTCAGCTACTTCCACCGCACTTAAATCATCCATTAGCAAAAAATACTGGCCTCCAGAATGGCCTGTCCAAACCAGTGATTCTACTATGTGGGGTATAGCTCTGGTGTCTTATCCAGAAATGAGTGCTAAGTGGCTAAATTGGAGACATGAATCTAAAACAGGTAGAATTAAACCATACATCCTGGATTCACTTTCTGTAAGTTTATGGGGAAGAGATGTGCTAGAACAAATGCGTGCAGTCGTACAGACAAATTTTTACTAGGGGCCTCGGTGGAAATGCCCTCAAAGAAAACTGCCAGCTGGTTTTCCTGGTTGCTGGGACCACCCATATGGGTTGAGCAGTGGCCCCTTACTCAGGAGAAATTGATGGCCTTAAAAGAGATAGTCAAAGACCAACTAAACAAAGGGCATATAGAACTCTCTAATAGCCCTTGGAATTCTCCAGTTTTTGTAATAAAAAAGAAATCAGGAAAATGGAGAATGTTACCTGATCACAGGCAGAAAAATTTAAGAATGGAAACTATGGGAAGCCTTCAACCAGGTCTTCCTTCACCTACTATGATCCCCTGTGAATGGCCATTATGGATCGTAGATCTTAAGGACTGTTTCTATACCATACCTTTTCATCCTGCAGATTGCAAATATTTTGCCTTTTCAATCCTCTCAATAAATTTACAAGAACCATATCAGAGGTATCAATGGAAGGTTTTGCCATAGGGAATGAAAAACAGTCTGACAATGTGTCAAGAGTTTGTGGCAAAAGCACTGGAATCAATTAGAAGTAAATATCCCAAGGCTTGTATTATACATTATATGGATGATATACTTTGTGCTCATCCATACAAGGAAATACTAGGAGAAATACTGGACAGGACAAAAAGGAATCTTAACAAGTGGGGATTAAAGACTGCACCTGAAAAAGTGCAGAGAAAGTCACCTTATTCATACTTAGGCTACACGCTAGGGCCTGAAGCAATTAGGCCACAGAAGTTAGAGATCAGGAGGGATTCCTTAAAAACACTAAATGACTTTCAAAAGCTATTGGGAGACATCAGTTGGCTGAGGCCCTCCTTCGGGATTGCAACTCACTAGTTAATGCCCTTATTTAACATATTAAAAGGGGATCGGACCTTACAGCTCCTCGACAATTGACCCCTCTGGCTAATAAATAATTACAAAGAACTGAAAAGCAGTTAAAGAAAATTACACTGTCAGTGGCACTTAAACTCTGGATATGAAATAACAATACTAGATACACTACTTACACCCTTAGGAGCTATACACCAGGAAAAAGCAATTTTGGAATGGGTATTTTTACCTACCCAACCAAAAAAGTCCATCACACCTTATCCACACTTAGTAGCTCAAGTGATAAGATAAACTTTAAAAAGAGGCATTCAATTGACAGGACAAATTCCTCACATAATACACATACCATATACCAAAGAGCAAACTGAAGAACTACTTACTCATGACATGGAAAGGCAAATAATATTAACTATGTATCAGGGACCACATGACAGTAATATCAGACATGACCTATTTTGGTTTTTACAACGTTATCAATGGATAATTCAGACACAGGTAAAGAGGGAACCTATCTTAGGAGCAACAACTATATTTACTGATGCCACAAAAACCCATAAGGCAATTTACTACATATCCCCTTGTACCCAAAGACTTATTTCCATACCTTTTGAATCTACACAGAAAAATGAGCTTTTTGCCATAATACAGCCATTCAAGAAATAAAGGTCCTTTAAATATTATCTCAGTAAATATGCAGTATATACAGTTATTCACATTGAAACAGCTCAAATAAAAAATCAAGATAATGAAGAGCCACAATTATTTATGACTTTGCAAAACACAATTAGAACACATCAGGGGAAGATTTTCATAATGCATGTTCCTTCTCAAACAGTTACCTGGTCCTATAGCAGAAGGAAACAAACAAGCTGACAGTCTCCTTACACTTACCTTTCTAGAAGCACAACCTCTCATGATCATTTTCATCAATCAGCAAACATGCTTAGAAGACAATTTCATATCAGAGAGCAAGCCAGGACCATAGTGAAATCATGTCCAAAATTTATTCCATTTTTATCAGCTCCACAAATACAGCAGTCAATCCTCGAAGATGTTCACCTTTAGAAATTTGGCAAATGGATGTTACTCATATTCCGGAATTGGGCACAAGTAAATATCTACATGTCACTATAGACACCTATTCCTGTTATGCTATTGCCACCCCTCTTATCGGGAAATCTACAAAACATGCTATTGATCATCTATACAAGTGCTTTTCTATATTGGGCATTCTACAAATTATTGAGACAGATAATGGTCCTGCATATAAGAATCGAGCCGCCAGTGTATTTTGTCATTCTTATAGAATACACCATAAGACTGGGATTCAATATAACCCCACTGGTCAAGCTATTGTAGAACATCACAATCGCAACATTAAGACTCTCCTCCAAAAACAAAAGAAAGAGGGAGAAAATGAGAACAGGAGAAGACAAAGAATTGATACGGCTTTATACACTATACATTTTTTGACACCAGACCGTGAAAGGCTCACACCGGCCCAAAAACAATTTCAACAAAAGAAAACACACTTTATAGACCGCTGAGTCATAAAAGTTCACTGGAAGGATACAAAAACAGGGTTGTGGTTTGAGCCATCGGATTTTCTAACCTGGGGGCGAGGTTACGCCTGTGTTTCTCCAGGAAATGGCCAGGAGACGGTCTGGATCCCGGAAAGGAACCTCAGACCCACATCATTCCTTGGAGAAATGGATGAGGAGGCTGTGCATTCAGAAAGAAAAGAGACCGCACGCCCAGTGGCCCCGGCATCGAGCCTGACAAGAGCATGAAAATGCTGATTGCGATCTTCACTGCGCTCCAGATCACCGGCACCAGAAATGCTGCCCGCGCGGAGACAGAGACTGAAATGGAGAGATGGGCTGTAGTGCATAATCCGCCGTGGGTGAGGGTAGTGAGTTGGAGTGAAGAAATTGAAGAATTGCTTATGGTGGGAAATGCTTCAGTGATGTTTAATAAGGAAATTAATATTCCTGGATCAGAAAGTAGTACAAAAGTTTTGCTTAGTTTCACAGGGCTAGCGGCTATTGCACCTACATACTTTTCTAGAAACAGTAGTATACTACATTGCTTCATGCTCACATGTATAAATCTCACTGCACACTATATTCCTAGAATATATGGAGCTTACTGGGATATAGTAATGTTAGGGTTGCCGAGCAAGGAATCTACAACAGGCATAATAAGGAGACCATCAGCACCACCTTGCAGTAATCTATTTGGATGGGATAATAGATTTAAATACCGCCCCCCCCCCCCCCCCCCCCCCGGTTAGTTAGATGCCAAACTCTCTGCTGTACTGTTGACAGATAACTCTACCATTCTGTTACAAATGTGGAATCAGCATCACACGATGGCTCCCGGAGGCTGGATTTTACCTGAAATAGTTCCTCCCTCAGGAAAATCAATTCAGTTGTTCAATTGACAATCAATTATTAAAGGCTATGGCTTCATTGGGGTGGATTAATATCTCTATTAGGGCTATACCTGCTGACAAAAGGGTTACTGATATGGGGAGTCATAATGACACACGTGCTTGCTTGCCTTTATGGTAGGAAAATTTGGGAATGTTTCAGTAGCAAAGAATGGTCCTGTATGGAATGTAACTTGTTTTAATTGTACTGTCACAGAATGTATTGACCTCAAAGTCCAAGAGAAAGATATTGTTTTTGTGATTACTCACCCAAGATTTGCAATGACGCCTGTTAAGAGCAAAGGATGGTTCCTGCCATCTGCTGATCAGACTTTTGACCAATTGATGGTAAAAAATAAGACAAAAAAGATGTATAAGTTGTATTCTGTTGGGAATTGTAAGCTTTATAGTTGTTATAGCTTCTTTTGTATCTATAGGATTATCTGCAAATACTATGCAAGAGCAAACAGTGCAAGCGCATTTTATGGAAAATTTAGCAAAGAATGTATCATTAGCTTAAAAGGCACAAGCCAGAATTAATAATGACTTTTATCATATTTTAGATGCTATGAGAGAAACCATTGTGCAAGTAGGGGATGAGTTAGACATATTAGAAGCTAGGTTAGCAATGAAATGTGATTATAGATTCATATCTTTTGCTTCACACCTGTCCGCTATAATAATTCAGAATATAATTGGAATAAAATAAGAAATCATCTAAATGGAGTATGGGGAAATAGCATGTTGGCTCTGGACATGGATGACTTAAACAGAATAGTATATGATATTGAGAAAACATCCAAACAAAATCTTGACCTGGCAAATATAGTTAATAAAAAATTTGGAAATATTTTGCTAATGAAAATCCTTTCACATCTCTGTTTCACTGGATCATATCTATAGTACCTTTGTGTTTGCTAATTCTTGGGTTTCTCTGCATCGTGCCACCTATCTATAGGTGCCTTTTCTCTTATGAGAAAGATTTTCAAACCCAAATACACTTCCAATGGCTACAACAAAAGAAAGGGGGAAGTGTTGAGGGCCAAGGTGGAGTGCAGGTAAAGTCCAGCTCGGAGTTTCTCTGAAGCCTGCTCTACAATCTGTGCTCACAAACATCTGTTATGGCTCTCCACTACCTCATGCTTTGTTGTATCTATGGGAACCCAGACAGCGTGCAGAGTACAAGGACCTTGAGTGAAGAGACAGGAGTTCCTGAAGATAACTACCCTGGGAAACAGGGACTAGATTGGGAAGTCTAAAAAGTAAACAAAATGTTCTCATGAGAATCACCTTGCTTGCTTGCTTGTCTGTAAGAGTGTATATAAACCCCTGGCCTCAGATAGTAAATGGGAATTGTTCTTTACTTTCCTCACCTGACTTGTTTTTCTTTCTTCCTCCCTGCTTCACTGAATCACTGGGGGTCGCTGGCCTTTCCCTGCCCCCCCCCCCCCACACACACACACACAAGTCAACACATTTAAAAAAGGGGAAGGAGGAGAAAGTCGTAGGGCTTCTTGTTGGGGGATGCAGAGGAGACTTTGGACGAATTGATGGAGAATCCCGTGCCATGAAAGATAAGGCAAAAAGCTCACCTATCAGAGTCAGAAAAGATAGCAGTGGAGTTCAAGTTTTTAGCAGGAGGAGGGGGAAAATAGGGTGGGATAAGTCTTTAGATTGTTTGTGTGATCTATATCTCAAAAGAAATGAAAATTCAGGCTCTCTGGGAATTTTGATAACAGGAATTAGCTCTGTGGGATGGATCTGAATGGTGCTAAGAAAGTTGCTGTGGGCTAATGAAGATAAAGGTATGGTAAGAGAGCAGGAGAATTACTTATAGCCTCTTTCACTTCCCAGTGTCTCCTATTTCCCCTCACCTCTAGCAGTCCTACCCTTTTCAGTCCTGCTACTTCCTCAACTAATGGGGATGGGAGTGGGGCAGCCCTGGAGTGTGAGAAGAAGACAGAGTATCATGTCTGTATTTTGGTGGTAGTGTCTCCTCCAAGCAGTGGCTAGGGAAAGGAGAAATTGGAACCAGAAGACCTGGCTTTCCTTTTGAATCCTATCTTCGCTACTTACACTTTGACTTTGAACAAATCCCTTTACCTCTTTGGACTTTTCTAGTTTTTCTGTCTACGGGAGGTAAGTTCCTTTGAGGCAGGTATGACTTCAGTTTAAATTGAAAGATAAATGGTGTTCCACAAGATTCAAATTCTCATTAATTCAAATGCTTACTATATATACATGTATATATTTTTTATATAAACTGCTAGGCATAAGGTGACAAAAGAAAAATAGCCTCTGTCCTCAGAGTACATTCTGCTAGAATGAGTAACAATAATAGCTCCCATAGTTAGCATTAAAGAAGGACTTAGCTCTTCAAGGCTTGCAAAGCTCTTTGCAATGTTATTTCACATAGATATATACTCAAGTATATCAAGAAGACAGATAAATGTGTACAAAGTAAGTGGGGGCAGCTAGGTGGCACAGTGGATAGAGTGCCAGGCCTGGAATCAGGAAGATGAGTCTTCCTGAATTCAAAAGTGACCTCAGACACTTACCAGCCCCGGGGGCAAGTCACTTAACCCTGTTTGCCTTAGTTTCCCCATCTGTAAAATGAGCTGGAGAAGGAAATGGCAGACCACTCTAAAATCTCTGCCCAGAAAACTGCAAAATGGAGTGAAGGCTCGGGTTTAATAATGAATATTTATTAATTTATTCATAGGAATGTTTATTCATAGGAATGAATAAAGTTCATTCCTATGTGGTGTAAAAATCACAAGTACAGAGTAATTTCAGAAGGAAAAAAGAGGTAACCACTCGGGGTGGGGTGGAAGGGAGGTTGGATAGGGAATTGTAGATAAGGAGATCAGAGACACCTAGAGCTGTGCTTGGCATGAAGAGGGATCCTAAGAGTAGTAGAAACACCAGGAAGTGAGGCTCCCCCACTTCCATCACACACTTTCCGTCTTTGTCCCCCCACCCCCAGCGCCGGCACAGCGCCTGCGCTTAACAGCAAGTTGAGTCTTTCAAAATAAAAAGGTCGGGCACACAGCAGGGGTTTAATAAGTGCTTATCAACTGATTTTTCCTCTCATCCCCGAGGCCGAGGGGCTTCTTCGGATCCCAGTGGTGGCACGTAGAGTCAAGTGTTAAATTAGGGACGTCTTCTGTCCCGGAGTTAGGAAGGGGGTCCCCACCCTTCTAGGTGGTGCTCCACAACCCCTTGGTGCGATGTTAATGGCGGAAAGCTGGCCGCCTACGACGCTGGGGACATCTTGAATGGGTAACGACACGACACCAGCAACTTTCAGGGGAACAAAGGCTACTTCACTTTGTGCACCAAAGTGCGCTTGCCGCGACGGTCCTGCGGGGACTTGATAAAGTCTTTACAAACTCCCGGCAGGCTCGAAAAGCCCACGCTTTTCTCCGCACGGGAGGGCAGGGCAGAGCCAGGACTTCCGCCCGCCTCCGAGCCGGAAGCACTGCGCAACTGCCAGCAGTCCCGGCAGAGAAGTTGGAGCACTGCGCCTGCGCCGGCCCCTCACGGTGCGCCCGGACTAGACTCCGCTCGCGCCGCCGTCATCGCCGGGTTTGAGCCCTCCACCCCACCGTAGCTAGACTGCTGGGTAGGCCATTTGGTCTTCCTTTCTTTCTTTCAAATTCTCCCGTCCCGGCTTCAAGCTGGAGTCCTTTGCAGCGACAGGGAGAGGGAGTCCCCTCCGCACTATGCGAGCCGAGACTGCGGAGATGGCAGCGCAGAAGATCAACGAAGGGCTGGAGCATATCGCCAAAGCAGAGAAATAGTGAGTGAGCCGAACCCGGTGCTGGGGCAGGGGTTACCGTTTTCCCCGAACCAAGGTTTCGCCCTGGGCTTGCTACTCCTCCGAGCCTTCGGGGAGCCTGGCCGAGGCGCCCGAGGTCCCTGATAGCCTCCGGAGCCCTGGCTGAGGGAAATCCTGGGCGTCGGAGGAGGGGATTGCGGTGCGCTCTGGGAATTGTAGTTTGTTCTGTCCGTACCCGGGCTTTCCGGAAGTGGCTGCGGAAGTTATTAGTAATGCGGCAGTGTTTACTCTTTTCTGGGAAATGGGAGTGGGTTCTGTGCTTCTGTTCTTGTGTCTTGTAAGCAAATGTCACTGGGTGCTAAAATGACGCCAAACTCCACAATGGGCCTGTTGTCTAATCTCTCATTTCTTCCATCATGTAAGAAGAAGAATAATTAGTGTGTATTTACATATTCCTTTCATGTTTGAGTTCAGATTTCTGAATAGAAAAAGCTCCTGTAATTAGAGTGAGCCCTGGCCTCTTGTTTAATGTTCTCATTTCCTTCCCTGCCTAAATTCCTGAGCTTATCCAATAGATTATCCATCCACCTCTCCTATGACATTGGTATGGACAACTGTCGTTGGAAGCAAGGGAAGTCTCACTGACAAGCCCAGACTGGCAGAACCATCGTGTGAGGTTTTGTGAAGAACCCACAGCACACCTGTTCCTTCAGCAGCTCCAGAAATCATGTGGAGCAAGTCACAAGTAGACTGAGAATAGGAAAGCATTGGGAGAGTAAGAAATGGTTGAAAACCTTGAGCTCTTGGTGAGGGCAAGGATCATTTTACTGTAGATAAAAGAGTGCAATCTATGGGAAAAAAAAATGATAGGTTCCAGAAGGGAATTTTAAAATTCAAAATCTTGGAAACAGAATAGTTAAATGTAGTAGTGAAATTCAAAGTGTGGCCATCCATCTATTTCCTCCACTAAAAACTTTTGCGTCTGAAGCTGTGGGAGTAGTTCCTGACTCTTCTCTGAGCATCTACCACCATTCAGTCTCTCCACCAGAGAAAAATAATTTCACTATTGCTTGAATATATGTAGTATATTTGGAGTTTAAATGGTGCATATTTTATTGTCTTCATGACTAAGTTTTTAGAAGATAGGGACCATGCCAGCTTAATTTTGTATGGGTTTGATATACTTTGGTAATTAAGTGCCACTGCCTGATGAAGAAGATGGTAGCATGATATTATGCAGACAATTCAAATTTTCTATTGGACTGCCAGATTATATATCCCATCTAATCCTTAAACATGATTTTACCTTCCAGTAGCTGTGAGGGGTACATGTTTCCGTTTCCAGTGATTTAAGAAATGACTTAGAGGAGTAATAGCTTGTCAGTGAAGGATCTTTTTATTTCAAACTCAGTAATGTTTATGATAAGATTTGCCATGACACTGTTTTCACTCCCACCCCCAACTTCCAGGGTGAGGTAGAATGTTTAGCATAGCACATTCCTTATTTTTACTGTTACTTCCAGATTATTTTTCCATCATCTCTCAATAACCTCTTGTTTTTTGAAGTACATGCTATCCATTTATGCCATGCTTCCTCTCTTGGTCATTGTATCTACTGACCTTTAGGATGTTCACTTCTCTGTTTATTCCTTCAGCTCACCCCCACCCCTGCTGTTTGTCATCTTGACTTCAATGTCTGTTTCAGTGATCTCATAATTCTTGAGAAGACTAATGACATTCATGTTCACCTTAAACACCCACAAATGTATGGCCACAGTTTGAATTTCACTATTACATTTAATATTCTGTTTCTAAGATTTTGAAATTTAAAATTCCCTTATGGGACCTATCAATTTTTTCCCACATATTACACTCTTTTATTTACAGTAAATATGATCCTTGCCCTCATCAAGAGCTCGAGGTTTTCTACTATTTCTTATTCTCCAAATGCTTTCCTGTTCTCTGTCTGTTTGTGATTTGCCCCATGTGAGTAAATCATACCATATGCTTTCTCTCCTCTTTCTAAGTGTGCTAAAGATTGCTGAAGAAGGTCATGAAGTTATGCCTTTATTACCATTTCATCTTATCTCTTCTCTTTTGGGTGGGCCATTATTATTGGTCAGCATTTGATTCATCTTTTGTTGACATATTTTTTTCAAGTGCACATGACCTTCTTTCTCACTATTTGCAGATGACCTTGACTATATTTAGAAGATCAAAGCCACCTAAAATGAATTCTCTCAACTTCTGTCTCCTGTACTCTGATATTTCTCTTTCTTTAAAATATCTTCACATATATTCTCTTTTATATTATATCAGAAGTTCCTTGGTCTTTCTGAGGCCTACCAAAATATTCACTGACTTTTAAGCTACCATCTAGTCCAATTCCCTCGTTTCATAGATAAACTAGAGACTCAGAGAAATAAATAACTTACCCAAACTTATGAAATTATTAAGTAGTAGAATCAGTACTTTAGCCCATCTTCTGATACTAAATTCAGTGACTTTTCCACTATGCCACCCTTGTGTCCTTAATCCCATCCTATTCTACCTTTAGGTTTTTATTTTGTAAATTATCCCTTTATCTCCCTGTCCCTCTGTCCCTCCTTTTTTCTCCCTCTGTCTCTCGAGGTTCCTTCCTTCCTTCCTTCCTTCCTTCCTTCCTTCCTTCCTTCCTTCCTTCCTTCCTTCCTTCCTTCCTTCTCTTCTTCTTCAGGGCACTTGAACAGATTTGAACCAGAGGAGAAAATTATCTTCTTTATCCTTGGTCCTGGCTCTGAGTCTTATTTCCCCAACTCTTTACCCAAAGGTAAAGAATAGAGAACCTAGAACTTGATAGATATTTTTCTATCCTCATTCTTTGATGAATTCTTCCTCTTCTGGCCAATGAACCAAAAGTTTTGTCCTTGTCTTTTTGCCCAGCAATAGACAATCCATTTTGGGCCTCTTAGATAGGCTTCACTATTTGGTTCTGTGTGAAAAGGAGCCACATATTTGCCTCATTGAGGTCTCTGAACAAGAAATGCCTTTTTCTCTTAGTTCATTTGCCCACACTGTTCCCTTTATGTAGAATGAACTTTTTCTTCTGTGTAATATCTTGGTACCTAGTTATTTACAAGCTCCTTGGGAGCAGGGACTATTTTTGCCTTTATTTGTATATCCACTACTTAGAACAGTGGTCAATATGCAGTGTTTAATGAATGATTCTTGACCCAATTGACTTACCCTTCAAATGATGCCTTCGTTAGTCCCTTACTCTCTTCTATACTTCAATGGTGTTTTGTACTTCTCATATGATATTTTTATATTTTATCTAATATTATAGTTTATGTATGCATGCATGTATATATGTGAACACTTCTCCAATAGACTTTCTTCTCTTTAAGATCAGGTACTTTGTCTTGTTCATTCTTGTATTGTCCAGCACCTAGGACAGCTCCCTGAACATAGTTTAGTTTTATTTTCTCAGTGTTTATAGAGAGAGCAAATATTCTGACATTGAGACTAACAATTAAATTTAAGTGTTTGACTAAATTGATCTTTCAAGATTCCTCTACTTCTGAATTTTTGATAATATTTCTTAGTTTCTAGATGTGTGTTAACCAAATGTCTCATATTTTACAAGGCAGAAGGACAGTATGCTTGATCTCAAATCAGAATATACCACTATATACTATTTTATACTATTAAAATTTAGTGACTACCATATTTCCTACTTAACTGTACTAGGTGGAATTGTTTTTAATAAGGATTTATAACCCTGTTTTTGGTTAGGAAAATTTCATCACTAAAATCAAGAAGCTTAGAAGATTTATAGCCTAATGTTCTGTTGCCTGCAGTGTTTTCTCTCAGATTTTCACAGGGTGAAGAGTTGGAAAGAATCAAGATCATCCAGTCCAACTCCCACATTTTACAGAGATGAAAACTGAGGTCCAGAAAAATGAAGTGGTCTATTCCACATTATGTAGTCAGTAAATAGCAGAGCTGGAATTTGAAACGAGGTCTGTTAATTCAAAATCTGATGTTCTTTTTCCTACACCACTAGGAATACCAGTGAAAAAGATTGGTTAAAGGTTTTTCTAACAGTCTTGTCTTTGGATCCGTTCTGTTTATGATCCTTCCCCAATTTTATTTCCAAAGTTGTTACCAATGAACTACTAAGTTCATTTTTAAAAATCCATACTTATGTATGTATATTATGCAGTTCTAGTTGTGTTTCTTTCAGCAGTTCTGTATCAAGTGATGCATTCTGGTCAGAGTGGATTGCTTTTCCAGGAGAAAGGAGAGGGGAGAGGTAGACAGAAATAGCTAGAATGACTGTTGAAATGATGGGTGCAACCCATGACACCTAAAAAATTATACCAACTTTTGTATACATTCTTGTAGCTTCCTCATGATTGCCATATTTAGCTGGGATCTGCTTGCCTAGATATGCAAATTTTAAAAAGACTATCAGCCCCCTTTGCCCCACTGGGTATGAAAGTTACCCTTAACCTGCTTGGACCTAGCCAGAGAGTACTGAGTTTCTTGAAACTACCGTACACTTTTAGAATCCATAGCAGAAATCTGAGAAATGGAGTGACCAGACAGAGAAGTTGATTGGCAATGATATTCTTGTAGTATGTATACTTCACTAGTTTGTGTCTTGTGTGAATGCACATGTGTTTGTATATGTTATTATCATTAAATGATATATTTAGATTTAAGGAGTATAGGGCCATAGTTCTGTTCTGTGAGATATAGATCGAAACTAATTCACTGAATTCCTACTATGTGCCCAGCACTAAGCTAAGAATGGTGGCAATATAAGGAAATTATAAACCATAACTCTTAACCTTAGAAAATTTGCAGTTTGGTTAAAGAGATAAAGTAATACTTGTTTTGAAGGATCTTTCCAGGAAACCACTTGTTTCTTATGGTGATAAGACAAAGAAGTAGTTCATAAGTGGGCAGAAGGGCATTCAGAGAGGTAAATGTCTGACCTAAGATTGTATGTATATAGCAAGACAATTCCAAACTTAAGAACATGGTTAATTTCCCAGAGTAATCTGATATTTAGGATATGAACCAAATGTTCATGGGGATAAAAAGAAATAGCTCCTAGAAATTGTTGCTTGTGAATCTCTTAGGCATTTTATAACTAGGCAGTTGAATTCATAGTGTGCACTTGGACTTAATAGTGACCTGGAGCTGACTGTGGGTCTTTAAAGGTCATACAGAATGTAAGCTCTTCTGAGTTACACTATGTGGGAAGGGTTTTTTGGAAAGGTCTGGTAACAACTCATTTTCTTTCCTAGCAAGAAAGTAGTTTCCCAAGTATGGAGAGGCTCTTTACTGGTAGGTTGGTCACTAGATGATGAATTTTTTGGTTAAGGAAAAAAAGAAAAATACAAAATGGCTCCCAGTCCAGTGAGGTTCCTTGTTGTTTTTGCAGTGAGTAGCAAAGTAGCAAAGAAGAGGGTGGAGTGAAGGTCAAAATAATAAGGATGATAATAATAATAATTGATATTTATATAACATTTTAAGGTATGAAGAACACTTTTATGCATTTTATCTCATTGGATCATTGCCAGGCCTAACTGATAAGATAAAGATGAGATGACAAAGGAGGCATTTAGTTATTAAGCTGTAAGCCCCAATTGTTAGAGTTCTCTTTCTCTTCATATTATCTTATATAAATATCTATGTATTATGTCCGTACCTTTAAGGACTGCTGAAAATGCATGTGACTGTTCCTTTCCACTTCAGGGTATAGGTAGGTGGCAAAGTGGAAAAAAACAACCACCAGACTGAGATTTAAAGAGGTTTGAATTCTATTCCCAAGTCTCTTAGCACTTAGCTTTGTGACTGTGGGCAAGTCATCTAAGCAAACTAAAGTCTAGAAAAGTTTTCTGTAAAATGAGGGAGTTAGGGCGAGGTAATCTCTAAAATTATATAATTCTATATATTGACTTTTTTTATTTTAATAGTGTAGTTAGTTATGCATATTTTCTACCAAGTTATTTTATCACTTGCTTTTAAAAAATCTTTGACCTTTCCATTTATTAAATGTTTTTCTACAAGTACTCCTCCATATATTTATTTACTTTGAGAATGTGAAGTTTTCTACTAAGCCAAGTCATGAGAAAAATATTATACTTTCTTATTTATGATGGAGACCTCACTTGCATCATCTCTTATAAATCTCTTATTTTCTTGAATTCTTCATATTTATAATTTCTTACTTCACAATAATAATCAGTTACCTGTACATGCTCCATTTGTTCAGCAGTTCCTCAGTCAGTGGGCGCCCAACTTGTTTTCAGTTTTCTGCCTCCACAAGAATTTGTCTACACCACTGGCATCAAACTCAAAGAAAAGCTGGGGCTAGTAACTGCACAGTAGGATTAAAAAACCGCATACTGACACCTTGTATGTTCTATTGTATTTTTACTTATTTTTGTCAAATATTCCCCAAGAAACAGAGGCCAATAACTGTATATAAGGATCCCTCTGAGCCACAGGGATAGAAAACTCATGTTAACATAATCTGTTACATTTTAATCTGATTTGGGCCTCACTCATAGTATGCTGCAAGTGAGGCCCAAATCAGATTAAAATGTAGCAGATAATGTTAATATGAGATTTTTCTGACCTTGTCTCTCACAGGGATCCTTATACACAGTGACAAAACAAATATAAATGTAGTAGAATATAACAGGGTGTTAATATGTGGTTTTCTAACTGCAGCTTGCAGGGGTCCTTATATATAATTACTAGCGCCTATTTATATTTGAGTTTGTCACTGGTCTAAGAATTTTAAGAAGAAATATAGTTGAATTTGGTAGAGATTAAGCAATTAACACATGTAAGCATCTACTTTGTTCAGGGCATTATGCCAGGGGATGGGAATATACAGTTTAGAGAGGCATACCTAGAAGAGAAATTGCTGGGATTGAATCAAGAAGACCTAGATTTGGATCTTATTTTCAGCATCTATTGTGCTTTATGAGCCTGGATGAGGCACTTAACTTCTTTGACGCTCAGGGATGATGGTACCTATGATATTAACCATACTGGGTTTTTACGAGACATAAATGAGATAATATACATGGAATACTTTGCAGACTTCAAAGTGCTATATCAGTTTTAGCTGTTACTATCATTATTATTATTACTTTTAGACATTAGCCTACTCGCCTGGATTTTGTGTTCAAGGAGAGGGATATTGCATGAACACAGATTGCATATGACACAAAATTACAAGAACCTAGCACATTGCTTTACATATACCAGGCAGTTAATGTTTGGTTAATTGAATTGAATAAATACATTAAAGAGTTACAAAACAGAGTGCTACATGATCAGAGTGGCAATGTTACAGAACAAAGTGCTGATGAAAATCAGGATCAAAGAAGACTTCAGGTATTATATCCTCTTTTAAGTTGGTATTTAAAGGATGGACAGAAACATAGGCTAACTGGTCAAAGCAGGGCATTCCAAGCATAGGGGATAGCTTAAGAAACTGCTCAGAGTTGTGAAAATATGGTGTGTTTGTAGAAGCAGAAAACTATCCAGGTTGGTTGATATGACTTCTGCTCCTTAAATCCAAGTCTTTCGCTGTTGTTTCTCAGTCTAGTGTTTTTGTACTATATACAACACTGTAATGATGCTGGATTTGGAATCAGCATGGAGGAACCTGGGATTTGAATTCTGCCTTTGACTTTTATTAACCATGTTACTTTCCTGAAATTCAATTTCCTTATCTTTAAAATGGTACTTTTAATACTTGAAAATATCTTCCTCACCCTCTCAGATTGTTTGGAGCAAAGTGCTTTGCAAAGCTTAAAGTAATACATACATTTGAGTTACAATATGATTATATCTTGGCTCTTTTATTGTAAACTTAACTTTATAAGCCTTTATAAGCTTTTCTGTCTTCATGCCATAATGTTAATTACTTTTTTAGAGCATTTTTTTGCTTATTTGCATAAAACAAACACAAAATACAGTGATCGTACGGTTATTCTTTGTTCTACAGAGTTGGACCAAACTGTTGTCATCATTATTAAGGAAAAATCAAATTTAGCATAGATAAGAGAACACACACAAACATTGGTGATGTTATGGCTATTACAGCTGAATTAAGGCAACATAGATTTTATATCTTGGAACCAGGGATTTTAATATTTGAGATTATTTTTATAATAAGTTGACAGAGTTCAACATTTCCATAACTGGATGTAAGGAAATGCTGCTTTGTCTATTTTAGTATGAGCTAATACTAATTTTTACTATATCACAGATCACAGAATTTGAGAATAAGAAAGGATCTCAGCAGTCATGTAGTAGTCCAGCTCATTACACAAAAGGAATTCTCTCTGTAACATAGTCAGCAAGTGATATATAGAAGAGCAATATGGAATTTGAACCTGTAAATACGACGTATTTATTTGAAAGGTTATATAATTTAAAATTCATTATGAGTGACCATGTTTGGTAGGTTATTAAGTCATTTTAATGAATACTATTTTATGTTGTGTTAAAGCATAAGGTTGATCACATCTCCATAATAAATGCTTATTGAATTGAGTTGAATTTCATGTTTCAGAGTATAGATTCATGGTCCTCAAAAGGAAAGAGAGACTTCTCTTGCCTCTATACCCTGCCCAGTTATCTTCAGGGATACTTGCTTTTGAAGTCTCAAACTTTTTCCTGAGATTGTCAGGAAGAAGTGACTTTTTATGCCTTATTTTATGTAGGAACATTTACAATTATGTTTATACAGAAATGTTATGAGAGGAGATATAAGGTATTTTAGTATTTTGACACATTTCTTAATATTGGGGGTTTAGTATCTTTTTATTTGTTTATTCATTTTTCAGTCATGTCCTATTCTTCATGACCTCTTTTGGGGTTTTCTTGTAAAGATACTGGAGTGGTTTGCCATTTTCTTCTCCAGGTCATTTTACATTAGAGAAAACTTAGGCAGACAGCATTAAGCGATTTGACCAGAGTTACATATATAGTAAATATCTGAGGTCAGATTGAACTCAGGTCTTCCTGATTCCAGGCCTGGCACACTATTCACAGTACCACCTACCTGGTTTAGTATTTAGATACGTCATAAATTATTTTTTACTGAACAATAGGATCTGGGGCAAACTTTCATTCCTTTTTTTACCTTGAATCATTGTCTTGATCAGAGCATCTAAATCTTCCACAGTTGATTTTCATTACAATATTTCTCTTATTATGTACAGTGTTCTTCTGGTTCTACTCATTCACTTTGCATTGATTCTTATAAGTCTTCCCAGGTTTTTCTGAACTTGTCCCCCTCATCATTTTTTATAGTACAATAGTATTCTATCACATCCATTTACCACAACTTGTTCAGCTGTTCCCCAGTTGAGAGGCATCACCTCAATTTCCAATTCTTTGTGGGGCAAACTTGATAAAAAGTGCTTAATACCATGGTTCTAGTCACTTACTAGGTAAGGACATATATACAAATATTAAATGAAATACTTGTCTAAAAGAAAATAAATTGATGATTTTTGGTCCTGGCACATAGTTTCAAAAATGATTTGGTATATGCCTGGTAGCAAATTGAACACACTACATATAAGCTGTTATCAATTCTTCAGCTCTAGGTTTCTGTTTTATTGGACAAGCTTGGTTCCCCTATTGCCTTTGAGATTGATACTGTGGGTGGTATGATCACAGAATTCTATCAATTGAATGGAAGTTCACTCCGTTTAATGAACAAAGAACAACATTTACATAATGGAAACATACTGATGAAAAACTTTCTGTTGTTTTTTTTTAAAGAAACTTAAATGATCAACTAGTACGTTACTTGGTAATTCAAACCTTGTTCATTTGGATTACAGTACAGTGCTGTTGTTTTGTAACTGGGAACCCTTTAATAAAGGAGGAAATGAGTCCTTTAAATTAATTGTCATTAATGTTGGGTTAGAAATCCCTTTTGTTTTATCTCTGCTATAGTTCAGCTTCTTAAGGTTATCTTTGTCAATAATGCTTGCTAATGCATCATGATTTGTCTGACTTATAAATGTAAATGATCAGTTCTATTAAAGTTGTCTTCTTTTTCACTTTAGCCTGAAAACTGGTTTTTTAAAATGGAAGCCAGATTATGACAGTGCGGCAACTGAATATGGGAAAGCAGGTAGGAATGACTTTAGACTTTTAGATCTAGTGCTGTATCTTAAAATAATCATTTGCTTGCATCTAGCAAGACATTAATGTGAATAGATGTCTTTCTAGTTTTAAGAGCAAGACTGTCATATGCCTTTAGTATTTCTTCCACTTAAATACTGATGGCCTCCTTCATTGTTGAGCTATGATCTACTGCTTCCTTTCATCTACATAGTGAGTGTGGCAATACTCAGAAATAGATTTTAGTAGTTTTAATATATGTTATTATTCACTTGTTCCTCCCAGCTTTGTGGTAATCATGGTGATTTAATGTTTTACTTATTGTATAACTTCTGCTATAATATTAATGTATAGATCTTTTCATGTCAAAATGGAATATATCTCGGTTATTTAATTCTCTTATAAGATGATCTACATGTTTTCTAGAAACAGATCTAATGGTTTGCTTATGCAAGTTAGACTTTTTCAGTATGATATTAAGCCACATGGTTACTTTAGAATCATAAAATCATAGTTGTAGAAGACACCTCTCAGAGGTAAATTTGTCCAACCCACATCCTCTCACGGCATGCCCAGCATATGGTCATCCAGTCTTCACTTTAAGACCTGCATTGATGAGTGCTGTGTCCTAAGGCAGTCCCTTCTATTTCTAGATAGCTATAATTTCTAGGAATTTCTTTCTTATATTTACTCCAAATCAGCTTCTCTGTAGCTTTCTACCCAGGAGTCCTAGTAAGTTATTTCTCTTCTACAAACCGGTTTTTGGTTTCAAGTCCTCTCACAATCTGGGTCACCCTCCTCAGGACAGACTTCTAGATCAAGATCTTTTCTAGAATATGGCACCCAGAATTGGAATAAGTATTCCAACTGTGGACATTCTACTTCTCTTAGTTCAGTAAGATTTTTTGGTTTGCTTGTTTTGTTTTTTGGGGGGGTTAATGGTTCCCCACCTTTTTAAAATACAAAACCAATCTTTGGTTTGATATATGAATTCAAGGAATTCAAGGGGACAATAGATTTGTATGCTTTACTACAGTTTTTGACCCATAGTTTAGTTTATTATATCTTACATTGTGGTATATAAGTTAGCTTTTTAAACTTAAAAGATCTGCTTCCAAATGAGTTAGCTTGTAATACTATTATTGTTAGCTGCTAAGCACCTTCACCTCAGCTGAACAGAAGTGTATGGCAGACATAAGCCATCTCTTCCCACTCTTCTGAGGCCTGCCTGTTCTAAACAATGAGAACACCCAGCAGTAGTGGGGAGCTGAGAGTATACTAGAGGTAGATAGTTCCCCATTTAGTAACTTGTCGCAGATGTAGCATGTCCTCACAATTCCTTGGGAGTTGGTCCTAAGGGTAGAGTTGGAGAAGCAGGAAGAAGAGAATGGGGGATAGAGGAGGCAACCCTATACATTAAAGAATTTGTGTACCTATAATTAAAGAGAAGAGGATAAGAAGTCAAGGGAAGGAGAATCTTGTGCTGAGTAGGACTGTTTTGATGTACTTTCCCCCCTTTCTTTTTTCCTCAAATCTTCATCTCCCCCCCAGTAAAATCATAGGTCTCAGAAAGGTAAGACAGTTCTGGCTTCTCCTTTATATTGTACTTCTATGTCATGTCCCCCTCCCCTATTCCTTCCCCAAAGTACCAAAGTACTTCCAGTTATCTATGATTGATCCCAGTAGATTAATTACTATAGTAATTAATATAGTTTAGATAATTAATATAGTTAGAGCATAAGAGGGGCTTCTTAACTAAAATGAGTCTTCATTTGGGGAAGAGGCTGCTCTGGTGTACTTTCCTCAGGGGCAGATGCTTCCAGCTCCCAATACTCTGTAACTAGTAGAACCATAGATCCATGGATAATCAGCATTGTTTAATAGCACATATGCAGCTACAAAGAATGTTCATCTTGGGTAGAAGCTGGGGGAGATGGAAGTGGGGGTGGGGAAGTTCAGTTAAAACAATGTTATCCCAGAGTGAGGAGGAGGGGCTAAGAATTTGGATTGGTATAGCAAATAATTGAACCAAAATAGTGATCCCAGGAGAGAAGGGGCAAAAGAGTAGGGGAAGGGGAGGGCTTGGGTCTGCTGTGACATTTTAAACCATATCTTTTAATTGTTTCACAGCTTCATCTTTCTGCCTTAATGTTATGTTTAGACTTGAGGCTACCATTAAAATTGTACAAATACTAGTACTAGTTTTTTTTAACCATTTAAAATCTTAATAGTATTACCATGTGAAGTTTCTTTTGTACATCCTAATATGTAATACCCTTAAAAATCAAAGATAATAGGTAGAATTCTCTTTGAACCTTGTTTTAGTCCAGCATTTTCCTCCTTTATGAAATACTTTTGTAGTAACATTTCTACTTCAATTACTTTATCAGCAAAATCTGTGGCTGCTAATAGTAAAAAAGCCAAGGAAAACAAGGTTTTAATACTATATTAACCCTTGTGTGTTAATCCTACAAATGCTAATATAATAAATATTATAAATAAGACTGTAACTATCCAGCCAGTTCTTCCAAGGTATAAAAGGTAATTTTTCCAAAGCAATTAGCAAATGTTAGGGTATTTGGTTGTAATTTATATTTTTGACAGGAACTCTAGCCCTGCGAAAATTTTTGAAATATGGATTGTTAAATTCATTAAGTATGCGTGGGGAGAAGGTGAACAAAAAGAAGGCTTCTTATGAGATAGCATGTTCAGTGATTTGTTTGTAAAAGAATACAAATGATGATATGAATTATTGGTGCATTTTTTATCAGTGAATTAAAAATGGCTAATCTGCTACTTTTTGATCTAATAAAATCAGTTTCATTTTTATTTTGACTGCCACTGTTTTAGCTTCCTGAAATTTAGCAAATTTTTAAAGTAAGATTTCTTAATTTCTGGAGGTTATCTAATACTGAAAAGAACAATGGCAACTCTAAAAGGGTTGATAGCTCAAGTGACTGTAAAAAATAGTTGATTAGAGAATCTGCAAGAAAAAAGTTTTTTAAGAATAAATCAAAAGGAAGAAACAACCAATAGACATATATGTTCTATTTGTGTCTATCAAATGTTAAAAAAGGAAGTGTAAAAGAGAAAGGTCCTTAGCTCACTAAACAGACCATCCTGTGGTGAATTTAGAGGAGGACATGAATGAGAGAATCATTGGATGGTTAGACATTGACAGATCGTGAGCTTCATTGCTGGAGGGATTATTTAAGAAGACTTGCTTCAGGGACAATTCAAATCCTCCTTCTGATACTTGCTGCCCATTTGGCCTTAGGCAAATAACCTTAATCAATCAGTCAACAAACATTTATTAAGCACCTACTGTGGGCCAGGCACTGTGCTAAGCAATACAAAAAGAGGCAAAAGACTCTCCATGCTCTAGGAATTTTTAGTTTTGGGAGAGACAACATGCAAATAGATATATACAGAGCAAGGACAAAGGGGAAATAATTAGCAGAGGGAAGACTTTAGAATTGAGTGGGTTAGGAAAGGCTTCTTGGCAAAGATGAGATTTTTATTGGACCTAGGAGGAAGCCAAGGAAGACAGTACGAAGACATTCCCTTTGTGAGCCTCAGTTTCCTTGTCTGTAAAATGAGGGAGGGTGGACTAGATGGCCTCTGGCGTCCCTTTCTGCTCTGAATCAGTTGTCTTAGAAGATGACAGAGCCATTGGAATACTCTTTCCTCTTTTTCTAAGCTCTGTAGAAGGTTTTTGAAAATAAACCTTTTCAATGATGTTTTTCCCTCATGTAATGATTCATTTTGTTTTTTTCACAAGTGATAGAAATAGCAACAAAACTTTTTTTCTTTTTGCTTTGTTTCAGCTGTTGCTTTTAAAAATGCCAAACAGTTTGATCGAGCCAAAGATGCCTGTCTGAGAGAAGCTGCCGCACATGAAAATAATAAGGCGTATCTTTTTAACATCGCTTAAAATGCCTTTTTAAGGAATTGAAAAAATCATTGGTTAAACATATGCCTTGGTTGACATGAATTATTTTGCTTAGTTATGAATTTATCACCTGTGAAGGAAAGGACAGTATTAATTTATAAACAAATGAAAGCCTCAACATTTTTATCCTCTTTCAAATTGTTTATTCTTAATGATTTCTCAGAAGTAGGGGTATGTTTTTATTCACAGAATTAATTTGGGTTAAGAATATCTTTCAGATATTTATTTTTGTGTTGCTGGGTTTGGTAATAGTGTTAAATTCTCATCTCTCCTCCCACGTGGTATGGGGTGAAGTGCTTTGTGCTAGTACCATGCATTTGGAATACAGATACAAAAGTGAGACAACCTCTGCCCTCAGGGAGGTTACATTCTACTGGAATGACACAGAGAAATAAAATAGCAAATAAATTGACCCAATAAAACTGCTAAATGACTTTTAAAGACATATTCTGATCTAGTTTTATTTTCCTTTTTTGGTATTGAGGCTAATAATAAACAGGTTGAAGTGAAAAAATTGTCCTGAAATATTTAAAACTTACTTAATGAAAAGACTTCTCATTCTGCCTCCTATAAAGGATAGGTATAATAATTTTTAATTTTGGTTGGGCTTGTTGAATCAATACATATTGGAAATTTTAAAAGAAACTATGCTGTGTTTCTTTAGCATCATTCTGAAATTTATAGTTTTTAGGAAATATCTGTTACAGTCATGTATGTGTTCTCATGTATGTACCATAATTTTATGAGAGGAACTATTTATGTCATATTTCACTGAACGTTGTTCTTATTAACTGGTAAATGTCTAGAAAAAATGTTCATTTCTTTTGTTTTTATCTTTAACTCTGACTTCTTCATATCCTCAGCCTTTTTCATGCAGCCAAGTAAGTTCTTTATTCCTACCTACCTAAAATCTTTGAGCTTTTCCCAATTTATGGAAGCAAAGTTCTACTGATTTAAAATGTGTGTTTATTCTTGTTTCTAATTACAAGAACATTAACTTATAATTTGAATACCTACTTAAGTTGCAGTACATTATCAGTATTATCTTTTCCTGTCAACCATAGAAAAAAATTCAAGCCATTTTATTCTGCAGATTAAAAAGGGAAGAACTAAATATGATCTCTTTTTTTCCTCCACTTACGGTAGTTTTGAAAGTTATTCATCTGTGGAAGATTAGGGAGCTTGATCTTATGTTCAGATCTTTAAAAAAAAAAATCTTTTAGTCCTATGAAGTAGGACTTTCATCCATCTACTTTATATTGTACCAAAAGTACAATATAAAAAAAAATAGCAGCATAAGCATAAGAAGACAAGGAAGTATGATTATACCCATCTGCTTTACTATTATTAAATGACAGTTATTTTTACTGAGTAGTAAAACCCAAAACTTTCCCCCCCTTTCTCTTCATTTAATTAAGATCCCTTATGAAATAAATTTTTATTTTCTGTCTTTTTGCAGGGCTTATGAACAAGCTGGCATGATGTTGAAGGTCAGTATGACACAGCTGTGACATAGTAAGACTTGTTTTACTATTCCAAAATATTAAATATCAAGGTTATGTTCAGGTTGAAAAGTCACAAGTTAAGAAATGCTAAGCATGTTAGAAAAACTTTCTTAAATAGTGCTGATTAGATTGTGAATGGAGGTAGGGCATTAATGATTTACAAAAATATATATTTTTTTATTTTGTTAAATATTTCCCAATTATATTTAAAAAGATTTTTAATACTCATTTTTTAAAAATTTAAGTTACAAATTCTTTCCTGGCCTCCCAAACCCCTTCTTGAGAAGAATTTGATACTGATTATACATGTGAGGTCATGCAAAACATATTTCCATATTAGCCATGTTGTAAAAGAACACACACAAAAATTAAAACAAGAAAAATAAAGTAAAGTGTGCTTCAATCTACATTCAGAGTTTATCAGTTCTCTCTCTGGAAATGGATAGCATTTTTCATCGTGGGTCCTTTGGATCATTGTCTTGATTAGTCTTTCACAATCATCTTTATAACATTGCTGTTACTGTGTACAGTGTTCTCCTGGTTCTATTCATTTCACTTTGTGTGAGTTCATACAAGTCTTCCCAGGTTTTTCTGAAATCATGCTACTTGTCATTTCTTAAAGCACAATAGTATTCCATCACAATCATATACTATAACTTGATCAATCATTTTCTAATTGATGGGTATCCCTTTGATTTCCATTTCTTTGCAACCACAAAAGATAGCTGCTATAAATGTTTTTGTACATATAAGGTCCTTTTTCCCTTTTCTTCAGTCTCTTTGGAATACAGACCTAGTAATCATATTCCTGGGTCAAAGGGTATGCACAGTTTTGTAGTTCTTTGGGCATAGTTCCAAATTGCTTTCCAGAATGATTTGACAAGTTCACAACTCCACCAACAATGCATTAGTGTCCCGGTGTTTCTCCATCCCCTCAAGCATTTGTCATTTTCCTTTTATGTTATGTTAGCCTATCTGACAACTATGAGGTGGTATCTCAGTTTTATTCTTAGTTTTCATTTCTCTAATCAGTAGTGATTTAGAGAATTTATTCATGTGACTGTAGCTTTGATTATGTCATGTGAAAACTGCCTGTTCATATCCTTTGACCATTTATCAGTTGGGGAATGGCTCTTATTTTTATAAATTTGGCTTAGTTTCTTATATGTTTGAGAAATGAGGCCTTTATCAGATAAACTTATTGTAAAAATTTTCCCCCAGTTTCCTTTATTCCTTCTAATTTTAGCTGCATTAGTTTTTGTTTGTGCAAAATTTCATGTAATCAAATTGTCCATTTTACTTTAGGGCAAGAATTATTGATGTCCTAAGAAACTGTATTTTTTTCATCATTTTGTATTACTGATTTTATTATCTTTTTAAAACACAGCTATAATTGAAGTTTACAACAAAAACAATAGTACTGAATGTGTTAAGATGATTGTAGTCCATTCATTCAGTATTGCATAGTAAAGCCAGCATTACAATGGACAATTCCACTGGCCCCCATTAAGAGGTTTGACACTTATCCCTACCTCTGGGATGATGCTTGTCACTCTCATAAGCTTCCCCATCGTAATGGTATCTTCTTTCTTTCCTCCTTCCTTCCTTCCTTTCTTTTTGAAAACAGAATAGTTTTATTTACACTGTGACAAAGGATTCTTATTCATAGGAAGTTGACACAACTCTTCCATCCTGCCTTCCAAGGAGGGACCCCATCATCTCAGTGAATTATATAGTGTCCATGACTTAGAGTTCTCTCCAGAATGGAGCTTTAGCAATTAGAAATGCTAGAGTTCAGTCATCACCATCAGTGTTATGCCTCAACTCTTAGTTTTACTTGCATGTTTCTCTCATAGTTTCTCCTATTTTGCTACCACTGTTCTCCATTCCTGATAGATGTCATGTGTAATGTCCATCACTGTCTGTGTCCTTTATTCACAGTAGGCACCATGGGTCCTTCTCATCACTTGATATGTCTTCAACTCTGCCTCCTTTTGTTCCTTACTGCCCTGCTCTCCTCCATCGTATAATGCTAGTTACCTTCATTCTAATTACAAATTCTTTTTTTAAAGAATTAATTTTTAGTTTTCAGCATTTACTTCCATAAGATTTTGAGTTCTAAATTTTCTCCTCTTCCCTACCGCTCCCCAAAGACAGCATGCAATCTGATATAGGCTCTACATATACATTCATATTAAATATGGCATCTTCTTTCTTGAGATTCTCAAAATCCACCAGTTCTCTTTGGTCCTTTTCTTCAGTCTCCTCTGCTTCCCTTTCTTTCAGGCAGTAACTCCTGCCAGATATAGCTTATCTGATGAAAGAAAGCCATTCTCTGAGAAGTTTACCTAAAATTTAGTTATTGGAATTCCTTTCTTATAAAGTTGGTATGCCTTTATTCAATACACATTTTGTATCGCCATATTTAACAATCTGACCAGTATGAGAAGTAGTGACTATAGTTGTACTATCAAGAATTGTTACTGGTTTCTGAAAGCCACATAATGTTTCACCCAACTGGACATCTATATATATGAAAAGGTTATCACTTTGTTGTGTAAATAGAGCATTGTGCTGATCTAAAACAGTATCTCCTGGCTCAAATCCTGACGCTTAGTCACCTTCACCGTGGAATGTTATCTTCTGACCATCTCTCATGCCCTTGTCAATATGAACCTCCAGAATCTTTGTGTCTCGAAAAATTTTCCTTCTATTACAGCTTTTACATCTATCTTTAAGGCTGATTTGTTCCTCATGCCCTTGGCATTTCATGCAAACTGATTGCATTTGCTGAGTTTTTCCAGATCTTATCTAATGAATTCTTATTTGCATTCCAGTACCTCTACAATTGGGACAGCATCCTACTACTCCTTTCTTAACACCCAGTCCTCCCCATTTATCACAAATTATATTCTTTTGCAAAGACAGTTATTCTGTCTTTTAAGGTCAGCAACAACTGATGAATAACACTTTTGCCTCTCCATTGTCTTTGCATTCTTCTGTCTCCTCCGAAAAACATATCAAAGATATCCGTTGGAGAACTAAAGTCACTACTAGAACCACCGTAATTGATGGCTTATCTTTCACCTTTGTTATATAAGTCTTTCTTCTTTATGTCAGAAAGGGCTTCGTATGCTTGAGAAATCTGTTTGAACTTTTTGCCTTCATTTGGATTCTTGTCTGGGTGATATTACAATGCTAGCTTTCTATATGCCCTTCTTTAGTTCTTCCTGGGAGGCATTGGGTTTTACCCCCAAAATATAAGAAGCCATTTCCTTTACCATTTTCTTTAGTGAGGGACCAACACCTGTAGTACACCAGTTATTGAAATGAGTGTGATCTGAATGGGGTGAAAGGGGATTGACCAAGAGCTGGTTGTGATATTAGGGAAGCAAGTGGATGAAAGAGAAAATGTGGAGACAGTTCTTGTGTGTGGAGAGCTTGGGCAGTGGCAGCTAGCTAGTACCCTCTGATCCTTGCTCAGTTTTTGAAAAGTTCTCACAAATTACATTTTAAATGTCAGATTTTATAAGATGTGCTGTTTATTTCTAAAAATGATTATCAGTGTAAGTGTTTTCTCAGCTTTAGAGGACTAAAGTGAATATGCTTGATTATGTACTTCTTTGATTTAATTTTTATGTTGAGAGAATAGAGAGGTTATATTTTGGTTTGCTTTTTACATTTTAATGGATAGGCAAACCTTTTTGGCTCAGAGAAAGGGCTACTTTAACTCTAGCGTCTTTGAATTGTGTTGTTTTCATTAAGCCAGTTAGTACTACTTTTACTCACGCTAGTTTTAAAAATCATGGAATGGGTTAATATTCTCTCAGTTTAGAGGGAAAGAAGTCATTGATTTACATCTTGTGATAACTGGCATTCAGGGTATCACAAATCCATATGGGCTACATTTTGAAAGTTCTAAGATAAAAATTCTGATTCATTTTAGTTTTAAATGTTGAAGTGGAATAGTAATGGAAGGAAGAAATTTAGCTTTTCATTTTTTGTGTATGTTGATAGAAATATTTTTATAATGAGATTGCTTATTCACTTCAATTACTGCCAAAACACCTCAAAATATTTATTGCAAAACTTCATTTTGGGAGGCTTAAATTATAATAAAAGTCATTACTTGACTGCAACTTGATCTAGAATTGAATTTTGGTGATTCAGACTGATGTATCAATAACAATAGCTCCTCAAGAACTAGTCCTTGGATCCCCTTAGAACTAAATACAAGAGAACTTAAAAGATTTCCTCCCTGCCCCGTCACTTACCTGAGCAGGTCCGAACTAGGCTGTGACTGCTGACATTATAGTGCAGGGTCTTGGTGCTGGGTCACCTGCATCTCTATAAACTAAATTAGTTATCTTGTTTCCCTAGTTAAGTCTCTATTTTAACAGCTAATAGAGTTCAACAAAGCTTACTGTTAAGACACATTTGTTAAACTGTTTAATTTGAATGTTTGAAGGCAGAGTTTAGAATGAATAAACAAGTCAATTTAGATGGATTGGCAGACAGATTTAGGAAAAGCATTTTGGCATGTATTTGAATTCAATAAACACATACAGTTCCAGTCAACATTGTAAGTCCTGAGCTTCATGGTCCTGTTTCATGTAAACCTTTATGGCAATGAATTGTGAGACCTGTGGCTAACTTCTAGTCAGAGCTATGCCATGGGCCCCAGAACTCTTGTATCCACTTCTGGTTTTACCGTTTTCTAAACCGTAAGGACTATATCTTATTTGCCTCAAAGGGACCATGTGGTTTAAAAAGTGGCCAGGTTGAAATATTAACATTTTTACTTTATTCTTCATAATTGAAACCTTTCAGCCAGCTCATAGGAAAGTTCTGAGTGGCACTAGATGAGAAGTTGGCAGTATGTCAGTTTGGAAGGAAGTGCCAGGATTAAGGTAGGGCTTGTGATGCTTGGAAAATGAAGGCAAAACATTTATTAAATCAGGCTTAATCTTTATCTAACGCCAGTAGAAGGAATTTTGAGTGGAGAAATACCAGGATCATATCTGTGTATGATGAGTTGGACTGCCATGTGTTTGAGGGGATGTACTTAAATGACACAAAAGCTCTAACAGCAGTACAGGCCAGTTCCAGGGTCCATGAGAAGTATATACCTGAGTTGATGGTGATGGAAATAAAGAAAGGCTACCTGTGACAGGTATTACAAAATACTGAATTGTATGTGCACAGAAATTATTTTTTTATCTCTTATTTTTTTCTCAACTGCATGTGAAAATTTTTTTTAGCATTCATTTTTTTAAAAATTCTTTCCCTCCCTTTCCTTCTTCTCCCTCTTTGGGAAGGCCAGCAATTTGATATAGATTATACATGTGAAGCCCTATAAAACATTTCCATATTAACCATGTATGTGTATAGAAACTAAAATATTTTGATTTGATTAGATGCAGCATAGGTAGTGTATGTACTTACGAGAATTCATCTAATCCTGTATATTGTGTATGTGTGCATACACAAAATCCTAGATACTATTGTGAAAATCACGTAGAAGAAATTTTGTTAAATTTGGCTTTCCTGTGTTTTAGGTGTTAAGTCAGTAAACTGTAAGTTCCTTCCCTGACCCATAGTGTATCTCTTGACTAAAGGAGATGCAGAAATTACCTGAAGCTGTTCATTTGATTGAGAAGGCCAGTATGATGTATCTGGAGAACGGGACACCTGACACAGCAGCCATGGCCTTGGAACGGGCAGGAAAGTAAGTCTTTGAAATCTGTTGTTGGAAATAAGTGAGGGGAAGGCATAATTTTTTCTTATTTCAATCAAATTCCTGGAATAAGGTACTTCTCATTCTTAACTTAAAGAATAACCCTTGTCTTATTCATTTTAGACTTATAGAAAATGTGAACCCTGAAAAGGCTGTACAGTTATATCAACAGACAGCTAATGTGTTTGAAGTAAGTTTTTACTTTTCTTGACTTTTGAACATGGCCTTGAAATTTATTGAGAAAAGGACATTTGGGGCAGAAGAACCCTCCTAATTGGTTATGATTTAGTGTGGATTTGGATAGTGAAGGCTATCCATTGCAATTTTCAGAGCTGTGTGTTGGGTCCCTCATTCACTAACAATTTCTACTCATTCCCCAATTTTGAGGAACTCCTGTTTTTGTCAGCTTAGTATTTTGGGAACTGATGTCTATCATGTGTATGCTACACTAGAACTGCCAGTTCAAATAATGAGAATGTGATAAAATTGTCTTCAAACTAAAAGTTCTCTTTCAGTTCAAGTATTTATTATCTTCTATTGCACAAAGTGCATTGGGCTAGTTGTTATTGTTGTTTTGAGGAGGAAGGGGTTGGCCACCAACAGTCTCCATCTTCATACCACTGACCTTATACAATAAAATTCTGCTAATGTGAACTTTTTTAGCTATTTGGCTAGATACATGGGAGTTTATTGTATATCATTTTCCTTTTCTACCCTCAATGGGAAACATAGGAAAAAGAGAAATAAATGTTCCTTTTTTTTATTGAAAGAAAATATCTCCTTAACGTAGACCAAGAATTATATTGAATAACCTTCTGAAAGCTCTTCCATATTCACATTCTAATTCCATTTCCTTCTGTTGTCAGAGATCAGTGAAATGGGTTGAGAGGATGGGATAATGCTGCTTAGAAAATGTACTTTCGTTGGTAGGTTGGTTTAATTTTTTTTTACTTAACAGTATCACGAGAGAAATGTAAATAGGACTTGACTTTTATTTTCCTTTCTATCCTCAGTATGTAGTACAGTTTCTTGCATATGGTAAATGCTTAATAAAAGCTTGTTGAATTGATTTACTGATCAGGATTGATAACATGTCCTTTTCTTGTATTCCCTAAGAATGAAGAACGCCTACGACAAGCAGTTGAATTATTAGGAAAAGCCTCCCGACTTTTAGTACGAGGACGTAGGTATGTTTTCTAGCACCATATTCTATTCATGTTTGTCAGTGATGTTTGCAGCTATTACATAATGTGAGGAAATAACATGCTATTTGCTAGGTGCAAATTACAAAATAATTTTCATAGACAAAACCACCGTATGGAACGTTATCATCTATATTCTATCTGTTTAGTCTACATATAGATGTATACATATATCTATATTCTAAAAATGTCAGTTATTTGCCAGTGTTTTAATGAATTGTCAGGTGTTTCTGCCTTCTGAGATAATTATTTCTTGACCTATCTTCTGGGTAACTTTTGTGTTGCCTTTACTGAGGGTTGAGAAGTGTGGAGATACTTATTACTGACAAGATTCTTTAAAATGGTGGACCAAGAAAAATGGATATGGTCTTATCAAGTCAAGAAAACAGTATTGTCAAATGAGGATAATGAAATAAGATATAAATATCTGGAAACAAGAAAGCTGAAATCTTTTGGCATTTTTTCCCCTTTCCCCTCCCCCCCTTTTTTTTCTTCACTCTCATGTGAAACATCTTTCAGCACTGGGGAAAAGGATGGCTTGGCTTTCAATACATAACTTCTGTCCTCTGTAAAATCTCAATGGCTAAAACCGAATTTTAGGTAGTTTTCATATAAATCAGCATGCTGTCATCAAGCATTTATTAAGTGCCTACTATATACTAGTCACTGTGCTAAGCTCTGCGGATATAAAGAAGGGCAAAAGACAGTTCCTTCTTTCAGATAGCCCACAGACTAATGGGAGAGGTAATATGCAAAGAACTATGTTTAAGGGAGATATAGAAGAGGAAAATTGAAGTTAGATAGTCTACCTTCAAGAGGGAAGATTCTAAGATTAAGAAGGATTTGGAAAGACTTTTTGCAGAAGGTAAGAGCTTAGCTGAGATTTGAAGGAAACCAGGGAAACGTTCCTCAAAGGACTGTGTAGATATGTAAATAAATAAGTAAAATTACTATATACATGCGCATACACATGTATATGTATATACACATTAAATATTATATTATATATATATGTGTATGCACACACACACACACATGATGAAGTCTGACCATATTCTAATCATTTTAGTAGGGCATAATTCTGTGCTATGTTTGAACTGATACAGAAAGAATGGTTCTTTCTCAAGAGATCAAAAACAGCTAGTTGAGAAAAATGGTTTTGCAGAGCACTTTCTGAGACCAAATTAAGACATGTCTTTATAAAGAATGTACCGTTTTGTGACTCAGATCTATATTCCTTTCCATGGAATTTTCTAAGAACTAACCTAAAGACATACCAACCTAAATGCATACATACGTGTTTGAAAGTATACCATGTTCTTACATAAAGCAGCTAATTGAATTGCACGGTTATAGTGTTAATATAAAGACCCTGGGTAGTGAAAGACATTGTGGAGCACAAGGAAAGCTGTAGCTACAGAACTGGGACCATTTGTGTAACATGAGTGTCTGTCTGGAGCATATACCAAAGTTATATGACAACCTGACTTTTGGGGACAAGTTAAGTAGCAGACTCGGAACACAAAGTATGTGATGTTAGTAATGGATAGAGAGTAAAGCATAGAATTTTAAATTGCACGTATCTTTATGTGCTTATTCTGTTATTAAAGGTTTAATTGCCTCTTAAAATGGTAGCATTTATGCATCAGTGTAGCAGATTTAAGTGATCAGTTTATTTTGTTTATATGACTGTTGTGCTTTTCCTGCTCTGGATATCAGTATTCAGAAAATGTTAGTTCAGTGTGTAGATGAAGCTTTTTTTGAAGGTTGGTCTGAACCAACCATTACCTTAGGTCCCATTACCTAAGTGGTGGCCTTCCCTTCTCAGTTAGGATTTAACCCTTAGGCTCTTAGAGCGCAGCCTTTCCTGATAGATGTCACAACAAACCAGTTGATGTTGAAGGCCTGTGGGATTTGTCTCTTAGCTTTGTACTATGTCCATGACTCTTGCTGTGATGTTTACAGGGCAGGCTATCTGTAGTGCCATCCTTGTGCCTGCCCCCTCCCCCCACATACTTCCCTTCACCTTTCTCCATCTTGAACATAAGATTTAGGAAAAGAAAAAATAGTTCTTCCTTACAAAAAAATCTGGAGGCTCAGAGTGAGATCAAGCATGCTCTTAAGGTAGCAACTTCTGGGTTTCCTTGAAAGTCTTTGTGGTACTTTTGAAGAATACTTAGCCTTTCTCAAACTTCCTGAAGAAATGAAGAAATGGATGAATGAAAAAGCATTTATCACATACTTGCACTGTGCAAAGTGCTGGAGATACAGGGCTCTGCTCACGAATAATTTATATTTTAGTAGGGGGCACAGTGGCATGCCAGAGAGTAATATCCCAGTAAGGTTGTTTGGGTTTGGAAAGTCACAGTGGTGGTGAGTAGAGCCACAGGAGAGTGCAAAGACATCCATTTCCCATAGTAGTGGTGCAGTATTGATTATTCATTTGATTTTGGCTCTGGAGCTATAAAAAGGCAGTGGGAGGGAAATGGAGGAAGCAGTGAAGCCTGGCTACAGTTATCACTAAGAAAATGTTTATTCAGCACATCACAGTGTGGTGAGCATCATGCCTGCCTAACTAACTCACACCTTCCCTTTTGAGGTCTTAAATAGATTCATCCTTCTTGAAAATCAGTCCAGGGAGAAGGTGGGGGTCATCAGTAGCCAGAGGAAATGTGCCTTTATCTCATTTTGGCAAAGTGTTCACCATACAGTTATATGTTCAGTAAATATTTTTTTTAGTGATAAACTCTCCACATCCTGACCATCTTCTTACCAGCCATTTGTAGCCACACCCTCACACCCTCCAAGCTCTGAAAGACTTAACCTTTTCAGATCTGACACTCCCACCTTAGGGCTTTTGTTGCCCTGAATGGAAAGAATGTCTTGTTACTCCAGGCTGGCTCCAGGCAGGCTTCACTCTACCCACTCACTATCTCCTCAGCCACCCGTCATCACTGCCCCTCAACCCCACCCTCACTCCTACCCCCACCCCCACCCCCACCAATCCTCACCTGTCTCACCTTTTTAGAATTGTAGAGCCTCCTCTTTGAGTAGTAGCACGGGAAGAAGTCCTTAGTAGCCAGAGGAACAATGCCTTTATCTCCTTTTAACCTCTCTCATGCCGTCCAAAACTTAGAAAAATTAAGAATTTGTTCGCACAGTGGCCTGGCTTTGACAACATGACTGTCTAGTCTCTGAAAGATGCAGATAAATCTTAAATGTGAACCTGGGATTCTCAGACTTTACTTTTGAACATGGTTATAGGGGTAAGAGAAGTTCTGGCAAGGATGTTTTTCAGATTTGAATTTTATAGTTAAATTATGTATCTTTGTCTGGATATTAATAGAATGTCATAGCCTCTTTTGTAAAAAAATTAACATCTAATATGCTAATTCCTAAATTTTTTTTTTTTTTTTTTTTTTTTTTTTAGCTAAAGGACTATTTAATGTCTATATAAATTCAGAGAGCTCCTTTTGGGTATTTTTTCAGGTACCTTATTTTTTAGTGCTGTGATCTGGAGGGCATGCCCTCCAAACTTTGGAGAGCTGAAAAAGGTCTGCTATTCTCTCAGATGACTGCTGGTCCGAACTCCCGTTTTTCTAGATGAACTTGTAATCACAACACAATTGGATATAATAGAAGGAAATTTTTTGCAAATCAGAATACTTGGTTCTTATCCCACTCTTTCACTTGCTGTGTGACATTGATGGCCCAAGGAGACCCATACAGTTCTTTCTGATAAACCACAGTGTGTTCTGGTGGGGCAGGGAGGCACTCTTGTGCCACCACCCAACCAACTGAACTCTCAGGGGTTTGTAGAAGAGATGTTTGTTTAGTCCAGTCCTAGGTCCCAAGAAGTGGCAGTTTCTTAGAAGGAAAAGTTTGGAAAAGGAGCAGGTCTTCATCTTTCACTCTAACTCCAGCCAACCCTGTCCATAGTAAGACCTTATACTCCCTCATCCACAGCGGAGGAAATATGGGAATTAGAAATCCAGCAGCCAGATCCTTCTGAGGCAGATGCAAACTGTTCTCTTCCCTTTCTTCCAATTCCATAGTCCCCTCTTCTCTTCCTAGTTCCTAGGAACTAAAGAAAAGATATAAACTCAAGAACCCCTTGTTACTGGAACCTCAGACTGAACATTTAATGACAGCCATTAGGAATTAACTGTTGAAGATGAAAGTTTGTATTGATTGATCTTTTGAAACCACTTGCAAACACCTATGTTAGTGACATCATTGAATCTGAGATTTTATTATCTTTGGCTAAAAAAGATAGAATTAAGAAAAAATTAAAGAAACAATGTATTATTTCAAAGAAAGGTATGAAATCAATTATTTTATGCCCTTCCTTATAGAATCATAAAGCTGGAAGTGGCCACAAAAGTCATTCATTTCAACTTCTTCCCATTTGGTAGACCCTAAATGCAAAATTCCCCATTTGTTCATTTGAACACCTCTGCTGTTACTATCCTTCTGAGGCAACTTCAAGATTACTTTTAGACAGCTGTAGTTGTTTGGAAATTTCCCCTCATTTAACATAAGTCCTTTTAACCTTAAATGAGTCTTCCTTTAAGTACTGACCTTATTGTTTCTAATGATGAATACTGAAAAGATCAATAAGATAGTCTTTGAAAGTGAAACTGCTCCATTATCTAGTTCCTCAGAAATAGCAGTAATGGCCAACGGGGAGATGGTGGAGACAGAATCAGTTGTATGGTTTTGCAGTTGAATAAGTTCTTAGCTCTGGAGGTTAGCAAGTTCCTCATGGAATTCCCCTCAATTACAATCTGTAATAATAATGATATATTATTCCCATCCATGGAAGAAATCAGCTCATCATTGTGACTGTGTCAGATAGACAACAATTACTAATAGTACCAGCAATCATTGTGGCCAAGACCCAAGGTACTGAAAATGTTGAAAATCAGGTGGAATGTATAGAAACAGAAGAGAGGGAGGGAGCGCTTCAGAAATAGCTGGTTGCAGCAAATCAAGAGAATACAAATTTTGACAGCAGTTTTAAAAGACAGAACAGAAAGCAATGGCCTATGGATGGAAATGAGAGGCTATAGTGTATCTCCAAACTAACAGCGAAGCTGTTTAATTGCGATGGACATCATAGTTTGATTTTACTTTTGGTCAAGAAAAGTAGTACAATCTTGAACAGTCATAGGATTATAGCAGAGAGAGATGTGACCAAAGAAACCCCAACTGGAAGCAGCACATATATAATCTTTGAGAGTGAAACTGGTGACGTTGTACATTTTCCTTGATGATTCTTCCTCCTAATAGCTGCCTTTGATGATGATTCTTCTTAACAGCCACCTCCTAATGATATTTTAGGAAAACGTCATTTCCTAAAATACGATTTTCATAGTGAGATCATAAAAACTTTACTAACTTGTCAGATACATGTAACTTCTTAGAAATGATCTCTGCTTTATTTTGATTACATGGGTGATTTTTTTGTTTTGAGTTAAGAGAAAAGAAAAACACTTTACTTTTTTTGCTGAAAAACCAGTTAAATTTTATTGTATAAGTAGGATTTGGTTCATTAATTTCCTTACAGTTAATGAAATATTTCCTGACCATTTTTGAAACTCAGACAACTTTATATGCTGTTGAAATTATTCTTGCAAGGGCAGCTAGGTGGGTAGAGCACCTGCCCTGGAGTTGAGAGGACCTGAGTTCAAATGCAGCCTTGGACACTTATTAGCTGTGTGACCCTGGGAAAGTCACATAATTCTGATTGCCTTCCCCACCCCTATGCCCCCAAAAAGGAATTACTCTTGCATATACATGGGAATTGCAGATTTCATGGACTTTCAGAAATACTTATCAATTTTTGTGACTTGTCCTGCACTTTTATTATAAATTGGTTTTTATAGAACAGGGACTTATTTTTATTTCAAAATGTCTATGATAAATTATTTTTTCCATCAATGCTGGTGAAACTACAGTGATGTTTAGAGTTTAACATTACAGCCCTGGCTGTGTTGTTTAAAGAAACAGAAATGATACTAAAGAAAACAAAGAATAGCTGAACTTGCCTGAGCTTACACAGAGTGAGGTCTGCACTGGGAGTGACGCAATGTTGAGGGATCTGTTTTCATAATCTCTGAAGGGAAATAAGATCAACTGCTTAGAAAAATTATAGACATCATTATTATCATTAGAAAAAATGCACTTGCTTTTCAATCCCTGCAAAACCTGTACACATAGCAGAATCTGTGTATGAGACCATCCTTGATGAAGGTATTAAGGAGGAAACAGGCAGGCTTTTGCAGATGTTGTTTCATAGAAAACCACATCCTTACAGTCACAATTAACTGAAAGGTACAGAGAATACAAGATCATATTATACTTACTATTGTTTGATCCAGTAGAGAAAAATGACACCTTAAAGGCTCCCTTCCATACTTAGGTTAATCCGTACTTAGATTAAAATCATACAGTGTTCCATTGTTCTCTGGTAGATATAACAGTAGAGATAACATTGTGAAGCCCTCTCATCATTAATATCAAATGAGGCATAAAACAGACATGAATACCCACGTCTGTTCATTCATACACACAAACACGTGTGTGCATGTTTATATACACATATATATGTGTGTGTGTGTGTATTCACACGTATTGTTTGCCAGTGTACATGGCATTGTGCAGATCATAGCAAGCTCTAACCTTGCAGGGCCTTGTAAATGAAATCTGAAATCAAAAATCTGTTACCTAAGTAGCCACATGGGAAAAGTCAAATGGGTAAAGAATACTTTCCTTCCAGTGGTGCAGTATGGCAGTGAATTACTGAATACTACAATTTCCAAAGAACTAAAATTATGAGTACCCCTAAGAGCATTAGGAGATATTTGGTGGTCCTGAATAGTTTACAAACTATTTGATCATAGTATACTATGATCAAAAAATTGGGCACCAGAAGCAGCATAAAAGCTATCAGAGGGATGTCCAAGTAGAAAAGCAGGTGGGCTAATCATGCATTAAGAGTAAATGGTGAGACAAATGGACAGCCCCTATGCTTCATTGGTGTCCATGTAATGTAAAGTTCCCAGGCTATTTGAATATATAGATTTGTGGGAGAACTTGGTTAAGAGTTGAACATGATGAGAAGGCACGGCTTGGTTGTGATCTCTACTATTGAGGGTAGTATGTACATTGGTGAGATCATAGATTCATCAAAGCATATAGTACCAATAGTACACTAATAACACCTGACCTAATCCTTTCCTCCTCCTCTCCCATTATCTTCACCTTTCCTTCCTGTTTGCTGCTGTCCATTCTGTGATGAAACACCCTGCTGCCCTGGTGTAAAGCTGTGTTTGTGTCTAGAGTAGAGGGGAATCTACAGTGGTAAAGGGGGAAAGGTAGGGAAAGTGGAATTCCTATTGGACCTTGGCATTATTTGACATTTAAACTAACTTTGTCAAGTTAGTTTTGCATAAGTTGAGGACTGTCTGTTATAAATTTCATTTTAAAAAATTTGCTCAATTTAATGAGTTCCTATGAAATGGCAAAATCTCTAATCCATAAAAATCCTTCTCAGTTCATTCTCTTTGCAAAGCACTGTTTGGTAGAGTATAAAAATGAAAACAAAAGTGTAGCTGTCAAGGAACTCTATTCTAGTAAGGGGGTGAGTTTGTACCACAAACCTATGAGACAATTAGAAAATAATTCAGTTCATAAAAGAGGTCAAACAATAACTAGTATGATTCAAGAAAAAACGAATCATTTTTAGCCAGGGCATGCAGGGAAGGCTGCAGAGGGGAGGTAGAACCTAAGTTGGCTCTTGAAGGAGGGAAAGGATGTCAGTAGGTAGAGATACTAAGATAGCAGGAGGAAGCTTTTCCAGGAATGAGAAATGGTTCTTGTAAAGACGTGGCAGTAATAAAGATCGGAGAACAGTAAGTAATGAAGTATAGAGTGCTTAAAGAAGAGTTTCATGAAATAATGCTGCAGTGTTAGGGAGGAGACAGATTGTAAAGGACTATGAATGCAAAGGTAGTTTTTTGTTTGGTAAACAGTGAGGAACCACTCCATGTTTTTGAGAAGGTTAAGGTCAAGGTGAGACCTGTATATTGGAACGATTACTTTGGCAGCAATATGGTAGATGAATTATATAGGGGAGAGAGACGTGATCCTAAGTGTTCTTATTTACTGCCAGTCCTTTCCACTGCATTAAAGAAAAGTCTGGGTATTTGTAAAAATGAATTTTTAAAGCTAATGGAACCACTGTTACCCTTGTTCCCCAAACCTGAAACAAAATACATTACCAAGTTAATGTCTCTCCTCCCCCTCCCTGACCCTGTAAAGCCAGATGTGGATTTTTTGTTGTTTTTTTCCTTTAGATTTGATGAGGCTGCACTTTCCATTCAGAAGGAAAAGAATATCTATAAGGAAATTGAAAATTATCCAACATGTTATAAGGTATTATTTGCAATTTATTTTGTCTGTGTTTTGGCTAATTTCTCATGTTAACTGTAGTTCCCTAAAAGAGAGGACAGTATTTATTGGATATTTAACTGTTACATAACTACCGAAAGGATTTGTTATTTGGTTGATATAGGGAACACCAGGTACAGAACAGATTTCAGTCTGTTTATAACTTAATAGATAAATCCTAGGGTGTTGCCTGAGGTACATAGATTTCTTAACTGATTTGCCTAGGCATGTCATACACCTAGGGTCAGAAGCAGGATGTGGGCCCACAACCTTCTGAGTTTAGCTCTTAGTCACTAAACTTGGCTGCTTTGCTTTTTGACTGTTATCTGTAAACAAAGCAAAATGAAACACTTCAGTAAATGAAAGTATTAATTCAGTAAGTATTGTTACTGAAAATCTCCCAAACGTACATGTATAAGATAAGTACTGGATCTATGATTTATTGCTATAAGAAATTTCTGAGTGGGGAAATTTCCTCTCTCAGTGAGGATCAGCACTTTATTGACCACTTAGAGTTGGGTATTTTTTAAATTTTATTTTTAATTTATAGAATAAAGCAAGTATTTCCATAACATAGTATAATAGAAAAAGATGATTGCACTTAGAGTTTTAGAGATCTGCTAAGATGACTGAGAGACTGGATGATCCTTGCCCAGGGGCATGCAGAAGCCAGTATCTGTCATAATCAGATTGTGAATCTCATTTTGGTTGACCTAAAACAACACAATTATGTTTTAGTAACTGTATACAATTTTCGTTCATATACTTACATGAGTAAATTTCCCCTTCCTCTATCTACATTCTTATTGTTTCTTTTGCCCAGAGCTGGAACGTTCAGTGATGGGATCATAATTAAAAAAACAAAGAAAAAGAAAGGAAAAAAGTGTCAGAGATAGACACCTAGTATAATGAAAGTGTAATTAGCTTAGAAATGTCATTTCTCTAGTGCCCTGGAGAAGGCACTCTAAGACTTAGATACTGAGAGTGAGGATGGGGGAGGAGGAGAAGGATAAAGAGAAACTAAAACATTTCAAATAAAATCCCAGATGTTTTTACCCTACTAGGAAATGGGCCTTTATTATGTTCATATACACTTGAAAGGTAATCTGTGGTCTCTTCTGTTTTAGAAAACAATTGCCCAAGTCTTAGTTCATCTGCATAGAAATGATTATGTAGCTGCAGAAAGATGTGTCAGAGAGAGCTATAGGTAAGACGTTTTCATTGATTATTTTGACATCTTGACTTATCTTTTCTCTTAACACACCTTAGGTGGTCAGTGAAAAGTTTCTTTCACGGTGCTTTGCAGTGATTTCCCCTAGCCAGCAGAGGCATGTCATTATTGTTTCAGCTTTTTGAGGTAGGGCTTTTGGAACCTGTTGTATTTATTTTTAGCTATCTTCTCTGTATGATCTCATGGGAGGATAAGACCTGAAATGTCTTTGTTTTATTATTTTTTTCCTCCGCCAAACAAAATTCTCAAGTAGTGGAAACATTTCACATATTGAATTCATGTATTCACACATGGTGGGATGGGCGGGATTAGAATAAGATTCGTATGTTTTTTCATCAATCATTTTTTAAATATCTACTCTATCTAGAGCACTGTACTAGGAGCTAGAGCAGAAAGAGAAAATTGAGGCCATCCCTGGGAATGTTATGATATATATGCAGATAAGCAAGACTGTATAATAAATATACTATATTTGTAGCCAAGGGTGAAGGGAAAAAATTAAATCAACTTCCCATGCTATTTTATAAAACTTTGTCCTCAAAATTGTAAAAACACAACACCACCTTGTAGTCACGTACTCTAACTAGAATCGATTCAGAGTAGGTGCACTTGAGACTTCAGTGCTCTTGGGAGCACTTGGGAGGAGAGCAGCTGCGTTGAAAATCTGCCCCTGGTGTTTCCTTTAGCATACCAGGATTCAATGGAAGTGAAGATTGCACTGCCCTGGAACAGCTTTTAGAAGGGTACGACCAGCAAGATCAAGACCAAGTCTCAGAGGTCTGCAATTCTCCACTTTTGAAGTACATGGACAATGATGTAAGTGGCCGTTCTAGTGCTTTTTCTTTTTTCCTGCTGAAATAGAGACCTCTCAAGGAAAAACAAGCAGCTTGTTGTCTTCTGGGGCTAATTATGAATTTGACCGCTCTCCAGAGAGACCTTCCCAAGTGTCAGACTTCACTAGGGAGAATAGGCCATTTTGGCTGATTCCTTTATAGCAGCCATGCACATATTTCCTGCAAAATCTTTGGGGCTGAAGACACTTGCCCTATCTCTCCAAAACTTCATTGATTTTAGCCACATTTATTAATACCGTCCCATTTAATTCACAAGCCTCCTACTGCTTACCTCCTATTAATGTCCCATAGCACCCAGTTAAGACCATGACAGATGTCTGCCACCTGCAGAAAAATACACTCCAGTCTCCTGTAAAAAACTCAAATATACCTCTTACTAGCAGGTAACAGGCAGAATGTATTAAATTTCTGTCAGGCTTGCTGCTTAATCTCTTTTAGCCCATGGCATTTGTGAGTTTGGACTGATTTGTTGTCATGATATCGGGTCAACTTTGGACATAGTTTTCAAAATTCATTAGTTCTGGAAGATTCCATTTGACCAGTAGAGTTTACATTGGATTAGCTTCACTTCTCAACCTACCTCTGCCTCTGTCCACTACCCTCAACAAAGCACAGAGAAGGCAAACATCTTTCTGTCCTGCATGCACTAGGGTCTCCCTCTCCCCAAAATCTCAAGAAAATTAAACTGAAAAGGAATAGAAAGAGAAAGGGGAAAGCAGGAAAGTTTGCATTTTCCCCTTAGATGTACTTTCCCCTTGCTTCTTTTGGGGCCTAGACACAAGGGCCAGTGTTACTTATTTTTAGTCATTGCACTAGTACTTAGTAACTGCAAATAATCTAAGAAATTTTTATTTCCCTTAACTTTGTTGTAAGACTGTGGCTGAATTTTTAAGATAGAATAATTTCTCAGGGCTTTCACTATGCACTGCTTCCTATTTTCTGTAAAATAATGACAGGCCTCATAGAAGACAAGTGTGTTTATGTATGTCTTACATGCCTCAGAAGAAATACGCAATGCCTTTAGTGTAGTCAGTCATTCTTCATTGGGCGTCCTGTTTGGTGGAAGGTCAAGTCTTGCAGGGCCAAAAGTCTGAGATGTAACCATGTTTAAAGAACTCTAGGCCTTTTACTTCCAGGTCCATCAAAATATCTGCAGATGCATTAGTAAACAGATACACATTTGTACTTGCATGGACAAGTACAAACATTTCTTGGTTTTGATTTGTAAGTAAGCAAAACATGTTTTATTTTTACTAATTTGCTTAAAAAAATCTTTTTTCCTAGGTATTATGAGACAAAACTTAGGCCAACATGTCTTATATATCCCAAGTTCCTAAATTATGGAGCTGGAAATTTTCCAAGTCCAATCAACATGCATTTATTAAGTACCTACTGTGTGCCAGGGCCTGTGTTAAGCACTAGGGAGTCAAATGCAAGCAAAAAGAAAGACAAAAATTAACAAATAAAGTTTTACAGTATTAGTTTCATGCTTCTCCCATGGAAGGATGATTCTGACAGATAGCAGCATACCCCTCTAGCTATTTAATCTGCATGAAAAAACAGGCAGTGAGACCTTGTGTTTGTCACTGGTTTAGTGTTCTCTGAAGCCATGACCATAATGAGCTCAGTCTCTAGCTCCGTCCGCAGAACAAACTGTTGTGGCTAGGTCTGCATCTCATATCTCCATGTGAAGGTTGTTTACTTTTCCCATCTGTTTATCATTTATAGTATGCCAAGTTGGGCTTAAGTTTGGTGGTCCCAGGAGGAGGAATCAAGAAGAAATCGCCAGCAACACCACAGGCCAAAAGTGAAGGCGCAGAAGCCACAGCTGCTGGTGATGAAGAAGAGGATGAATATGCTGGAGGACTGTGCTAGTTATTAATATGCATACTCTCAGGGTAGGGGTTAGGGGGAAAATCTGATGTGCTATTTTGTGGATGTTGAGTGTACCCAAATTCTTAACCCTTCTCTGTAGCCCTGAATTGGAACACTAATGTAGAAGCTCCATATTTTGGGCTACTATACCAAAAAATTGCCTCATTATCCCCTACCTCCTGTGAATCACTAGTTTATTCCTTCCTTGGTAAAAGTTTGTCCAGAGTACCAGCTTCAATTTTCTTATAAGAGAATTGATACAAAAATAATAGGCTCCTTTGAGAGCTGGGTTCTAGGGTTAAGATTGTGGATTAGGAATGGCAGGTGGAATATTTGAATGTGTTTTTTCCATTTGTGATTTTTCTATTTCCTGGCAAATACTTTTCTCTTTCCTTTATTAACTAGTAATTGGAACTAAAAATGACTTGTCCTGATAGAAAGTCAGTACCTGGTCTGCTTGTTTTTCTTGTGTGGTATGTTTGTGTAAGAGGCTATGTGTATGTATGGGTATGTGTGTATGGGGCTGTGTGTGTGTGTGTGTGTGTGTGTGTGTGTGTGTGTGTGTGTGTGTGTGTGTGTGTGTTTGTTTTTGCATATTTTAAAGGAAATCTCATGCTCATGAATGATACATTAAATGTGGTTCAGTTCTTTCAGAAAATAAATTTGGGAGGACGAGACGATTTTGAGCCTTAGGACTGTTTTTAGCCTATTGAAATATGTATTTCAGGTCTTACAAGTCAATTTGCAAAATTTGAAGACAACTGAGTAAATTATGTGACAAATTTATGTAGCTTTCCCTGGATTTAAACAGGTTGAAAATATATATATATATATATTTCAAAGACAGCATTGACTAAGATTAATAGGAACCCATGAAAAATCTTTTTGTAATCGTGCTCCCCCAGGAGGGAACTGAGAATGAAAGAGTAGCCATCCAGTTCCTCCATAACAAACTACCTCCCTGCCAAAGATGCAACTACTGGGCTAGTCAGATCTGGAAGAAGAGCTGGCCATCGATGAGGACAGGGTCTGCACAGCAGAATTCGACATGATGGGGAAGAAGTATTTTTGAAAAAAATGATGGGTGTAAAGCACCAAGCTGCAAATATTTAAGTGGCTAGTCATTTCCTAAAGTGGCAGCAATGATGCCTCCTTTGGAGTTTTACAAACATACACATTTTACTTTCTTGCTTGATGGTCAAAAGTTTTAGAATTACCCCTTTTGTGTCATAGCCCTTTCAAATGATCTTCTTATTTGGAAAAGGGCTTTGGACACAAATAGTGTGCACTCTGCAGGCAGATGCTAACCACCTTTGCACAGTGGTTTTCTGTTTATTCCCTAGATATACCTATACATATCAGTATAGATAGATTATGAGTAATTTCCTTATTTGTGCCTGATCTCTGAAGTAACTGTAATGAGATATGTTAAAAGCCACTTCTGAAAACCAGTCTCATGACTACTCATGTATGCATTATAGTTTATGCATGATTCTGCTAGACCTCCCTGGGAGCATTATGAGTGAATGAATGAAAGCATCCTTAAGACACACACAAGTGATTCTTTAGGAAACCTCAGCATCTTTCTAGAGTCCATAATAAAGTGTGTGTGTGTGTGTGTGTTTGTGTGTGTGTGTGTGTGTGTGTGTGTGTGGTGTTACTGCAGAAATACAGTGTTATGAAACACTATAATATTTAATATTATTTTTATTTTTCAAGCCCATTACATCATTCTGCATATATCTTCATATTTTCAACATTATGGCAAGCATCTCAGGACTAACTTTGGACTGTCATCTACATTTGGTATTTAGTACTTCAAGATAAAAATATTCACATCTTAAGGATTTGTTGCGCCAGTGCTGTTATACCACTTTATTCTGATCACAAGCTTCTGACTGTGTGGACCTTCCTCTGGACAAATTATTGCCTGCCCCCAACCAAATATGGCTGTACTCAAGGCCATCTAGCAGTCTGTATTGTATCCTTCACATACTACATTTTTTTCATGGCATTGCACATTTTAAATTTCTTTTCCGCTTTGTACAACAGAAAGTCAGAAATTAATTGGGTATACAGTAATAGGAACATAATCAAGTCTCAGTTTCAAAAAGAAATGTTTTGGGACTAATTTTTTATGTCACTGCTCCTTTTTTTCTTCTTGGAATTCTCCTCTTCCCTCTGCTTCTTTTCCCCAAAGTTCAGATTTAAAGCACACTACCTTTGTTCAGACATGGGTGAATATTTCTTCGATAGAACTATTCTAGTCTAGTAAGTATTGAAAAACATTTGTTTCAAATTGATCATTTTTTTTTACCCTATGATACAGTTTGCACACTTTAAAATATGTTATTATGAAAACCAGGTCAAAAGTGGGAACAGTGAGGTGTTGCAAAAGGAAAAATGTTTTCCAGAGCTCTACTTTCATACAAAAGAAAAAATCTGCATGGATGTGCTTAAAATTCATTATAATTTTCCATTGTAAGTGAAGTCTGCCTCCATCATATATTTAATATATTAAATTTGTACATATACAGAATATGGTATTCTTATAATGTGAAACCTGTGCTTTACTTGTATTTTTCCTAACTTTGTGATGTATAAATAAAGTATTAAGTGTTATAGTAATGCAGATTATCACCTCTCTGGAAAGAGACTCCATATGTGACAATTATGAAAATAAAACTTGAAGCTTTAATTTGACCGTTTATTTTCCTCTTGTCTGCTTCACTTGATTGATTCAGTTAATTTAATATATTCTATTAATAATAAAATTATTCCTAGAGATTATTCAAGAACCACCACTTAGTTAACTTTTCTAGTTCTGTTGTTTGCTTCTTAGCAGTAAATTCAGCACTTTGAGGAACTGTTTTAAGTCCTGGTTAACAGATTAGCTTTGGATCTGTGAGTCAGGATCCAAAGCTAGGAGCCCAATATCCATTTCAGTTTAAGGAGGAGGAAAGATGGAAAAGTGTATTACTCTAAGACATTGATTTCCAGCCCTGGTTGCAGCCCTAATTAGGGTCATTGGACATCTTTTTAAGGTATCTTGAAGATTTCTCCGTGAAATGAGAAAGGTAAGCATATCTGACCTAAGCATTTCTGGGGAGGGGTGCAGAGCTGTCTTAGTGGCCAGGAGCTCTTTGGGTGCTCGTTGGAGCAGAGCTAAACCTGAGCAGTGCTAAACCTGAGCAGTGCGATACAATGGAGACTCAGGGGAGCCCCTGAGCAACCTCACTTTTGTGCCTACAAAGAATTGTCCTCTGGTGCCATTGGTTATGTCTTTTTCTTTTCCAGTTATGATAGTTGAATAGGAATAAACGTTTCTGGGGAGAAAAAAGTACACTTTTTAATAAAATTGTGACAAAAGTGCCAGGAGACTTACCACATTGTCTAGGCACCGTAGAGACCCAGTACATGGATTTTATTGAGCTTTGCTTTGAACTCAGAGGAGCCTAAGGTTCCAGTCTATCAGTGATTACAGCACCATCTTATTTGTGACCTTATCAGCCGGAAAAAATTGTACTTTCCAAAGCTTTTGACATAATCATTTTATACATTAGGTTAATTTCTGGGAATATGGTAAGACAAAATGATATGATTAGGTGAACTGATCAGGTGAAGTAGGTACTCCTATCTAAAGCCCACTTTAAAATTTCACAAGTTAAATTTTTAGTGAAACAGTCCTTTACAACCCTATGGCATAGTGGAAAGAGCAATAAATTTGAAATTCTAAGTTCTTGTTTCAACTCTATCACTTACCAGAGATGTGACCAAATGTGACTAAATTGAATTTAGCAAACAAATAGTTTATATAAGGTACTATAGGGATAGACAAAATCAAAACAGATCCTTCACTCAAGTAGTTTAAATACAGAGCAAGTTGCATTTTCTCTCAGAGTATCAAATTCCTTATCTGTAAAAATAGAGAAATCTGCTTTTCGTCTCTGTCAGGATGATTGGTGTCCCGAAAGTCTTACTGCATGTTAAATTTGGGCTGACACTTTTGGGATATGTTGAAGAAGTATTACTAAGAAACAGAAGCAGTTACTATAAATTCTTTCCATTTTTTCAGGTGATTTCCTTACTTGTACATGCAGGGTTTAATTTTTATCTTTTATCTCATGATGTGAGATTACCATAATGTAACTAGTACGACACATATCTGTAAGATATTTTGCATATTCAATTTGTGAACTGGGTAGGATGAATAGGAGAATACAAAGAACAAATTTGGTTGCATTAGATCAATATTGATAATGGCTCCTTGGGATTAGATGTTTAAAACTTGAAGTAGGGATGGTCTTAGAAGTCCAAAATGTTTCTGAATTCTTGGCCTAAGGTATACCATCATTGTCATTTTTATGATTTCTTCCTCCTGGCTTTTTTTTTTTAAGACAACGGTGGCACAGTGATGAGAACATGAGGTTTGAAGTTTGTCCAAAAGTCCTGAATTCAAATTTTGCCTCAGATACTCGCTAGCTATGTCGTTCTAGACAAGTCTGTCGTGACCTCATTTTGTCTCATTTTCCATGTCTCTAAAATGGGATAATAATAGCACTTACCTTATGGAGTTGTTGAGAGGATCAAGTGAGCTAACATGTAAAGTGCTTTGCAAAAGTTTGAATGTTATATAAATGATAATTATTATTATCACTATTATTGTCAAGGCTTATGCATCTTATATATAATCAAACCTGAAATGTGGTGCAGTCAGAGTCAAGATTTCACTATGTGAGAAGTGCAACAGATGAGGCATTGGGACTAAGCCATGGAGGGAAGGGTGTTGTCTCACTGAACAGAAGAAGGAGGAATAAGATATCAAAAAAGGAGAAAAATTATCAGTGTGCATGAGCAAATGAAGAGATGTCTCAGGATTTATTTATGCAACTAGACAGCTTTGTTTACTAACAACTTAAGTCACAACTTTTTATTGTTTTCAACTCATTTAGACATATAATGTATGTCTTCTCACCAATCACTCTCAGTTTTAGACCATTTCCTTTATAAATGTCTGGTATAAAAATATCTACTATCAAGTGAACCATTCAAATTTCCATGGCTTTGATTTACCATAGCTCATTGAGAGCAGAGAACTTGAGTTCATACTGAACTTCTTGAAAGCAAATGTACAGAGATCTGCAATTTGTTCTAATTTGGCCAGTGGAATTTCAGGGCAGCCTACCCAGGCTAAAAGGCTAACGGGAATTATTCTGTCTTAGGCTATAAATTGAGAGAAATGAGTGGCCTCATTTTATTTTGTAATGCTTTATTTTTTCTTTAAAAAAAAATGTGGATTGCTAAAAACTGAAAAAGGGTCTGCTCGTGTACGCTTTTCTGCTTGTCTAGTTTGTTCCCACAAGCTGGTTTAGCCCTACTCTGGCCCTAAGTGGGGAGCTTACAAGGAGCTTCTCCCTTAGAAGCAGCGTTGCTGCTTCCCCTGCACCTATTCCTGATTTCTTAGTGGGATAGGTTTGATCACCATTGTCCAGTTTTTTGGTGGATGGATCTTCTCCCAGCTCTAGGACTGCGTAACTACCCATCCATCTCCAGGGTCTTCAACTGAGGTTTCTGGTCTGCATTGTCAGATCTTCTGGAAAAAAAAAACCTGTTGTCCACTCTGCTACCTGACTACGTGATATTCAATTCAAGAGGCATTTATGGAGTGCCTAATAGGCACTAGATACTGGGAATACAAAGATACCAGTGAAATAACCCTTTGGTCTCAAGGACCTTACATTCTTTTGGAAGGAACACAACATGTAGAAAAATAAATGGGCATCATACGATATGGCTAGGTTCCCCCTGTGCCCTCCAGCCCCATTTGGATCTTTGTTCTCTGCGGTTTGCTTACTTGAGTTCCACACCTTGACCGTTTCCTCTGTTTGTCCTAACACACCAGATTTAATGTCAGTTTTTACTCGCTATATAATTGGTAACAAAAACACATTTAGACAGCACTGGAAGGTTTACAAAGCACCTTTCTTGTTTCACATTCCTCATTTTATATGTGAATAAATTAAGGTTTTGAGGTTACAGAACCACTATGTATTAGAGTTGGGAGTCACATATTCTTACCAGTATTTATTACTCTCCTACTCCCCATTTCCCCAATAGATTATGATCCCTCGTTTAATTGCTCTGATGACTACTACTTATATCCATTCCATCACCACTCCTGAGACTTCCTATCCCTAATATCCTGTCTTGGTGGTCAACTAGTCATAGACAATTGGACTAATTCATTAGATCATGGATCTAGAGCTTCATTTTTCAGTTAAGGAAACAAGTCTGGTAAGGTTAAGCGACTTGTCCAAGATTATACAATAATAAGTATGCTATATAGGATTTGAACTCAGGTTGTCTGAATCTAGAGTTTCCACTTTGCTTTGCTGATTCAGATGTGATCAAATCATGGAGCCAAGGGCTGATCCATCTCCATTGTTGATTCCATTTCATTCCTAAGTACATGGTTATTATTGCCTACCAGAACAATCTAGATTAAGTTGAGAATTACTTGGAATGATGAAAATTAATAACAGAGGCTAGGGGAGGTACACTCAGCTTCTAGCAATGTAAATCTTCCTCAGAATGAGCTAATTGGATGTAGAACCTTTTCTTGTGGTTTATTAAGTTTGATGAGGGACCTGGTCACATGACCCAACAAGTTTTCCTGCCCTCCTCAAAGTCTATTGGCCTCCAACACATTGGAGGCCACGGTCATAACAACTTGAACTGAATCATTATTCAAGGTTTACTCAACACTTGTCAAACCACAAAGGTCTCACACATTCCTACCCTTATGAAAAATGCACCTGGTTTCATAGGTTTGCTTTAGCAAGGTATGTGTTTTTATATGGTCTTCACTGCCTAAATCGTTAACGTAAGAGTTGCTGAATACAGTGTGTGCTAGGGGTTAGGCCAAAGCATATGTGTTAGTGTGTGTATGTGTGTGTGCATGTGTGTATAACATATATATGTATATATATAAAGGTATATTCTGAAAAATATGTAAGCATATGGAAATTCATTCAGGTACCTGCCTCTTATGGCCAATGGCTCAATTCCACCTAGCTAGTATATTTTCCCATGATTCCTTGGGATCAGAATATTCCAAAGCTCTGAGACAGACTATAAAGTTATTTTATGACCTGTGGCTGTGATGGGATTTGGCAGGGATTTCACAGGGGGAAAAGCAATCTAAAACTTAATTGGTCTGAACTGCCATGCTCAGACACAATGTTTATCCGCAGAAAGCTTTTTTTACCCCTCACTATTTAAAGTCCTACTTGAATCTATTAGGATTACAGATCTTATGAGGGTGAAAAGACCAAAGTCACTTTGTCCAAATTACTCTTTTTACAAATAAAGAAACTGAGGCCCAGAGTAATTAAATGACTCATGAAAGCTCACGAAGATTGCAAGTAGCAGAACCAGGATTTGAACCCAAATCACTGGGGTGCTAGAACCTCTTTTAATTGATTCTTGAGAGTCAATTATTAAATTTTCAGTGTGAACATTTACATTTTGGAAATCAGCAATCACTGCAATCCAGGGCTTGATTTATTGTTTTGTTGATTGTGTAGATTTAAGAAAGTGATGGATAAAATGTTAATATTGCCAGTTAAACTTAAAAGTGTGTGGTGCACATATTTTTTTTGAGAACTAATTATTAAATGTTTACTGACATACTATTGACCCAGATTCTCTGATTCCAAATCGAGGAATCTTTCCATCAGCCTATACTTGCCTCTGAAGTCTCTTCTAGCTCTAGAATTCTGTAATTCTCTTGTAACTGGCCTTCTAGCAAGGCTCATACTGACTGCCTTGTGAAGTTATTTAAATTATGTTTATATAAATCCTAGGTATTGGCTGCATGTGTGGTGGTCTCCTTTGCCTATGCTTAGGTTGGCCATGTTAAGATTAATTAGTGTTATAATTAACAATAATACAACTATATTATGATGAATAGGCAAGAGAGGAGAGGTGGGATTTTTACCATGAGGTTGTCATGAAATAAATTTGCTGAAATTGCATACCTTGTTGTGTGGACCACATTAGGGCCTTGAGACCTCAATACTACCTTGGCAAGGCAAAAAGGGGCTATTTCTCTAGTAAGTGCCAGATTCCTCTGGAGTCAGCCTCTAGGAGGCTATAAGTTACACCTAGAAGTGCTCCAAGGGGCAGATGCCTAGATATATGCACTTAGCTGAAGTGTCCAAGACTGAAGAAAGCATTACCACTTTCAATATGGTTATTCTGATGATTCTGTTAATGAACTTGTTTGAGGAATGGGAGCCAATGGAAAATTTTGATTGAATGGTGGACTGAGTGTCATTATTTTAGTCAGACCAAGAAGAAAGTTTGAGTCAATTACTTCAAAGGATAGATAAATTTTAAGTAATATCAAACATTTTCTCCTTTAAGAATCCCAAACTGACATATAGATGGACTGCTTTTCTAGTCATTGAAATGTTCATTTGAACAAACACATACACACATACTGCACAGAGCCTATATGATAAGAAAAAAAGAAAAAAAAAGAAGGAAAGAAAAAAGATAAAAGGAGGAAGGAGGAAGGAAGGAAGGAAAGGGGGAGTAAGGAAGAAATGAAGGCAGAAACAAAGATGAAAGAAAAAGGGAGGAAATGAGAAGGAAAAAAAGAAAAAGAAATTAAGAAGGAAAAAAGGAAGAAAAGAAGGAAGATCTGATAAGGAAAATATTCTGAAACCAGTACAGGGAGTATGTTGAAGATGTAACTAAAAACAACTCAGTTAATGCTTATTGACTATTTCTCTGATCTGGAAACATGTTTAAGTTTTAACTATATAATATAGGGAGAGGACAGAGACCACCATTTGCTTCAAATTTGTTTTTCTTTTTTCCTCAGCTATCCATCATCTGAGTGAACAATCTCATTTAAAAAAACAACACAAAACCAAAAACAATCTTATCCCTTGTTGCATTACCTTTTATCTCTCTAGTCTCCCAGGAGGAGCTATAAGTGTGAAGAGGCAAACAATCAGTGCTGACATCTCCCCATGGTGTGTTGCCTTCCTGTCTCACGAGAAATCTTTAAAACTCCCTCTGTAGCAGAAAACTGTCTTTCAGGACTGATTTCACATCAACTTCCTTTTTGCTTGAGCTGCAAAGAACTACAACACCCGTTGTCTGTTGACTTCAGCATTCTCACAAGTCAGTCAGTATGAGCCTAATTAGAAGACCAGTTATAATAGAATTACAGAATTATAGTCTAGACATTACTTTAGAGACAAATGTAGTATGATGGAAAGATTTCAGGATTTAGAGTCAGAGGATCTAGATCAAAGGTTTGTTGGTAAATATTTTAAGTATCTTTTATCTTTTTGTATTTATTCTTTTCTAGAATAGACTGAGCTACAAACTTTTGAGTATCAAAAAATCTAAAGGGGTGCCAGAGGTCTCTTTAGCAATTTGAGTTAGTAGTAGATGCCAATAGAATTGGTAACAGTAGTAGTTGAAACAACTGAGTGCCTAGCTCAGCAGCAGAATTGACCCAGAAGGTGAAATATTGCAACACACAAAATATCTAGAGAAGCTGACCAAGAAAGATATGCACTATGTCCCACTCAGAAATAAACTTGGTTAAGAGTCTTTGAAGGATTCAAAGGACTTTCAGGGCCAGGAGATACACTTTTACCCTTACATATTTGTCTTGAAAACCTCCAGTAAGGGCAAATTCATTATCTCTAAAGGCAGTCTGTACTACTTTTGGATGGTTCCAGTTGTTAGGGATATTTCTACTTGCATGGTGCTTAAATACACCTCTCTGTAATGTTCATCTGTAGCTCCTAGTACTCCTCTCTGGGAGCCAATCCTTTTCAGACCAATCTTTTTCCACATGAGAGTTCTTCAAATACTTGAGAATAGCTGTCATACTTGTCCCTATCCACCTCCTCTAAGCCTCCATTATTTTCTCTTCAGGGAAATCATTTTGTTATTCAATTATGTCAATCATGTCTGACTCTTCATGACTCCATTTGGGGTTTTACTGGCAGATACTGGAATAAGTTGCCATTTCCTTCTCCAACTCATTTTATAGATAAGAAACTGAGGCAAACAGAGTTAAATGACTTGCCCAAGGTCGTACAGCTAAGTGTATGAAGCCAGATCTGAACTCAGGAAAATGGGTCTTCCTGACTTCAGGCCTGAGATTCTCTATTCATGATTCCACCTAGCTGTCCTATCAGGGGAACCATACTGAATAAATAATCCACAACTGGTTTTCATTTAAAAAAATGATCTTTTTCTTTCAACATCCTATTTACTTGTATAAGTTTGCCAATATATGTCCTAAAATGTGAAGCCAACAGTGGCATAAATTATTCTAGATATATTCTGACAAGGGCAAAATACAATGGATCTATTATCTTGTAATAGTAATTTAAAATGGAAAGATCTTTCTCATTAATTAATAGGCCCATATGATCTACTTGGATCACCTGGAAGCCTGGGTCACATGTGGTGGGAGGAGCTTGCTGAGGAGGCAGAACAGGAAGGGTGGAGCAGAACCTGGAGGAAGTGAGTGATTGGGGTCAGGTCAGTGGGGAAAAGAAGGCCAGCTGACACATTGTTACATTTGATAGTGAGAGCTGAGGCAGGGGAGGTTTGAAACTGACACATTGTTACTGTTGATAGTTGGAAGGCCCTGGCTGGGAGTGGGTTTGAGACTGACACATTGTTACAGTTGATAGTGAGAAGGCCCTGGTTGGGAGAGGGTTTGAGACTGACACATTGTTACACTTGATAGTGAGGGCTGAGAGAGGGGAGGTTTGAGACTGTCACATTGTGACAACTGATAGTGAGAAGGCCTTGGCTGGGAGAGGGTTTGAGACTGACACATTGTTACACTTGATAGTGAGGGCTGAGAGACGGGAGGTTTGAGACTGTCACATTGTGACAATTGATAGTGAGAAGGCCTTGGCTGGGAGAGGGTTTGAGACTGACACATTGTTACAGTTGAAAGTGAGAGGGCCCTGGTTGAAGGAGGAAAGGTTTGAGACTGACACATTGTTACAGTTGATAGTGAGAAGGCCCTGGCTGGGAGAGAAGGGGTTTGAATGGCTTTGCCCCCTGCTGTGATCATGTTTATTAACTTCTTGGTCACCATGATGGATTTTGCTTTCTGATTTGGGGACTTGGCTTTCCAGTGCTTAAATAAATATTTTTCTTCTGCTTTCTATATGGGGAGTCTTTTATATTTTGTGATTGAGAACTATGCTGGCATATTCATAGTCACCACCAGTGTTGTGAATATTGCCTTGGTTATCTATATCTCCCTTGTTGTGAACTACATATGTCACCTGTTCTGTGCTCAGTCTCCCAACTCATGCTAATGGGTTTGAGTCCCTAGAGGACAATAACCACTCTTCCCCTTGAAATTCTAAGGGTAATCATGAGAGGCTAAAATTTTCTAGTACATTCACAAGTCCTTATCTGGCATATATCCCCCAGTATCAACCAGTTGATATCAATTCATTTTTACAAAGAAGTATTTAATGAGAAGATATAGCAAGAATGGAAGTTGTTTTTTTAATCCCCCAATCTGGGGTATACTCTTCCTTCTGTGCATAGTCAGTCTCTGAGGAGAGTAGGCTCAAATTTTCGTGTAGAGAAAATAATGGGGGCTAAAGAGAGGTGGACGGGGACAAGTATGATACCTATTCTCAAGAATTTGAACGACTCTCATGTGGAAAAGGGTTGGGTTGAAAAGGATTGGCTTCCAGAGGGGAGTACTAGGACCTATAGATGGACATTTCAGAGAGGTTTATTTAAGCACCATGCAAGAAGAAATATCCCTAACAACTGTAACCATCCAAAAGTAGTACAGACTGCTTTTGGAGGTAATGAATTTATCCTTACAAGAGGTCTTCAAGCAAAGCCTGGATGACCACTTGTTGAGTCTTCTATGGAGGGGATATTTTTTCCAATATTCATTTGATTAGATGGTCTTGAAGTTCCTTTTACTTTTCTGATTTTGTGATTTGTTCTTAATCCTAGAGGGCAGAATTAAGAGTAATTGATGGAATCCCCCAAAAAGGTAGCTTTCAATTTGATATAAGGAAAATTTTCCTAACAAAAGCAAAAGCATCAGACTCAAGTGATAGAAATGTCCTAGTTACTTGGGGTCTTCACATGGGATTTTTTTTTTTAGGTAGGGGTAGGATTAGGCAGCCTTTGAAGCCACTGATGACTCTGACCACTGTGATTATTTGAGATTCACAGAATTTTTTTTTTAACCGCTAGATGGTGCTGAGAATAAAATGATAATTCCCAGCCCCACTATTGTCTTGACCTCTGCATTTCATTAATGTTCTTGGAAAGATCTGGATCTGTGGGAGTGAATGACTACGGAAGTGAATAGTGACTAGGTAATCATTGGCTCTACATAAGAGACTTCTCGAGATGCTGGCATAGTCTGGTCATCTGATCAGAAGAAAATTTGAAAGCACATTGTGTATACCCATATGTGCATGTGCGCACACACAGACACAGACACAGCCACACACAAATACAATCTTTCTCCCTCTCTGTCTCTCTCTCTCCCTCCATCTCTCTCTCTCTCCCTCTCTGTCTCTCCCCTACATCATCTTTCCCATTTCCTTCCCAAATTAATTTTTTTCTTCAAGTACTCTCATGTCTCCAAGCAGCAAAATATTATTGCTTTCTTCCTGCATTTATTTTTAGACATGTAAAACTATGAGGCAAACACAATAGGTCCTTAATAAATATTTGTTGAACTGATGAATTAGCTGAGTTTGGTGGAACATACCTGTAATCCCAGCTACCAAGAAAATTGGGATCTCTTGAGCTCAGGAGTTCTGAGCTTCAGTGGGCTAAACTGATCAGGTATGCACACTCTGTTTGACATTAATATGGCAAGTAGGGAGTATCAGATTATCTAATGAAAGGCATAATGGGTCAGGCCACAGACAGAACAGGTCAAAGTTCCTGTGATGATCAATAGATGGATTCACCCCATGAGTAGTCCTTGAACTTCCAGCTTGGGTAAATAGGGAGATATCATCTATTAAAAGTTAATTCATTAATTAATTGAATGGAATGGAATGATCATTCATATTCCTGTAGTGTTTTTAAGGTTTTTAAAATGCTTTTTGTCCCCTTCACAGCATCCTCTTGAAATAGATATTAAAAGTATTGACATAAGTATTAATTTCTCCATTTTATAACCAAAGGAATTGAGATTCAGTTAGCTAGTCAATAAGCATCACTACATGCCAGGCACTGTGCTAAATAATGAGGATACAAAGAAAGGCAAAAACATGGTTGCTGCCTTCAAGGAGTTCACAATCTAATTGGTGCGACATAAAAACAATTATAATATATATGTATGTATATATACATATACATATGTATATATACATGTGTAATAGAAGGCAATTTCAGAGAGAAAGCAGAAGCAGTAGGCAGTTGGAGGAGGTCAGGGAATAGCCTTTTGTAGAAGGTGGGCTTTAAGCTGAGTCTTGAAGGAGGCTAGGGCCAGCTAGGGGGTGCAGTGGATAGAGCACTGGTCCTGAAATTAAGGAGTCTTGAGTTCAAATTCAGCCTCAGATACTTACTAGTTGTGTGACCCTGGGCAAGCCACTTAACTTACCTCTCTCTCAATTTCCTCATTTGTAAAATGAATAATAATGACATCTACCTCTCAGGGTTGATGTGAAGACTAAACAAAGTAATAATTTAGCCCAGCACCTGGCACATAGTAGATGTCATTTAAATGCTGGCTATTATTGTTAGGAGGAGGGAGAACATTCTGGGAATCGGGAACAGCAAGTGAAAAAGCATGGGATTTGCATTTGACATGCTACGTGAAGCAATAGTAATACCAACATGAATAGATTGTAGGACATGAAGCAGAGATTTTCCCATGGTCACTTAACTAAAAACTGTCGGAAGTAGGATTTCAAACTGAAGCCTTCTGACATGGGAGCTCTTCCTCCATGTAAGTGATGACTAGCGTCTGCATCCCACCTTTTTTTAGAGGCTCTTTCATAGGCAACACTTACGTACATTTTCAAGTTTTTCCTCCCTTCTCCTTCTCCTGTGACCTTCAATAGCTTTTGCAGGAAGTCCTTAGGACAGCAGCGTATAATCAGGTAAGACACAGGATCTTAGATTTAGAGTTGGCATGAACCCTTAGAGGTCCCATCTTGTCCAACTCTCTCATTTTGCTGATGAGGAAAGTGAGGCCCAGAGAGGTTGTGACCTGTAGAAGATTATGTAGGTGGTAAGTAGCAGAGTCCGCCTTCAAACCCAGGCTGTCTGACTCCAAACCCAGCGCTCTTTCCATTTCAGATCCTGTCTCTAACATCTTTATTGTCACATCATCAGAAAACATACAGACTGCTGTGTAATACCAAAAGGTGAAGAAATCACTGTCCCAGACATAAAGAACAACTATGTTTTATTGTACACAGAGAGAATGTATATGAGTCAAAGATACATAGTCTATGCAATTTTAAGTTCATAGAATAGAAAGTAGACAGCTAGGTGGCCCAGTGGACAGAGTGCAAGGCCTGGAGTCAGGAAGACCTGAGTTCAAATAAGACCTCAGACATTTACTAGCTGTGTGACCTTGGGCAATTCACTTCACTCTGCCTCAATTTCCTCATCTGGTTTCTTCATCTGCAAAATAAGTTGGAGAAGGAAATGGCAAACCACTCCAGTATCTCTGCCAAGAAAACCCCAAGTGGATCACAAAGAGTCAGAAATGACTGAAAAACGAATGAACAACAGAAGAGAAAGTGAGACCAGATGTGTTCAACTTTACAGTCATATCATTAAATCTAATGAATTCTCAGTTTGGGTGTCTTTCCTGGCTTAGATGGGTTTGTATTCTCCTCTCATCCTTGCTTGAGCTTACTCACTCTCTCATTTCCCCTGAGAATTCTCTTCTTAGTTCCATTTTTGCACTAGATACAGATATAATTATAGTTAGTGACGTTTATATGATACTTGAAGGTTTGCAAAATGCTTTGCATTAACTATCTCATTTGGTCCTTACATAATCCTGCGAGACAGGCTATTATTGTCCTTATTTTACAGACTTGGAAACTGAGGCTCAGGGAGATTAGCCAATTTTGCCTGTGGTCACACAGTGATGCTCATTCTGCTAGTGTTTGATTCCTGAAAGATGTGTCTGCAACACATCTGGGACATGAAGGCATCTGACCATGTGAATGGCCCAGGGATAAGTCTAGAGTCAGCCAGTGGAAATAACAAGTGATTAGCTCCCTTTTGGGTTTCTGACCATATTTGTGTCAATTTGGAAGGGGATGAACAAAAGAAAGTCTCACCACATAAGCAATTTAGGGAAATTTTGCAGTATCAGTGTTTGGTTTTTTTTCCTTTTCTTTCTGGTTACCATCCAGGAAGTGGAGCTGATGATCACCGCTAACCATGCAAGGAGACAGAACTGGAGCATGATGAAGTGACTCCTCTTCCCTATGACTCTGAGATCAGGAATGCTTGAAAATCCTTCTCCTTTAGCTGCCTCAGTCTCCCTTACCACTTGTCACATATTGTATGCTGGGCATTCTTTTTATGTATGGGTTAGACTAAATGACCACTAAAATCTCTTTCTACTCTCAAACTGATTCTGCGAATCCTTGTGGATGCAAAGAGATATTGACAATTCTAAAGAGAAAGGAGTGCATGTGCTTAACTGTTTCAGAATTTACTGTTATCATTTATTTTCATGGCATTTTAAATGATATGCTAACTAACAAATTTTCTGTGCATGTGTTTAAAGAGGGAAGTGAAGGTATTGGCATCCAAGTAGATGACAGTGGGGTCTGGGAAAGTAATGAGTTAGTACTAGAATATTCTTATTCCTTAGATAGGAACGTGGAAACCTGGAATGCTAGGAGGGAAAGATGGGATGCTGATAGAGATGCCTGAGTAGGAAGGAATAATACAGCCTGGTCAGGGGTGCACTGGCCAATGGTTAACAATTAGACTCTCTGGGAAAAAATGTATGCACACATGCATACTTTTAAATAAACTTAAGTCTATCAACAAAACAATAACTCAAACCCCAATTTGTAGCGCTTGCTGATTTTAGAAGTATAAATGTTTGCCCTGAAAATTTAACAGTTGGCTCTCCCAAGCCTACTAGACATAGCTCCAGCCCTGAGTCTAGCTGTTCTCTATAATAACTCCTAAAAAGATCCAAAGAAAAGAACTAGATCAAGTATCATATGGGAAATTCAAGGAAAAACACTAGGGTGTTATTTTTCCAACCCAGGATTGTGAATTTAGCTCACATGCAAATGACCAATGAAGGAACTGTGAGACTGGGGTGGACCTGCAGTGCTGTCACTCTGATCTTGAGATGGAGTTATAGGTGGGACCTGTGAGTACAGACCACTGAGGGCTCCTCAGTGCTTCACTCTGGCCCCAGGGCAAGATAGTTCAGATTTGTTGCTCTCTGAATCTTCAGAGTCTTCCAAGTAGATAATAGAGGGTGGGGTAAACAATTGACTACTGGAGCTTCACATAGGGATAAATGAGTTCTGGGAAGATAAGAGTGCATGGATCCGTTCATGTCCCAGATGAGGACATTTAGGCTGTGTTGATCATTTGCAGTTCTCTGATCTGAATCACTACTGAGATCCTTAAATATATAGCAAGCAAATCCGGTAAATGCAGGACCTCCAACAATACAGATTAAACACGATTGTAATACTGTTTTTACAAGTGTACAAAGCTTGGCCCTAACACAAAGTCTCAGCTCAGGAAGGAAGGATGGTAGAATAAGTAAACAAAAAAGATATAGCCAATAAAGAGATATTATGAATACAGGGATGCCCATAAAAAGAATAAATTCAAAACATCTTCAAGCAAAGCCAACACAGCTTGAATGCAGTATCAACTAGAATTCCAAGAAGAAATGAAGCAAGAACTAAAAATGAGTTTAAAATTGTATAAGTGAAACGAGGTCTCTGTGGGAAACAACTGGACAAGAAATGAGAGAACTAGAGGAAATGCTTGAAAGGAAAATTAAAAACTTTGCACAGGAAATATACAAAATCTTACCCAAGTGAAAAATCAATATTAACCAAATTGAAGTTAATTTCTCTATGCAATAACAACAAATATTTTTTAAAAGTCAAAAGACAGAAAAAAAATCAAATATATGAGATATCTTATGTCAATAACAAATGGCCTGGAAAACAGAACAAGAAAACATTAATTTAAGAATCCCTGGACTACTTAAAAGAATGACCAAAATGGATCCTGTATATTATATATCAAGAAATCATTAAGGGAAATAGTTCTATCGGAAACAGAGGGCAAAATAAAAACAGAAAGCACTCACTCGTCAATTTTGGAAAGCAACCACAGAAGAAAATACCCAGGAATATGATAGTCAAAGTCCAGAGTTTCCAGGTCAAAAAAAATACTTCAAACAGCCAGAAGAGTTCAAGAAAGAGGAGACATAGTTATGATTACATAAGACTTAGCAGGTACCACTAAAAAGAAATGGAGACATTTGAATACAGTATTAGGAAAATCAATAACCCTAGTGAATATCAACATAAAATTCTTAATAAAATATTAGTAGGCCAAAGAAACCAGAAATTCAGAGTTGGTTCAATATTAGGAAAACTAAACCTGATAGATCACATTAATAACAAGAGAAAAGTCATCTAATTATACCAACATATGGGGGGAAAGCTCCTGAAAAGATACATTTCTGTTGTAAATATCAGAAACCACAGGAATAAGCAAACATTTGTTAATAAGTTAAACTGCATTAAAAACTCTAAAGTCACCATTATGTATAATGGGGATAACCCAGAAGACTTTCCAATGAAATCTGACTAAAGTGAGGATGTTCGATATCACAACTCCTGTTTGATTCAGTTATAGATATTTATGTAGCAATAATATCAGAAGAAGAAGTAGAGGGAGTAGACAAAGAGGAAGTAAAATGCTCACTTATTACAAAGAATATGGCACTTTACTTAGAGTCAACTAAAATTTAATTGAAACAACTTCAGCTAAGTAGCAGGATAAAAAATAAAACCACACAAATCATCAGCATTTCTGTATATTATGAATAAAATCCAGCAGGACGTGGTTGAGGGAAAAATTCAATTCAGAATTACTTTGGAATATATAAAATACTTTGCAGTATCTCTACCAACACATCGGAAGTAGCAACTACAAAACACTTTTAAGAAATAAATGAAGAGTTAAGTAATTGGAAAAATATTAATTGCTCATGGGCAGGCTGAATCAATATAATTAAAATGACAATATTACCTAAAATAATTTATTCAGTGCTATAGCAATTAAGCTATCAAAGGTTTATTTTGTAGAACTAGAAAAAAAATTAAATCCTCTTGCAAGAATAAAAGGTAAAGAATATCAAGGGAAATTATGAAATAAAGGGGGAATGGAGAAAGGGAGTCTAATAGTACCAGACCTCAAAGTATATACTACAAAGTAGTACTCATCAAATTAATTTGCTACTCATTAAACAAATTGAGAAGTTAATTAGTAGATCAGATTAGACACTCCACCTGTAGAAGTAAATGAACCTAAAAGCCCAGTGTTTGGGAAACCCCTAAACTCCAGATACTGGCGTAAAGACTCACTGTTTAAGAAAAACTATGGAGAAAACTGGAAAGGAGTATGGCAGAAATTGGGTTTAAAGAAGCACCTCATGCCAGATATCACATGACACATAAAAGGTCATGAGGTGAAAAGTCACAAACATTATTATTATTACTATTATTTTTACAGAGCAGAATTTTATTTTTAAAACAATTTTATTTGCACATTAATAATGTGGAAGAAGAATCAGAACAAAAGGGAAAAATCATAGAAAGAACCAAAAGTAAAAATGCTTGGATCTGCATTCAGACTCCATAGTTCTTTCTCTGGATGTGGAGAACTTTTTCCATTATGAGTCTTTTGGAATCATCCTGAGAACACCGTGCTACTGAGAAGAGCTGAGTCTATCAGAGTCAGTCATCTCGCAGTGTGGCTGTTGCTCTGTATAACATTCTCTTGGTTCTTTTCACTTCACTCAGCCTCAGTTCATGTAAGTCATGAAATCTACCTCCTCATTATTTCTTACAGCAGAATAATATTCCATTTCATTCATATACCACACATTCCCCTAATTGATGGGCATCCCTTCAATTTCCAATTCTTTGCTATCACAAAAGGAGCTGCTATAAATATTTTTGTATATGTGGGTCCTTTTCTCTTTTTTATGATCTCTTTGGGATATAGCCATAGCAGTGGTATTGCTGAATCAAAGAGTATGCATAGTTTTATAGCCCTTGGGGTATATTTCCAAATTGCTCTCCAGAACGGTTAGATTAGTTCACAACTCCACCAACAATGTGTTAGTATTCTAATTTTCCCACATCTTCTCCAATATTTATCATTTCCCTTTCCTCTCATATAAGTCAATCCATGGAGCCATCTAGCTGCCTCCTGAGTTGCCATAGCAAGCCTCAAATGTCACTTATATCTAGTGCAGTCAAAGTACTCTGAGTTGTTCCCAGAAGCCATAACCCTGGGAGACTAAAACTCTCCCCAAGTATTTTATCTAACTCTCCTATTTTGTATGAAAGGGAGCCTAGATCATCTTTGCTCTTCTTATTCTTTTCACCTAGTATTATATAGTCTGTCTTGGGCAGAGAAAGTCAGACAGACATGGCAGTTCCTATCCTCAGTTCACATATATACTCAAACACATACACAGAAGACATGCACGTGACTATGTAAAAACTCTGCTACTTTCAGGCAAAGCAATAATGTGGAGTTTGGGAGCAGTCTCTTTGTCCCAATTTAGATCATGATCTTTCCATAGAACTCTCTGCCACAGAATTTTCTAGTCTGGGTCTTGGTTCTGGGTAGGTAAAGTAGCCTGTGTCCCACAAGGTGATAGAGGAGGGGTAAAATAAGCCAGAAGGAAATTGGAGATTTGTATAAAATCTAAGATCTAAGTCTGCTCATTTTGCTCCATGTTGCAATTCTGAATTTCCCCTAGACCTATATAATCTAGATAATGTCCCAGTGAAACAGGTGGTGTCCAAAACTAAACTATTGTAGATAGAGTAAAAAATTGAGAGCTTTTACCATCTGGGCAAAACAATGGACTAAGCCTATATAATAAACAAGGAATAGACATCTAATCAACTGAGTCTGCAGACGCCTAGCTCAGAATCTGGAGCAGGAAAATGCCCTGTTCTTCTATACATCATACAAGCTGTGTGCCAAATATCTGCTTTTACTGACAGCCATCCAATACTCCTCTGGCATTGGGCCATGGAAAGTAATTAAGTTTCCAAGTTGCACTGTTAGAAAGAAAGAATTATGATTTTCTCATGGTCTACTGGAGCTCAGAGTACACATGTTGGTCCAAAAGGAGAGGGTGGTTAATTCAGGGAGCCTTTGATGGTGAATGCCAAATGCAGATGTGAAAAAACACCAGGGCAAAGCAAATATGGGAAGGTCTTGAAAACAGAGAGAGTGTGGAAATATCTGTATGTTTTTATGTTTGGTGGACAGGGTAGGGGGAGAGAAAGAAATTCCTGCTTTCCTTGGGCACTCTCTCTGACATTGCTTCTCCTTAAACAATAAAGTCTCTAGTGGATTGGTGTCTAGACTGCATGGTCTCAGTTGTGTTTCTGCCATTCAGAATCTGAGAGAGTTATAGTTGGTTGGAACTTCAGAGTTATCCAGTTCAAGCCATACCTAAATAGGAATCCCCTCTATAACACCTCTAAAATGTGGTCATCTCTATGGAGATCCCTAATGATGGATAACTTCATTTCCTTGGGCAAGATACTCTACTTTTGTACAGTTTAGATTTTAGGAAACATTTCTTACATTGAGCTGAAATCTGCCTTGCATTCCTGTTCAAACTTTTAGAGTCAAACAGAAATATTTGAACCTCTCTTCCACATGTTTGTCTTTCAAACATTTCACAAATATAGGATCTTAGAGTTGGAGATAACTTTAGAGGTTATCTAGTCCAACCCATACTGACATACCTTATGAGTTGTCGTTTGCTTGGCCTCTTCCTACCTCCAGAAGTAGCTCACTAATTTAGATTAAGTCACTTGCCAGCCATCGCTTTCCTATCCATAGAATGAAAGACATCAATGAATGTCTGAAAACAGAATAGGATTTCATTCAGGCCCTGATTCCATTTTTACTTAAGATAAGGAATATTTCCTGACAAATGCAATCAGGAAATCAGAATGTTATTCCCAGACTTCTCTTTGGTCAGGAGACAATAGACTCTATGAGATCTTATTCCTTGGAGGCAGACCTTCTAGAATTAGGTTCATCTTCAGGTTGGGGAGGGACATCTTTAGCAGGGGAAAAGGATACACTTGTGTCCCCTCTCAAGAATTATCTTGACAACTGTTGTAGAGTTGACTTTGAGAACTTTCCTGAAAGAAATCAGATAGGAAAGGAAAGATGGAGTGGCAGAGCTTGCCTTGATTTCTGTCTTAGGGCTGGCATGTTTTTGGAGCTTAAACTATATTTCAGGATTTATTATTGAGATGTAAGGGAGACAATGAGTTTGTGTTGGACAAATCCAGTACAAAAGTCACTGACATGTATGCATAAGAAAGGACGGTATAAATGAAGTGTAGGTGGAGATCAATAATTCTATCTACTTATATAACCTTTGGTCCTGGACTTTAACTTCAGTTTTATGCCAATCTTGGGAGTGAAGGAAACATAATTACATAAGCTTTTACACACAGGTGCAGGGGAATTTTGGGCACAGTGCCTGAAATGAGTTTTAGAAATATGAACTCACAATCATTGATTTAACTGTAGTTCAGAGGAATTTTAGAACCCAAGTTAGGCAATTTTTAGAAACAAAGGCCTTGAGGTTTTGTCAGTCCTTAAAAGAAAGTTAGACAATTTCACCCTGAATACTTTGCTTGCTGGTTTCCTAGTTATTTGTGGTGGCTCATAAACCCAGTTTAAGCTTGCTGGTTTATAGACCCAGAATATTATTCTCAGAAAGATTATTGTTGTACTTTTGTCGAGGAGAGGCTTTCTAGCTACTACACCCAAGCAAATGATGACAGAGATTAACAGCAACTGACTGAAGATTCTAAAAAGCTGTGGATGGTAACAGAGAGCAAGCAGCACAATGAGCAATGGAAATTGACATGATGAAGGATGGAAATATTATGCTTTGCAGAAGCAACGTCGTGATTGGTCAGCAAAGTCAAAAGTTGCAGTGAACTCAAGAAGGATGAAAAAGGCAACAGAATTTAGCTGAAAGTCCTTTGGGAGCAGGCTTCTCAGACTGTTTGAAGACCACTAGGGTTAGTGGGGAACTTATTACCTTTAAGTCAGTCTATTCCATTTTGGGATAGATCTAAATTTGTAAAAAATTTCCCTTACATCCAGTTGGAATCTGCTTATTTGTAACTTTTTACACTGCTTCTAGTGCCAACCTTTGGGAGTCAATCTGAAGAAATATAAAGCTTCTTGTACATAATATTGCTTCAAACACATAAAAAAGCTATCATGTCTCTATTAATCTCTTCTTGTCTAGGATAATTTTCCCCATTTCCTACACCCATTTTGATATAGCGTAGTTTTCAGTCTTCTCACCATACTGGTCACTTCTCACAGGTTGCCTTCCAGTTTGACAATGTACTGAACTTATTACTCCAAATAATGATATGACTGAAGATAACGGCACTATCTGGATATTATGGCTCTCATAATCAGCCTATGCCAGCTTTAGGGACAAGAGTCTGTTATATGGAGGGAAGCCAGTTGGCATAGTGGTTACAGTGGCAAGCCTAGGTTGAGGAAGACTCATCTTCCTGAGTTCAAATCTGGTCTCAGACAATTATCAGCATTAATACCACCAGAGGACCCCTATTCAAACCTAAGGAACATGATTACATGCTACAAGTTTTAACACCCTCAAATTCCTGACCTGTGACCCTGGGCAAACCACTTAATCCTGTTTGCCTCAGTTTCCTCATCTCCATCTTTTTTCTCTTTTTTTCCCCTTCTCCAAAAGTGAAATGTTATTTGCCTGACTGTAGTCCTACTGCTATCTCTTATTCTTCCCAGATTGTTCCCATAGTATTCATGAGTTCTCTCAAAGGCTCAGGTCACTGCCTTAAGTCCCCTAATCACAGTTTTCAGGCTACTTTTGAAAAGTAATAACTGATATTTATGAGGGACTTGAAATGGTTATAAGGCATTTTCTCATGACCTAATATATGAGGTAGGTAGTATAAGTATTACTCTTCCTCTTTTACAAATGAGGAAACTAAGTCCCTGAGAGGTAGAAATTTACCCATGATCACATAGATGGTAAAAATGAGAGCCAAAGTTCAAACTACTGACCCCAGATCCATGGTTCTTTCCACTATATTGCTCTGCCATTCAAAAGAAGATCAGTAGGCATATATCTTATATGGGCATAATGAGGACAGGAGGTCATCTTAAGGAAACCCAGGGGTTTTGAGCCAAGATTTTCTTAATACAAAGGGTTGGAGTTTTGTTTTTATGTTTTTGTAGCATCATATTCATTTATTGTTCATTTGTGTGCATTTAATATGGAGCTACATGAATATATCACTTTGAAATGCTGAGTATGTAAAGGAACCTGTGCTTGGCACAAAGAGAGAGTACCTGAGTAACTAGGTAAGATACTACATCTGTGGCAGCCACTGGATGGTGCTCTAATCCCTGAGGTGCCATCTGGAGCAACTTTAAATTCATGCAAAGAACCTAAAATATCTTGGGTCCTTTTTCAATCCCTCTGTACATGTGGGTTTAGTAGCTGCTTCATCATTCAAAATTCTCAAGAGGCATCTAAGGACACTAAGGTGATGCAGTGGATAGATTGCTGGCTATGGAGTCAGGAAGACCTGAATTTAAATCTAGTCTGGGGTATTTACTAGCTATGTGACCCTGGACAAGTCATGTCCCATAACTTCTGGCTGCCTCAGTTTTCTCAATGGTAAAATAAGATAATAAAAGCACCTACCTCCTATGGTTATTGCCAGGATCGAAAGAGACGATACTTGTAAAGTATTTATCACACACAGTGCCTGGAATATAGTATGTTCAATATAGGCATTTTCTATTTTCTTTCCTCCCCTCTTCCTTCCCTCTCTTCTTCCCTCTTTTCTTCCTTCTTTCCTTGGCTCCTGTATTCCCCATCTACCTCAAATTCTTAATCTTCTGACTTGAAAGGATAATTTAATCATTTATAGAGTAGAGGACATTTACTGAATGAAATAAAAAAGTGCAAGATCTCATATTATAGCCTACCAAACTTGAGTAAATCTCAGTTGCTTGAGTTTGATTGATTTTCCTAACTTCCATCCTTTACTTTTTATGCCGTCTCTTATTTTCAACACTGACTCAAGAAGACCCCAAAAAGCCTTCACAAAGAGGAGGTGAGGTGGGAAAGAGTGGCCATTCTACCCCTATTCCATTCACCCCCATCTCACTGCCTAGTCAATGATAATTATTCACTTACTTACAAGGAAGTCATGCACTTCTTTGCTAGTCACCTGGTAAAACCTGAAGTCTGTTGTCTTTATGGGTTGGATACCAGAGATTCTGTGATCAGGTGTTGTCTCTCCTGGCCCCCTCCCAACTCAGTCTTCTAAAGTCTTCTTTTATGCGGAATTCACCTCCCCTGTGCACAATTCAGTGCATTAATACTGCCAGAGGACCCCTATTCAAATCTAAGAAGCATGATCACATGCCACAAGTTTTAACAACCTCAAAATTCCTGACCTCTGAGCTCTTTCTTTTAAAGCACTGAAATGCTCTTTGCAAATACCCCTCAAATAGTGTGATATTAGTACCCTTAAGGCTTCTTGGTCCCACACTTCCCATCTTTTCAAATTGTGGGAAGTGTAAGGGAGAAATATAACCTCACAACAAATTATCATAGGTGTGTTATAAACACACAACACATGAGAAGAGAACAGAAAGCTTAGGAAATGGTGATTTGAACTTCAAGAACTGACTTCTTTTCCCCAGTCAGCTGCTGACATCCACGTGAGCTTGGAAACATCTTTAAGTCACTGAGTCTTTCTTGAAGTAAGCTAACAATTCTCAGATGGCCTCTGAGCTCCCATCTAACTCTGAGATTCTGAAATTGTTATTCTATAACTTGATTCTATAAAATGACAGTTTTAGGTGAAACAACGTTCAAGGGGACATTGATTTCTAGAGTAATCACATTGAAAGATGAGACATTTCTAGGCAACCAACATTCATATTATAAAGACTTTAAACACAGGTTTTTATAGAAACCTGGGACTATAGCAGGCAATCATGGGGAGCCAGCTGGGCTGGAATGGGTAGTGCTGTCTGAATATATTAATAGATCCAAGATGTGGGAACCTCACATGACAAGATCTCTAGGGTTTGTTGGAGGAGAGGAGCTGTTGACTCAAGGACAAGCAAAGAACACAGAAATGTCCTAGAAGGTTCATGGGGTAAAGGAGCTAAGTCTTTTATTCTCAAGAATTACCTAATTTCTAGTTTAGGATCTAGACAGAGGTAGCAACTCTCAGATGAACTTAGTTATCATTTCTCCAGTAATCATAACTATGTTAGGGGAAATAGGGTTTTTTTCTAAGACCCAGTGTATGGGAAGCATGCTTCCTCCTTCCTCCTTGTGCTTTCATCCTGAAGGGGCCTAGAAACTATCATACTTATGCCTCACAGTTCTCTGCAGTCCTATGATCACCATGGACCATGATGACTCCCTTCTTCTGAGGCCCACAATCCGGATCATAGGCCGGGTTCTATGTGGGAAATCTGATCCCTTGACTGAGTGACAAAGTCCATGACTGGCCTGTCTCCTGGGCCATCTTTGCTTCCCACAAAATGCTACTTTTGTTTCAGGTAAAAGAATGTCTAGTGAATTTTCTTTTTCTTCTCTAAAAATCAATTGTTCATACTGGGGAAAGGTACAATCCCTTTCCTCAAAGGAAGAAAGCAATGGAGAAGTGCTGAACCTTAATGGAACATGGAGAAGGGACAATTGCTTAGAGGTTGGGGAGGGAAGAAAAGAAGGTGCATGGGTGCAGGGACCAAATTTCTCTTGCTGCCCTTATTGAACAGATCCAAGATCAGGCCAACCAATGTAACAGTGACTTAGAAGTTGTAGAAATTGAGGTAAGTGATTAAAAGTTTTAAATATTTCATTCAACATTTGCTTTTGTGGTTTTTTCCCCTTTGTTTCCTAGACATAGATAAGTGGAGTGATAAATGATGCTTTTTCGTAAGTAGGACTGCTATAAATCAGGGCAGGACCCTTGTAAGTGAACTGTTTCTATACAGCGCTTCACCTCTCTCTAATATATTCAATAACCCATCTGAAGAAGGACATCCTGAGTGCCAGCACTGTAGATGGCCTGAATGCAGTGGGCTACAGTAGAAAGAACTTCTGGAGTCAAAATAACTAGTTGGAATCCTGACTTAGCTATTTACTGCTAGTCTCTTTGAGTGAGATCTAGCTGGGCATATCCAGAGGGAGTGATTAGGATTATAGATCATAGAACCGGAGCTAAAAGTGACCTCAGAAATCATCAAGTCCAAGGTTTCATTTTATTGATGAGGAAACTGAGATTTGCAAAAGTTAGATGCCTTATCTCCTATAATGTCACAGAAGGAAGGGAGGATCCTAACCTCCTTATAGCAGCCATGCCATTACAGTGTTGCCTGGAGCAGCTAGTTGGTGCAGTGGATAGAGTGCTGGGCCTAGAGTCAGGAAGACCTGAATTCAAATCTGGCCTCAGTTGTGTGACCCTGGGCAAATCACTTAACCCTGTTTGCCTCCATTTCTTCATCTGTAAAATGAGTTGGAGAAAGAATTGGCAAACCACTTCAGTTATCTTGTCAAGAAAATCCCAGATGGGGTCAGAAAGAGTCAGAAACAAATGAAAATGACTGAATACAATTCTACACACCTTCTCCTTTTCGAACTACCTGCTGCTGCTGGACCCCCTGAGAGGTCCCTGCCCTGAGACCAAATCTCTAGTGAAGATTACAATTTACCTGAATTTAATCCTTGATGATTAACAGATTCCTGCCCCACTATACTCTCTCCGTCCCAGTGATTGGAAGTCTTGGCTGTTGTTGTTCAAATCTATTTCCTTCAACTAATCCCACCTGCTCGTTCATTTCCCCCTGCCTCCCACTGCGGCTTCCACGTTCTCCCTCTGCCACCATCACCATCACTTAGTAGCACTTTGTAACCTACCCTACTGTTACCTTTCTAGTCTCACACTGTGCACTCCGCCCTCTCCTGGCCCCCCCCCACACACACACTCACTTTCACCTTTCTAGTCTCACACTGTGCACTCCGCCCTCTCCTGGCCCCCCCCCACACACTCACTTTCACCTTTCTAGTCTCACACTGTGCACTCCGCCCTCTCCTGCCCCCCCACCACACACTCACTTTCACCTTTCTAGTCTCACACTGTGCACTCCGCCCTCTCCTGCCCCCCCACACTCACTTTCACCTTTCTAGTCTCACACTGTGCACTCCGCCCTCTCCTGCCCCCCCCCCCCCACTCACTTTCCAGTGACTCTGACCTCTTGCTGTTTTTCACACAAAGCACTCCATCTTTTGGCTCTGGGAATTTTCAGTAGAAGCCTCTCATGTCTGGAATTCCTCCCTCTTCATCTCTGTCTCCCGGCTCCCAGCTTCCTTGGCTTTTGTAAGGTCCCAGATAAAATCTTCTAGAAGAATCCTCTCCCAGGCCTCCTTAATCTTAGTATTGTTCCTCTGAGACCATGCTTATTTCATCCATTATATATTTTGTTTGAACTTTGTTTTGTTTGCATTTTTTCCCCTAAAAGACTTGAGGGCACGGACTTTTTTTTTGCCTTTTTATCCACAGTGCTTAGCACAGTGCTGGGCACATATATACTAGGCACTAAATACATGCTTTTTGACCTGATTTGCCCAAAATCGCATAGGTAGTAACAGACAGAATCAGGATTCACTATGCCAAGGGTCATGTTTTAAATTCAGCAATTTCTCATTATGTCACAAAGGGCTGGACTTAGGGTTAGGAAGGCCTAGGTGTGACTGTCACCTCAGATATACAATAGCTGTGTGACTTTAGGAAAGGCATTGAACTTCTAGAAATCTTAACTTCATTATCTGGACAACTGGAATCATTTGAAGAGCAAATGTGACAAAGTACATAAAACACCTTGCAGATCTTTGAATGCTATATGATGGGGAAGTATGATTATGATCTATGTCCTCAGGGACTGAACAAAGCACTTTACAGATGTGAACTTTAGGATCGGACTTGGTTATTCAAGGGAACATTATGTGGGAGCATGCCTACAATAATTTCTTTTCTATAAGTATGGGCCAAGGGAGAAAAAAAACAGGTGATGGGATGTGTGCACTTCCTTTGGGACTCTTGGGCAGTTAGCTCATCCAGATTTCTCCTTGACTTCTCCCTTCTTGGCATTTGACAATGGCTTAGTCAGCCCAAAGACATGGTTGTAGATATACCCCACTTTATACAAAAGGCTATTTCTTGAAAAACTGTATGCAAATGAAATTGAAGTTCAAATGCTTTTGGGGGAATCTTGTTATTTAGAAAGGCTGACTATGAATTTTTCTAAAGTAAAGATATCTTCTCATTAGGTAAGTCAGCCAACAAGCACTTGTTAAGTGTTTGCTATGTGCCAGGAATTGTGCTAAGTTATAAAGAAAGGCAGCAACCAAAGGAACAGTAAGCAAGCAAGCAGTCAGTCCTGCCCTCAGAGAACCGCCAGTCCAATGGACGTTTGTGTGAAGCAAAAATGGAGTCTCAAAATTTTCTTGGGGGATTTCTTCAATTATTCTTATTAAGGTTACACCTACATCAACAAATTTATCTGGAAAAATGTTGAAATAAGTTAAGCAGACTTTTTTAAAACCCTTTTTAAAACCCTTTTAAACACTTGACAGAATTCAAACGACTATCCTTTTATCTTCATCACCCACATGCACACACATTACATCAAAACTACACCGCACAATTTGTGTGGAAGTGCATGCAGCACAGCCTGAGAGAAGTGACTGGAAAAATCACTTAGTTTAAGGTTTTCTAAAGTCTGTGGTACTGCATTTTCATTATCATTGGGATAATCCAGATGTTGGACCTGTACTTGGAGAGCTGACTTTGAACTTGACACATAGAGTACCTGCCCTGTTTTTTTTATGGGTCCAAACATTTAATTTTATATGTGCATCACCTTGGGATGCTTAGGATAAAAGAAAGAAAATTGAAGGAAATACAAATAAAATTGAAAATGACATTACAGGTTCTGGCATAAAGCCATTAGCACCAACAAATGGAAGGAATACACAACTCATTTCTTGTCCTGGCTGACCCTTCCTTTCATGCTTTTGTAAAATATACATTGAGGGCTAAGTTAAATTTGGAATATCTGCCTTTAATATGATTTTCTTGGCTTTTGCTGGTCCCTGAAAGTCATGTTAATGCAGTTACTTCATGTTTTATGTGAAACACATTTCTAGTCTCTTCCCAACTATCCTACTTTATGAACTGAAGGAAAGTTTGATCATCTCTGGGTACATAACCAGTCTTCTTATTTCTATTTACCCAGACTGTCTTTTCATGTCAACACCAAGCTCCTGTCAACCTGAAGTGTGTGGCAACAATGAAGAGTTTCCCTTACAATTTTGCTGGTTCACAGCATCATCCAGAGATCAGTATATTCTGTGCTAGAAAAAAATCCCGTGATGTTCCCTCCAGGACCAGCTCATTGAAAGGAAGCAGATTTCAGGAGTTACCCTCTTCCACATATGTGTTTCTTCAAAGAGTCCTGTGTGAAAACCACTTGGATCCCTTAACAAATGTTTTATCAGTTGTAAGGGGAATTGTTCAGTTTCACAGTTTAAAAGTGTCCATAAAGGGCCAATCAAGGGAACCCTAGGAAGCTGTAAGTCATGTGAACTGAACTCAGGTCAATAAATATTTATCTTATTGCCAGGCACTGTACTAGCCTAGGGATATAAAAAGAAAAATGAAAAGACTTTATTTCATTGACAACTTCTATTAATATTTTTTCCCTTTTTATCTATCCTTCCCTTTCCAATCCCCATCATATTTCATAGAATCATAGATTTGTACAACTTGGGGATGACCTTAGAGGTGACTTAGTATGATCGCTTACAGGATTGTAGGGATTTTAGAACTGAAAGTGATCTTAGATGTCATCTAGTCTGAATCCCTTGTTTCCCAGAGGATGAACCTAAGCCCACAGAGGGGTCCTACAAGGAAGATCCCCTAATACATTGGGTATTCTCTATGGCAAACTTATGGGAGGGCTAGAAGAGAGTCTCACAGGTCAGGCAGGATGGGTGGCAATCTGCATAAATGCAGCAAGTATCCACACTGATGAAATTACAGATTTCCTAGAATATTAGAACATATTATAAGTATGTGTCCCAGGCAGCATTCAAACCCAGGTCTCCTGACTGCAAGTCTAAGGTCTCTCTATTGCATGCTCTTACCTTAAATTCCACCATGCCAAAAGTCTACCGGGAAGAACAGGATTCACTTTCTCTTAGTGGTGGCTTCTGTAATATTTCTACCCTTCTTTATTTCTTCTTCCTGAGACCCTTTGGATCCTACTGGATTCCCTGTCATAGCTGGACACTGGCCTGACTCACTTTCCTTTGTTGGATCTCTTCTAATTCATAAAGAGGGGATCACTAAACAAGAGCTAGGGAATTGTAGATCGGACATGAGAAAATGGTGATTGGAAGACTCTCAAATACCTTGCTTCTTTTTCCATTTGCCAGTCATGTTTTGATAAACCTCAGCTCAGGGTTTGTCTCATAATCTATCTTCTTCAGTTTCCTACTAATGTGACTGTAACCATTTCAAATTTGTGTCATGCCCTCACCTCCAATAAGCTTTATTCTCTCTCCATCTGGTCACTCCTTCCTTGCTACCTACACACATGGCCATGTTTTAAAAATTACCTTTATTTGACATTTCCATATCCTTGCACTTTCTCCATTTCATGGACATATTCCTAGAAAAAGTAATTTATATAAATTGTCTCTACTTTTTTTCCTCCAAGTTGGCTTCTTAACTTGTTCCAATATGACTTCGAATTTCTCCATTTAACTGAAACTGCTGTTTCTCTTTCTTTCTTCCTTTCTTCCTTCTTTCTTCCTTTCTCTTTCTTTGTTTCTTTGTTTCCTTCTTTCTTCTTTGTTTCCTTCTTTCTTTCTTTCCCTCTCTCTCTCTCTCTGTCTCTGTCCCTGTCTATTTCTCTCTGCTTCTGTCTCTCTCTCTCTCTGTCTGTCTGTCTCCTAAGTTACCAATAATTCCTTAAGTGTTAATCTAGTGGATTTCTCAGTCCTATCTTCTTGACCTGTTGGTGATGTTTGACACTGCTAACCTCTTCTTCTTCCTGTATATCCTTCCTAACCTTCCTTCTCTTGATGTACATAACACTGCTCTCTCCTGGTTCTCCTTCCAACTATATGACTACTCTTTGCTGTGTCATTATCCAAGTCTTGTCACCTAACCACGCATGTCTCTTAAGACTGTCTTGTAATCCTTCTATATTTTCTCTGCACCTTCCTCCATGATGATGTCATTACCTTGTGTACTTTAATTGTGCTCTAATTTTTATTTTTTAAGATTTAAATTTATTTATTTATTTTTAGTTTTCAACATTCATTTCCACAAGATTTTGAGTTCCAAATTTTCTTCCCATCTTTCCCCTTCCCCCACCCCAAGATAGCATGTATTCTGACTACCCCTCCCTTCAGTCTGCCCTCCCTTTTATCATCCCCCTCTCTTATCCCCTTCCCCTTTACTTTCTTGAAGGACAAGATAGATTTCTATACATACCCCTTTGCCTGTATATCTTATTTCCCAGTTGCATGTAAAAAACAATTTTTTAACATTTACTTTTAAAACTTTGAGTTCTAAATTCTCTCCCTTCTTCCTTCCCTACCCACCCCCATTGAGAAGGCAAGCAATTCAATATAGGTTATACGAGTGTAGTTATGAAAAACACTTTCATAATAGTCATGTTGTAAAAGACGTAACTGTATTTCCCTACAGCCTATCCCGCCCTCTTTGAACCTTTCCCTTTTCTAAAGTGTTAGTTTCTTACTATCCCCTCCCTCAATCTGCCCTTGCTTCTATCACCCCCCCTCTGCCACCCCTCTTATCCCCTTCCCTCCTACTTTCCTGTAGGATAAGATACCCAGTTGAGTGTGTATATTATTCCCTCCTTAAGCCAAATCTGATGAGAGTGTTCACTCATTTTTTTCTAACCTCCTCCTCTTCCCCCTCTATTTTCTTGCCTTTTTTTGTGTGAGATAATTTACCCCATTCTATCTCTCCCTCTCTCCTTCTCCTAAGATATTCCTCTCTCACTCTTTAATTTTAATTTTTAGATATCATCCCTTCATATTCAACTCACCCTATGACATCTATCTTATCTTATCTTATCTATCTATCTATCTATCTATCTATCTATCTATCTATCTATCTATCTATCTATCTATCATCTATTTTCTCCAACTACCCTAATACTGAGAAAGGTCTCATGAGTTACAAATATCATCATTCCATGTAGGAGCCTTTAATAAGGCTCCTATGATTTCTCTTTTCTGTTTACCTTTTCATCCTACTCTTGATTCTTGTATTTGAAAGTCAAATTTTCTATTCAGGTTTTGTCTTTTCATCAAGAATCTTGAAAGGCCTCTGTTTCATTGAATGTCCACTTTTCCCCTGAAGGATTATATTCAGCTTTGCTAGGTAGGTGTGTTATAATTTTTATACCAATAGTTCCTAATTCTTTATATCCAGCTCTATTCTTTCACCTATGTTTTTGTTCTATATAACCAACTTCCTGTCAAATATCTCCAAATGCATATTCTGGATGTATTTAGAATTCAACTTGTCCAAAATGTAATATATAACCTCCCCATCCAAATCCACCTCTTTTTCTGTTGAGGACACCATCATCCTTTTATTCACCTAACTATACCATTTTGTAATCAACTTTGGTTCTTTCTGTAACACTCCTATATCCAACTAATTGTCAAGTTTTGTAATTCTGCCTTCACAACATCTCTCACATTTCCTCCTGCCACATAGATACACCCCTCTCCACTAATGGTTTCTGCTCTAGTTCAAGCTCTCATTGCTACCAGGACTAATGAAGGAGGGTCCTAATTAGACTCTAGGTTTTTAGTCTTTGTACCTAATAATTTACACTCTATGCAGTTGACAAAATAATCTTCCTTAAAGAACAAATCTGACAATGTCACTACCTTGTTTGAGAACCTTCTGTGGCTTCCTAGTGTCTCTGTTATAAATACAAACCAAGTTTGACATTTACAATTTTATACAATCTTTTTCCAGACTACCTTTTTAGGCTTACTCCTCCTTATTCCAAATCATGCCCAAAGAAGTATACTTGCTGTTCCCCAGACTCAGCCTACCATTTCTCGTCTCCTTGCCTTTGCATAGCCTGTCCCAGAGAACTTATTCCTAACCTCTGTATATTAGAATGTGGAATATCTGGGACCATATGAGAAACCTTTCCTGATTCCTCAAGCTGTTAATGTTTTCTCTTTCTTTATCAAGTCACCACATGTGTACTTCTCTGTTTACATGTTGGTGACACCCTCTCCCCCCAAAATACAGCATAAACTCCTTGAAGGCAGGGAATGTTTTCCATTTTGTATTCTTAGTATTTAACATAATACCATCTAGCAGAATAAGTGTGTGACAAATTCTTGTTAGATTAAATTTGCGCCAAGTCATGGGAGTTTGTAAAAACCTGGCACTGCCCTGTTCCAATCCTTACATACTTTGAGTATGCAATGAACATATATTTTTAAATTAGAAGTTTGAAGGTAATATGTGCCAGCTTGATCTAATACATGTCATAGCTTATGGGATCAAGGTCCAAAATACAAGTGTTGGCTTTAGTTAAGGAAAGGATCTTTCTTTTTTGTCAGAGTGAAACAAAGGAGAGAATGTGGGAGTGATATCAAGAGATGTAGAAATGTAGAACAGGAGAGAAGGAGTTATGATGGATAAATTTGCTCACATTTGGGTACTAGAGGTAGGGGAGATAAGTCTATGAAACTTATTCAGGGGCAACAATCAGATAAAAGGGAAGAGTGGACATAAGAAGGTATACAAACCAATTTGTTATCCTTGTTTAGTTGTTTCAGTCATGTCTGACTCTTCATGACCCCGTTTGGGTTTTCTTGGTAGAGATACTGGAGTGGTTTGCCATTTCCTTCTCCAGCTCATTTTACAAATGAGGAAACTGAGACAAATACGGTTCAATGAGTTGCCCAGGGTCACACAGCTATTAAGTGTCTGAAGCTGGATTTGAACTCTGGAAGATGGATCTTTCTGACTCAAGGCCCAATACTCTATCCACTATGCCCCACAAATTAATACTATTGTTTTTGTTTTTTTGATAAGGAAGCACAGTAGATAGTGTGTTGGAGTTAGGAAGACCTGAATCGGAATACTATTATAGACAACGGCTAACTGTATAGCCCTGGGCAATGAGAATGATAATGTAAAGCACTTTGCAAACCTTAGTATGCTTAATTATTTTTATTGCTCTGCTGCTGTTATTATTGTATGACATGGTGGAAACAGTATTGTCTTTGTAGTCAGAGGACCATGCATCAAAACTTGGCTGTGCTACTTTACAGAATCAGAAAATGTGAGTTGGACAAGACATCAGTGGCTGCCTAGTCCAACTCATCTGTGAAAGGAATCTCAACTATAACATACTTGATGAGGGATCATCTAGTCTTTACTTGAAGACCTCTAAGGGAAGGGACAGCACTACCTCTTGAGGCAGTCTCTTTCACTTGGGATGGCGCTAATTGTTACAATATGTTTCTTGAAAAGAAGTCTAAATTTAATTTTGTGACTTTCACCCATTGTTCCTGGTTCTGTCCTTTGGGACTAGATAGAACAGGCCTAATCCTTTTCCCACATAATAGCCTTTCAAGTACTTGGAAACAAGTATCATATCCCCCTTGAGTTTCCTTTTCTCTAGATTAAACATCCTCAGTTTCTTCAACTGATCTTTCTATATTTGGAATCAAGGCCTTTCAGAATTCTAGTTGCCTTCCTCTGAACGTTTGCCTGCTTATCAATATTCATCTTAAATTGTGCTCTCCAGAACTGAACACTATATATTAGAAGAAACTTGATGAAGGTACTGTGCAGCAGTCCTATTGCCTCCTTATTCCTAGAAGCTACACCTCTCTTAATATTTAAGATTGACCTCAAGATTACATTAGTTTTATTGGTTGTCACATCACCTTGCTGTAATAATAAGCACCCCAATGTGCACAGGGGGGCCTGCTATCACAGGTTCTTAGATCTGCATTCATAAAAGGAAAGACAACTTTTGAGGGGTTAACAATCACTTTAATCAAGCGCATGTATCATTCCTTTAACCAAACACATATATCATTTCCCTAGTTCAGAGGAGTCAGCACCCTGAACTTCAAAGAAAATACAGAGAAATTAAAGATCAATAGACATGGATTCCTCTGCTTGACCATAATCAACACATATACTTTTACCAGAGAGGGAAGCACATACATCTGGGTTTTCAAGGACAGGGAGATCCTTAGCAGTGGCTTTCCAGAGTCCTCATCTGGCCAAACAAACACTTCCAGTCAGCAAGCCCCAAAATAAAGCTACACCTCAGAGTCTTTATACACTTCTTAGAGCCAGAGGGCATCACATCCCTTAAGAACCAGTGCCTCATTAACAAAAGGCATGGACCTTCCTACAAATCTTCCCAAACCTGACAATGGGTGGGAAAGATCCTCCTTAATCACATTCAAATAGAAGCTTTATACTTCTTGATTATGCTAAAACAAAAACAGCAAAAGATTCTATTTTACTTGCCATTACACCTGCTGACTTAAATTGAACTTGAAATCAGCTAAAACCCTTAAATCTGTTTTAGACTGTTGTCTAACCATGCATCACTATCCTGTACTACTGAAACTGGTGTGTTCGTCCTTTGTTGCGGAAGAACATCACGCCATCAGAGAAATGATGACATGACTTGCACTTGACTTTGTTTTGAGTAAGGGAAGGCTGTGCAGGTCACCAGCCTCACTTCTCCTCCAGAGCCATCTGGATCCAGTGACCAGATGCTCATCAGGATGACTGGAGATGACCCAGGATGAGGCAATTGGGGTTAAATGACTTGCCCAAGGTCACACAGCTAGTGAGTGTCAAGTGTCTGAGGTGAGATTTGAACTCAGGTCCTCCTGACTCCTCCACTGGTACTTTATCCACTGCACCACCCAGCTGCCCAACAGAAATTGGTATTATGAACCCAAGTACTTGCCTGGAATCCTCTCTCTCCCTCACTCTGGCTTCCTTTAAGACCCTACTAAAATCCCACCTCCTACATAAAGCTTTGCCAACTCTTCTTAACTCTAGTGCCTTCCTTCTGTTAATTATTTCTCATTTATTCTGTGTTTAGCTTGCTTTGTATATATTTGTATCTTCTCTCCCCCATTAGATTATAAACCCTCTTGAAGACTCCTTTGACTCCTTTTATATCTCCAGAACTTAGCACAATACCTGGTACATAATAAGCACCTAATAAATGTTTTTTTAAATTAAATCATTGAATTGAATGCTTACAGAATTTTTTCTCATTAGATTCAATCCAGTGCTCTCTTTGTCAGGATCTTTTTAGCTCCTCACTCTGTCATTCATTGTGACATTAATTATCTCTTCAAGCTTTGTGTCATTTGCAACTCCAATGAATGAACCATCTATGACTTTATCCAAATCACTATTAAAAAGTGTTAAACAGTCCTAGGCATAGCACAGATGTCTGAAGTACTCCACCAGAGATCTCCTTCCATGAACCCTTAATGATCATTTTTTGAGTCCAACCAGTTCTGAATCCACCTAATTGAATTTTTATACAAAAACAATTATAATAGTAGACATAACTGTTGCTAAAATCTATGTGATGTATATCTATAGCATTCCCCTAGGTATCAGTTTTCTAGCCTGTCACAAAAGGAAATGAGGTCAGACTAGCATGACCAGCTCTTGGTAAAGCCATGTTGATGTTCTGAAATCTTCGCTTGTTCACCAACCACCTTTTTATTGATCCATACCAGAATTTTTATAGAAATCAAAGTCCACAGTTGGCAGACTCTGTTCTCTTCCTCTTTTAAAAAATTTGCATGACATTTACCCTTTTCCAGCTTGTTGTACTTCTGCTTTCCATAAGCTTCCAAAATATTGACAGTGGATGCAATCATCCTATTTTCTACCTACTTGCTACTTGTATGATTTCGAGTAACCTTACCCCTTTGGGCTCAGTTCCTCAATGGTAAAACTAGGAGTCAGACATCAGGGGTGGTGCTGTTGTTTTTGTATGACATAGTGGAAGCCCTTTGGGTCAAAGGTCTGCACTTGAGGACCAAGAAGGCCACATGTGGCCTTGACGGCATAGGTTCCCCACCCCTGGATTAGATGGTCTTTAGGTTTTTTACTCTGTCTGAATCTGTAACATGATATTGGCATACAAAACAAAAGAAAGGATGAGAAAACTGAGTTTCTCTAATTCAGATGCCTTGATGTATTTCTGGCTGAGACATTTCATAACTATTTGACCTTTAAATAGAGGTTTTTTGGTGTCCTTCTACATAAACGAAATCTACTTTAGCTCCGTAGAGTTCCATGAGTATGATTTTAATATTAATTAATGAAATTTCAGAGTTAGAAAGCACCACAGAGGCCTCCTAGTTCAATTCATAACTGAACAAGAATCTTCTCTATAACCACACCTTATAATATGTCATCTAATCTTTTATTTAAAGACTTTTGCCAACAGGAAATTCATTGTCACACTGTTCTTCACTAGATAAAATTATTGGAAAATATATCCTTGCACTAAGCCTAAATCTTCCTCTTCGCAGTTTCTGTCTGTTGCTCCTAATTGTGCCCTCTAGGGCAAAGTAGAATAAATCTATTTCTTTTCTCTGAAAGGTCTTTCAAATATATGAACACAGTTATCACTACTGCTGCCCCTCTGGGACAGCAAATGAGATAATACATGTAAAGAACCTGACACGGTTTAAGAGGACATATAGTTGCAATGCCAATGCTATACCCATAGCAGCCATTATGGATATACATGCGTATTTCCAGGGTAAATTCGCAAAATATAAAGTCTCTTCATCAAAGATGAAGCCAAGACATTTATTCAAATGCCAGAAAGCCAAATCCATCATGGTAACAAAGAAATCTATACACATTATCAATGCAGGGAGCACGGCCATCCCCAAGTCTTCCCTCCATCAGGCCTCCCCACTAATAAGCTCCCTTAGGCAAAATCACTCCCTTTCTCACTCACATTAGCTGCTCTGCTCTGCTCTGCCTGCTCTCTCTTATCTCTGCTCTTCCTGCTCCATCAGTTCAGCAAGCTCCTCCCATCATTGGCTCCATGTGACTCAAGCTGTGGGCTTGGCCAGAGCTCAAAGCTGGTCACATTCCTATTAAGAGGCAGGAAAGATCTTCAAATTCCCTTACTATTATAATAATTATAATAATAACAATAGCAATAATTATATATAATAAAATTAATATAGAATATGATATACATTATGTATAACATAAGATTTAATTGTATACTACATATAATATATAATAAATTATATATAATATATGACATGTATAATATAATAATAATGATTTCCTTCCTACTTCATATAGGTACATCTTGTCTTCTTCTAAGCTATTCCTTCACTCCCACTCCTACTCTCAGTTTCTACAGGCTGTCCTTTTAGAAAATGACACCCCCTAGCCTGTCTTGGTCACCTTCCTTGGACATATTCTAGTTTGTTAATATCCTATTTGAACAATTATGCCCAGAACTAAATACAAAACTCCAGATGTTATGTGAGAAGGCCAGAGCATAGTAAGACTATCGTCTGCCTCCTTCTAGATGCCACGCTTCTTATGTAGGACTTTGATTCTCTAGTATTTCTGGCCTGCCCCAGGCTCTGTAATTGTGTTTATTCTTGTAATATTTCTTGCAGAGTATGAGGGAGAGCACACTTGGAGGTGTCTTTGAGTTTAGGAAAGGGATAGTCTTCTTAAAGCATCTTTCCAGCAAGCTATACTAAGTTGGAAGCAAAGCTTGGCTCTGCCTAGCTTGGCAGTGTCTTGACTGCAAGGGCCAAGACTGTAAAAAACACAGGCCGATATTACCTTCAAAAAGTGGTTTTCCTTAAGGAATTCAAAAGCACCCATTATTCTGCACAACAACTTTTGATTAGCAACAAATGGAGAAATATGATGGGGAATGAGACCAAGAGAATAGAAGTTAGGAAGCTGCTCAGGCCTGGAGTGGGACTATGGCCAGTGATTCAGAGATACAGGAACTCCCACCAGCAAAGCAAAGGAAACTGCAGTCAGTGAATATAAATTTACACACTCCATGGGCATGTAAATTGGAAACCAAGGATCCTTGTGCCATTAGTTTCCTAGATGAGGCGAGTCAGACTAGTGCCTAAAGAGCAAAACAAAAAGAAAAATAAATGTGCATCACTCCTGTGGTGGTGCTAAGACTATGGACCCTTTTCTCCACTTCGTAAACTTGTGCTGTCTTCTCCAGAGTTCATAAAGCTTGGTACCTTGGGGCAAAATCTCCACCTGATGTGTGATAATAGTGGTTGACTTTTATATAAGAAGGAAATATTGCACAAGCATCACTGGCATGATGGGTTGGGGGCTGGACTCAAAAGCAGAAAACCTAGGTCTAGGGGTCACTTCTGACATATACTTGCTCTGTGACCCAGAGCAAGTAATTGGGCATCTCATTGTTCTGGGAAACTCTCTGACTAAAGCTTACAGAGAAACTGCAAATCTGCACTGGTGGAGGGAGTTCTCACCTGGGAGCTCCCTATGCCTGTGATGGTGAAATGAGGCCCTGAGACGTGACTTCCCCACTTACATAGGTGGCAAATAACAGAGGTAGAATTTGAATCCAGGATTCTCTCACTCTAAATCCAGCACTCTTTTCTCTATACTAGTTTTTGTGAAAAAAAGTATTTTGTTAACAGTGAAGTACTATGTAAATGCAAGCTATTATTTTATTAATTGCTGGGGGTGGAAGCTCAGTTCCAGGTGGACAGTCTCGGGCGGGGAAAGGTGGGAACTTCTAAATCTTAGAGTTCTCATGAGGCCCCCCATGAAATACCAGGGAATCGAGGAGGGAGACTGAGCTATCTCGTGTATTTCCGCCTCTTCCCGTGAGAAACGTGATGGGAGGAGCATCCCCGCCCTCGAGACTGTCCCGGATCTGGGCACACCTATTGTTATCTAACAGGCACGGTATTCAGGTGCAAACTACACGGCCAGGGAGCTTAATTAGGGTCAGGAAAGCCTGAAGGCGCTCTTAGCGCGGCGGGGCCCTGACAGGACAGAAGGCTCCATTTTTCCTCTCTTCGCTCTCCCCTCCCCCTCTCTCCCCACTTACACTTCTGCTTCCAATCTCTTACTGTAAGATCTTTGCCTCCTTGGGAGATTTCTCTCTCCCTCCTAAGGAAGAGCTCCCCCTGCACATGTAACCAGGACCCTGAATAAAGCCTAACCCTTGTTCGACTCCAGAAAGTCTCTTCTCTCATACGTTTATCTGGTTTGGCCAACCGAAGACCTGGGACAGGTAAGGTAAGACTCAGGTAGCCCTCAGGCCTCTAGGCCTGGCAATTAATGATTATCTTATTCAATGCTCACAAATCTACCAAACTTGTAGTGCTACATTATTGTATCCATTTTAAGTTGAGGAAATTGAGGATCAATTAAATTTTGATGAACATGTTAAGTGCCTACTATGCATAAAAAGATGAAAAATGACATCTTCCCTGCCCTCCTAAATTTTCCCTTCCTTCCATTCATCAATAATTTAGTCAACAAGTTTTTATTAGGTAGTTTACTATGTGCCAGGCACTGTGCTAAGTGTTGTGGTTACAAAGAAAGGTAACACAAAGTAAAAAAAAAAAAAATGGTCTTTTGCTTTCAAGGAACTCACAGCACTAAGTGCTTCATGTGTTTGATGGAGAAGTCATTTTGCCACCACTGGCCTCATTTCCTTCTCTGTAAAATGAGGTAGTTGGATTAGATGTCCTCTAGGGGCCTTCTGCCTTTCACAGGTACTACACACACTGTAGGTCTCTGGCTGGGGATGTGACATGTCAAACCTGGCCTTCAGGAAGGCTATTTTGGCAATTGTATAAAGAAGGGAGAAACCAGAAGCCAGGAAACCAATGAGGAGACTGTTGTAATAGAATTAGGTAAGAGAGGATAAGGGTCTGAACCCAAGTGAGTCTACATTCTCATGGTGGAGATGACATGGAAATACATGACTATATACACACATATGTATAAATATACACATATGTATGCATGTGTGTATAAATTAACAGGAAATATGCAAAGTGAATGTTAGATCAAAGGTCCTTCCATTCCTGGACTCACAGTCTTAGAGTTGTCCTTCACTCTTTCTCACTCCATCTTTCCTCCACTCCCAATGTCTAGTCAGCTGATAAGTCTTACTGGATCTCCCCCAGATTGTACAGATTTTACATGTACATAGCTATGTATTTACATGTTGCCTTCCCAGCTAGAATGATGAGCAAGCAGATTTCAGAAAAACCTGGACTCATATGAACTGATGCTCAGTGAAGTGAGCAGAACCAGGAGAACGCTGATACGGCTGCATGGTGCAATGACGAACTTTGACAGACATCTCTTCTTAGAAAAGCAAGGATCTAAGACAACTCCAAGACTCATGATGGAAAATGCCATCCACATTCAGAAAAGGAGCTATGGAATCTGAAGGCATATTGAAGGATATTATTTGCTCTCTCTCTTTTCTTTTGTTTCTTCTTTCTTGTGGTTTCTCTCATTGGTTCCAATTCTCCTTTACAGTATGACTTATGTGAAAATAGGTTTAATAAGAATGGACCTGCAGAGCCTATATCAAATTGCATTCTGTCTTGGGGCTGGGGGAAGGGAGACGTGGGGAGAAAATTTGGGACTCAAAATCTTATGGAAGTGAATGTTGAAAACTAAAAATAAATAAATTTGTTTTAAAAACTGATGAAAAATAAATAAATGGGTCCCCCAAGACTGGAAGAAGGAATTCCTTCTTTACCTCAGTCTCTTAGATAGACGGTTAGACAACCTCAGAGTCAGGGGATCAAATCTTGCCTCAGATGTGTGATGGCTGTTTGCCCCTTCAGAGCCTCATATACCTCATTTGTAAAATGTTCCATTAAGTGGTTGTGGTAAAAGTACTTTGTAAACCTCAAAGGCTTTATATTTTTATTTATATAATTTATATAAACATTATATAAATGTATATTATCTTTGTCATGGGGTCTGCAGAGCCTAGCATAGTCTCTCCCACATAATAGGAACTTAATAAATGCTTACAATTAGAGGCACTAGAAGGTAGAGGATCAGGTATTTTTTCATCTCCAGTTCTATTTTGTTATCTTTCTAGGAAAATGAGGTGTAAGTCTTTTATCAAAATGGATATGGAACTGGCAACACATAGAGGGTTAGAGTATTTGAGTTTTCCCCTAAAGCGTTTTGATCTCTGCTAGACTCCTCAAGTCTGGTCTATTCCCAGCTGTTCTGTGACAAAGAAAAGCCATCAAGGTATTGTCAGCACAAATTTATTTTATTTTAGTATTGAAATGCTCCAGAAAAGCAGGAGAGTGAAGAATACGGAAAGAGAGAGGGTTACTGCCAAGTCACCCGTTATAACACAATGGCTCTCCCAGGTCCCCTACTCTAGGTGTGAGCCAATCCATATCTCACTCATCAAGGCGGTGGACAGGAGAATTCCAGTACATCTGGGATTGCCTTGGGCCTCTGAGGCATATTTGGCATATCCTAGCTTCCCCCCTTTCCTCTTCAAGGCGCCGTATTATTGAAACCAAAGCCAGTGGCTGAGTGTGAGTGGAGGAATCTGTCCCATGGAAATATCTGGCCCAGTCAGGGATGGGAGAGAGAGGAGCTGATTAGTAAATTAATTTATAACACTGCCTGTGCTAGCTCCAGAACAAGTCCCTTAATATAAATCAATTGGATCTGCAAATGTGCACCACATGTTTTCTGTCTGACCTTGTCTCTTGCAGAGACGTCAGGATTGCAGACACAGATGCTGAGGGTCATTTGGATCTGGCAGATGGGCGGCGAGAGGGAAGTGGGAAGGGAAGGGGGAGAGACTCCAGTCAAAGAGCCAGCCAAGCTACTTTCATTGCTCTAGGGGCTGGAAAATGGACAGGATGCCAGGCAATACAGTCCAATGATCGGACCTTCTAAATTCTACTTTACTCTTTGCAGACCTTGTTGGCTTCATGTCTGTTTCCCAATGAGGTGGCAACATCTCGGGCTCTCTACAAGACATATGGAAAGAAGTTATTGCAAGGGTCTCCCATCTATGCTCCTTATTAGCTATGTGACTTTAAGAAAGTTTCTTCATTCCTTTGGGATTTAGTTTCCTCATCTGTTAAATAAGGAACTAGACGCCAGTGGTTCTTAACTTTTTTGTGAGTCCTGGACTCTTGGCAATCTGGTGAAGCTTATAGACTCCTTTCTCGGAATGGTGTTTTTAAACGCATAAAATAAAACACATAAGATTTCAAGGAAAACTATATCTAAATATATTAAAATATATTTTTTAAAAATATTAAAACAAGTTCATAAACTTCAGGTTAGGAAATACTGGGATAATTATAGGGGGGCATGGAATATTGCCTGTCAGATTTATGGATAAGGAAAGAATTTATCACCAAAAGAGAGCTACAGAGCATTATAGGACATAAAATGGATAAATTTGATTACATCAAATTAAAAATGTTTTGCACGAACAAAACTAATACAGTCAAGATTAGAGAGAAAGTAGGAAACTGGAAAAAAAATTAACAGTAAATTTCCCTGATAAAGGCTTAATTTTTCAAATATATAGAGAATGGGGTCAAATTGATAAGAATACAAATCATTCCTCAGTTGTTAAGTGGTCAAAGGATATGAACAAGCAATTTTCAGAAGATAAAATCAAAGCTACCTATTGTCACACAATTAAATTGTATAAAATAAAAATTAGAACAACTGAAGTATCATCTCACACCTATCATATTGCCTGATATGACAGAAAAGGAAAGTGACAAATTTTGGAAATGATGAGGAAAAATTGGGACACTAATGCACTGATGGTGGAATTGTGAACTGATCCAATCATTCTGGAGATCAATTTGGAACTATGCCTAAAGGGCTATAAAACTGTATATACCCTTTGATCCAGCAATACCACTATTAGGTCTGTACTCCAATGAGAAGAAAAAGGAAAAGGACCTATATGCACAAAAATATTAATAGTAACCTTTTTGTGGTGTCATAGAATTGGAAATTGAGGGATGTTCATCAATTGGGGAAAGGCTGAACAAATGGTATATGATTGTGATAGAATGTCATTATTTTACAAGAAATGATGAGTAGGGTGCTTTCAGAAAAACGTGAGAAGACTTACATGAGCTGATGCAAAGGTAAGCAAGAAGAAGCAGAACAACATTGTACACAGTAACAGCAACATTGTAAGATGATCAAGTGCAAATGACTTTTTTACAGTACAATAATCCAAGAAAATTCTGAAGGGTGTATGATGAAAAATGCTATATACCTTCAAAGAAAGAACTGATGGAATCTGAATACAGATTGACATACACATTTCAAAACTTTCTTTATTATTCTTGTTTTTTTTTGGTCTGTGTTTTCTTTTGCAACATGGCTAATGTGGAAATGTTTTACATGTCTGCACATCTATAATCTATATTAAATTGCTTGATTTCTAAGGGAGGAGAGAAGGGAGGGAGGCAGGGAAAGAACATGAAACTCAAAATTTTTTCAAAAAAGAGGGAATTTTAACAATTTTTGTTTGCATGTAATTTAAAAAAAAATGATATTAAGTATATAAAAAATAAAGCTTTGCCAATTTAGCTCTAAAAAAATCCCCCACCAGAACACTAGACTACACCACCCCACATGGGGTCACAACCCACAGTTTAAGGAGGGCTGAAGGGAAGCCCTGGGCTGGCAGCTTAATTAAAGTTCTTTGCAGCTCTAAAGCTATGACCTTAGGCATTTTAGAAGGTATATGAAAAAACACCCAGTTAGTTAGAAATGACAGAACACTATCCCATGTGCAGGACTGTTTCCCTACTACTAATTAATAACTCACCAGAGTGGGACTTCTTCAGTAACTAGTAACTTTAATTCACCCTCATTTTTGAGTATTTTACCATTTACTCTCACACTTCATGACATGAACCAAATTGAGCATATCTCTTAATGGAGACCTAACTTGGCAAAAACATTTCTCCCCCTTCAAAATGAACATAAAGTGAAAGCTACCGCCTAATACTTTCTTTTCTGTCTCCTTACATTTTAGTTTCCTGTACTTTCAAAGATGGCGAAGTCATCAGTAACAATGGAGTTGTTGGCTAGCGCTAGAAAATAAACACAGAAACATTTTCTGCACTTGCATGCTATATTTGGAAAAATGGGAAAGAGACAAGGAAGGGTTATTCATGCAGATGTTCCATCTGTGGGTAATTCCCTCCCCCTCCTTCATATCCAAGGAACTCAGGAACGCTCCCCCTACCCAATAGTTATATAGATATAGATATAGACAGATGTAGATATAGAGATATATACATACATATAGATATCTATATAGAGATAGATATAAACATGATATATAGATATCCATAGATGTATCTACATAGATATACGTACACATATGTATATGTATATAGATGTACATATACCTGTCTGTACACACACATAGGTTTATGACAGCTGTTTAAGGGTGGTGACTGCTAGTGGTGCACGTAGGAGTGTGTCCAAGACCCTTGACTCCTGCTGTCTTCTGCTGTTACTCAAGGCTGCAGGACCATCATCAGTAAATTGCTTAACTAGCTGAGGCAGGTATAGGGTATTTTCTAACTCCTAGGGGGTACTCTGGACACCTGTGCTTAGCCTCCCCTCCCTGCTTCAGTGCTTGTGCCTAAGCCTGTTCTTTGGTTCAGTGGAAAGATAATTACATAAGAGGACATAAGCCCCAGAGTGCACTCTGCTGCACTGCCCCTCCCCCCGCCATCTCTCTCATCTTACTTGTGGAGTCTACATTCTATGTGCACCTCAACCCTGGCGCCCAACTTATAAGATTCCGAAATTCACTCTTAACGACCAAGGGATTTCTTAACATTTCCCTTATAAACAAAGAGCCCAGTGAAACAAAAGGCTTTCAAACAGTCTACTGTAGAGCTTAGGTCATCTATCTTTCCCTGTTCTACCCATCTTCCTAGCAGGTCTGGTGGAGTAGAGATGTGAAAGAGAGAAGAGATCAGAGGAGAGGGGAAGGAAATGAAAGGATTGGGTGAGTATTAGAACTAATTGGAGATTTCCCCAGTGAAGGAACAGAATGAAGAAAATGGTGGGAGGTGGGACTTCACCAAGATGGCTGTGCACCTGGCAGCTGCCAGTCTCATTCTGATCTGGACCATAATGTAAAGCCTGGGGTTTGCCCCATTCTGGGCCTCTCTGCACCAAAACAGTGTTCTCTAATCTGCTTTCCTTCTGCTTTTTCCAGATAAAGTGATCTCAGTTTCTGTCATAGAACCCCAAGCAGGGCAGAGAATACCTTTCTTCCTTCCAGCCAATTCTAAGGTAACCTGAACATGGAGTTTGGGAATTGGCTTCTCTTTCTAGAGAAAACTCCTTGGAGTTTTCTTGGAGTCAAAAGAAACAGAAGCCCAAAGACTCTGGGAAATGGTTTCTCACAATCATTTCCTGCTTGCCTTGAAATTCTTTGATCCAGTTGGTCTCGGCAAACCAGGTTACACAGATATAGTACTACAATATACATATCAATATGCACATGCACACACATGTAAAACACACATGCATGCACATCACAGTACACATATGCAAATACACACATGCATGTACACACATATGGAATACACTTATGGTTTCACTGTTATAGAGAACTCCAAGATGAAGTTTCCTCTAAATACTCATCTGCCCCCTCTCTTCAACTTGCAGTCTTAAAGACTTTCCCAGAGCTTGGAGAGGTTAACTGATTTATGCAGGGTCACACAGGCAGTAGTGTCTGAGACAAGACTTGAACCTGTCTTTGTATGTATGCATACAACATATTATATAACATATATTATATAATACATGTCATGTATATTGTATGTTGCGACCCACAGTTTAAACAGCGCTATATAAGTTGTTGAGTGGAAAATGTTTAAGAAGTCTTGATACAAAACACATTATATAATAATTTTTAAAATTGCCTTGTTCATTAGTTTCAGCTTTAAAAATAAAGCTTAAGGACAATCATGGAAAGGATTGACCAGTCAGATCTTAGAGAGGCCTCTATTCACCTTGTGAGAGACAGCAAAAGTTAAGTTTTCACAATAAGTTATTGTTAATCGATGAAGTCATTGAGAAGAAGTTAGATAATAAGAAGGCCAGCAGACTGCAAGTGGACTAAATCAATCAAAAGACAGACAGTGGCCTTCAGAAAATTACAAAGTTTTTGATAGAGGAACCAAATCTACAGCTAGCTGAAACTAGACAAGAAAAATGACCTAGAGACACGTGGAGAATGATTTTCTTCACTGCGCTTGCTTAATGAACTTGATGCATATAAGCAGTCATACCCCACATAAAATTATCCCTCCGTTTTCTGATCATGGTTCCTATGTTAGAGCATCATACTAAGGATGGCTATGTAACGGGCATATAGAGAAGATGGTGACCTAATGGATGATGGACCAATCCGTCTCCTGGTGGGAGGATCTGTCTTAAACTAACAGCATATAGCTCATCTCACTTCTGTATTCAGTGTTCCCTCCTCCTGAAAAGAGGGTGGGGGCCCGCTTTAGCCAAAGTGATCAATTCCTCTAAACTCTGCTGCAATAAATCTTAATTTACCAATTACCTTATTAGCATCAAGAGTGTTTCTAACAACCTGGCCCATGGAAATTATATTTTTGCATATATTTTACTTTTTCTTATGTTCATGTTGTTTTACTCCAATAGGATGTAAGCTCCCTACAATTAGGGACTGTTTTTGTCTTTGTATCCCCAATGCCCAGAATAATGCATGGCACAAATTTTTTCTGTTGTTGTTTCAGTCATGTCTAACTACTCATGACCCCATTTGGGGTTTTCTTGGCAAAGATGCTAGAGCAGTTTGCCATTTCCCTTCCCCAATTTAATTTACAGATGAGGAAAATGAGGCAAACAAGGCTCAATGACTTGCCCTGGGTCATGGAATTAGTGTCTGAGGCTTGATTTAAACTCAAGAAGATGAGTCTTCTTGACTCCAGGCCTGGCACTCTACCCACTGCGCCACCTAGCTGCCCATGTCACAAATTTGGCATTCAACAAATGCTTTTTTGAGTGAATGAATAAATGAATGTATGCTACAACCAACTTATAGCATGTCATTGACTTTGGGGTACTGTAATTTTGATTTTCATAAAGGAGAAGCTGAATACCTTAAATGATAAGGTGATAAATGTTGTGGTGGTTGTTCAGTTGTGTATGATTCTTAATGACCCATGTACCATAGCATGACAAGCCTTTTAATCCTCTACTTTTATCAAAGTCTGTCCAATTTCATGTTCACTACTTCCATGACACTATTTGGCCATCTCATCTTCTGCCTTTCCCTTTTCCTTTTGCCTTCAGTCTTTCTCAACATCAGGGTCTTTCCAATGAGTTCTTCTTGTTATGTGGTCAAAGTATTTAAGCTTCAGCTTCAGTATTTAACCTTACAGTGAATAGTCTGAATTATTTCTTTAAGTACTCACTGATCTGATCTCCTTGCTGTCCAAGGGACTCTCAAAAATCTTCTCTAGCACTACAATTAAAAAGTATTGATTTTCTAGCACTTAACTTTCCTTATAATCCAACTCTCACAGCCATACATCACTACTGTAAAAACCAGAGCCTGAACCATACATACTTTTGTTGACAAGGTGACATTTCTGCTTATTAGTGTGATGTCCAGATTTGCCGTAGGTTTCTTCCCAAAATTTTTAAAAATTTCATGGCTGCCGTCACCATCTGTAGCGATCTTTGTGGCCAAGAATATAAAATCTGACATTTTTTCCATTTTTTCTTTCCATATTTGCTTATGGGTGTTTGCAAAGTTTAGATAGAAAAGATTAAGATTCTTTCAAATGTTATTCCTGTAAAACATCTCAGTGTTTGGCACATTGTTACAGTATAATGGAGGCCCATGTGTGTAGTGATGCTCCACATGTGTCGGGGCCTGTCGGGGCTCAAAGGGAAGCAGAATAGATTTCTCTTGCATCTTCTCCACCCATTCTTCTCCATGGGAGACTTAAATTCCTGTCAGCAGAGGAAACAGGAGACTGGGGCTGTGGTCTACCCCCACAGAGAGGGAGCACTAAGATAGAAGTATATCTATCTGCTCCCTTAAATATTTTTTGTCTAGATGATATGATTGGGTTCCATCTAATTTATAATCATTTTATCACAAGGCTTGACGTCTTTACTACCAAATATTGGTTCCACAATGGATATACATAGCAAATAGTAAAAAAGCCCATTTATTCAGATCACAGCAAAACAGAAAGCAGGGAAGGAATGTAGAGGAGGATTATGTACTGGACAATATAGAGTGAAGGAACTTGCCCAGTGGGAATGTGGTAATAGCTCAACCAAGAAGAGGGGCTTGGATCTCCCCTAAAGGAAAACTACTGGAAATCACTAAAGTAGCAAGCTGGGAATAGGGACGTGATGGAGACTACTTCTTCCTCTCATTTCTTCCAAGAATCTTTCTCTTCAGTAACCTGAAGTGGGGTTGGCCTCATCCATCTCTCTGGAAACTGGAAGCTCACTCAACATTAGCAGAAAACTTGAAGCTTGCCCAGTCCCTAAAAGGAGAACCACTGGGAACTGAAGGTCTTGCCTCTAGCTAACTGTACTCTGGCCTTCACCTATGGCAAGGCCTTTATGTCCATCAATAATCAGTGAATTCCTTACCAGTGGGCTTCCAGACATGGCATACACAATTCATTAATTATAACTTTTTTTTTAAAAAGGATTACTAGTCAGTATCGTGCTCCTACATAGGCTTAGCACATTTCAGCAGGATGTGTGCCCAGGAAATTTTATTTTACTTTCTTTTTGAAGTATGTTGTGAGGCTAGAATTGGAACCTAAGTTCTTGATTCCTAATATATTTATTGAATACTCAGTCACAAAGGGTGTTATTTTTATTTATCAGTTAAAAAAACAAAGAAACCAAAACTTAACCAAGCATTTTCTCCTATAATTCAGTCTTTCAAAAATAAAAACTGTGCAAAGGGCTTCTTTAAACAAACTTTACCCTAAAATATAGAATGCCTTATCTTCTTGGCTAAAAATGGATCCAAATGGATCCTGATGACATAAACGATTAATGGTGAAGTTTAAAAACTGGTCACCAGAGGTACTTTCCTTTAAAATATAACACATAAACCTTTTTTGCCTTCTTTGTCCACACCAGCCACAGTCCAAGGCAGTATATTATGGACTCATCAACAAGAAAAAAAAGTAGTTGGGGATATTGAAGAGTGAAAAAATGTTTAGCTAGGTTTTCTTTTGACCTGGCTACAGCTGGCTGGAATCACCAGGCCCTCCTGACCCTGCAAGAACTGGGCTACACCAAACAACAATCTCACTGGAGAAGGTGAAGCAGCATTACAGAAAGAATCTGGAATGGAGGAAGTAGAGAGGTTCCAAATTACAGGGAGGCCAAATCACTACAGTTGCCTATTTCTTCCTCCCCTATTAGAACCTCACAGAAGTAATGAAGGAGAAGTGAACCTGACTGAGGAAGGAAGTAACAGTTCATTGTGGCAAAAGCTAAAACAACTGAGGCATCCCCAGAGACTGGGAATGCCATCTCCTCCCTCCACCTCTCCTGAGCTACGCTTCCCAAGAGGCCCACCTTTGGTGAGGGGGATCCTGGCTCTTGAGGGTATGCTTGGGCACACCAGGAACATCCTTTATGCATGCCAGTGTTTGTGCTTTGCCCTATATCCAGATGCACTTAGAGTCTTGACTTCATTAAAGTATAATGAAATTTGAATATTAACTAGAAAGAAGAACAAATAACATTGGCCTTAATTTAAAAGTCCCCAGGAAAACTAGATAACCATTATTTATTGGTTTAAAGTATCTCAGTTTCTCAACCTTATGGGAGCAGTCTCGTTTGAACAGAGCTTGAGTGACAGAACATAAAAATGACATTTAAAGGTAAAATGCTGAATGTTGTTAGGTAAGTTGCAAACAATTCCAATTTTAGTTATTTTCTTTCCTGTGCATGCCTCCAGGGAGGATAGCAAAGAAAAGTAAATATGTGTGTGTATCACAAAATGTATACACATATACATATATATATACACACACACACAAATACAAACATATAAACACATATTCACACATGCATATACATATGTGTGTCTATCACATATGTACATATGTATGTATGTTTGTATCTTTATAGATTTGGGGCTGTTTATTGCCTCCAAAGAACTTTGCTGATATCTGGGATATACTTCCTCTAGGTGTGCAGTAGTACCTTAGTTAGGGGCAGCTAGATGGCTTAGTGGATGGAACACTGAGTCTGGAGTCAGGAAGACCTGAGTACTCTTTTGGTCTCAGATACTTACTAGTTGTGTGACCTTGGGCAAGTCATTTAACCTTTATTTGCCTTAATCTACTGGAGAAGGAAATGGCAAACCACTTTAGCATTTTTTTCAAGAAACCCCTATGGACAGTGTGGATGACAAGATCATGAAGAGTTGGACATGACTGCCACTGAACAACAACGACAAGTACCTTAGTTGTGGCCTCTGAATACCTATGCTTCTTTGTTCAGTTATTTCAATTGTGACTGACTCTTCATGATGTATTTGGGGTTTTCTTGGCAAAGATGCTGGAGTGGTTTGCCATTGTCTTCTCCAGCCCATTTTATAGATGAGGAAACTGAGGCAAACAGAATAAGGTGACTTGCCCAGAGTTACACAGCTACTAAGTGTCTGAAGCTGGATTAAAACTCTTGAAGATGAGCATTCCTGATTCCAAGTCAAGAACTCTATCCACTGTACCACCTAGTTGACTTATCATTCTCTTAGGTGTGGTTAACTAAATGAGAGAATATGAAAAACTTTCCTTCTCTATTATACTCTTTATCCTATAAAACTAAAATATGTAAGCACATAAATGGACTAGTATTAGCAAAGAAATTTAATTATATCACTGGAACAAAAGTTCAACAAATATGAAAATCTAGCTATTATTCAATACCCTCTTCAATTCAATTCAACAAATACTTATTAAATACCTAGTATGCGTATGACATTCTGTTAGTGACCAGGGATTCGTTGGCAAGAATGAGCACTATACCAGAGACTTTAGAATATAAATTCTAGTGTGGTGTAATGGCGGAGAGCTTGGGCTGGGGAAAAAAGCAACATCTATGCAAAAAGAAGGAATTATCTTTAATTTTTATCAATTGTTGCTTGATTCAACCCTAGTTTCTTTCTCAGGCCTGGGTTATAGCAAGTTGGCTTCTTTTTAATGATCCTAGAGCTACAAAATTAGCCATACAGTGTAGAATTTTAATTATACCTTTAAGTTGAGCATAAGATACTTTCACAGAAAAAAAGTATAAAGTGTTTTCTTTACAGTATTACAGATGGTATAATGCAGCCTACCATCATAATAGCTTACATTTATGTAGCACTTTGCAGTTTCCAAAATGCTTTTTTATGAAAGTTTTAGGAGGCCTACAGTACAAGTATTGCCAGTCCCATTTGAAAAGGTTGAGAAGGTGAGATTCAGATAGTTTAAGTGATACCACAGAATTAATAGGTTTCTGAACTTGAACGTGAATCCAGACCATCTGATTCAAATTCCAAAAACAACTGTGTCAAGTAACGAAATGAGGTTTGGCATATCTGTTCTTGTTTAGGCCATGCTCTCTCTTTATGATCATTTCCTTTTCTAGATGTTAATGTTAAGCAAAAATGATAGAGCTGAACAAGACATTTTCTAAAGTCTCTTCTTGTCCAAAATCTATGATCCCATGATCACTTAATGAAGCATTCTAGATATTTTTTTTTTTCAGAAATTGATTTCATGTCTTTTGGCCTGTACTTTGCAGACTCCATTCTCTTCTATGAAAAAAAAAAGAATATTTATCCTCTCCTAATCATTTTCTTTCCCCTCTAAGATTATCTTATATTTGCTTTATGTGTGTTTTATATATATATATATGTATGTATATATAGTGTGTATATACATATATTTGTATTTATATGTGTATAGGAATATATATGTATATACACACATGCCCATATATATGTATATATACCCACACATATATTTGAAAATATCTCCCCTAGCTGTCTATCAATTGGACAATGGCTGAAGAAGTTGTAGTATATGAATGTAATGGAATACTATTGCTTCATAAGAAATGATGAGCAGGTGGACTTCAGAAAACTCAACTTACATGAACTGAGGTTGAGTGAAGTGAGCAGAACTTTGAGAACACTATACACAGTAACAGCAATATTGTGTGATGACTAACTTTGATGCAGTCAGCCCTTCTCAGCAATGCAAGGATCTAAGACAACTCCAAAAGACTGATGATGGAAAATGCTTTCCACATTCAGAAAAAGAACTATGGAGTCTGAATGTAGATTAAAGTAGACTATTTGCAGTTTCTCTATGTCTCTGTCTCTGTCTCTCTCTTTCATTTCTTCTTTCTTGTGGCTCCTCCCATTGGTTCTAATCTTTCTTTACAACATAACTAACGTGAAAAAATGTTTAATATGAATGAATAAGTAGAGTCTATATCAGATTGCATGCTGTCTTGGCATGAGGAGGAGAAAATTTAGAACTCAAAATCTTATGGAAGTGAATGTTGAAAACTAAAAACAAATTAATTAATAAAAAAGGAAAAAAAGGAAAAATGAGAAAATATCTCCCCTATTAGAAAGTAAACTCCTTGAGAAAAGGGATCAATTTACTTTTGCCTTTATATCCCAAACACTTAGCACAATGCTGGACAAATAGTAGGCACTTATAAAATGTTTTTGGATTGGTTGACGGATGACATTTCAAAGATTATGGAGAGACTCAATTATAATATCAATCAACAAGCACTTATTAATATCTTCAATTAGCCTGCAATTATGCTTGATGTTAGAGATACAAAGACAGTACCTGTTGCTCAGGGACAAACAGGTCACCCTTCACAGTTCCGGGACCTATGGTGGCTTTTCCAATTTTTTAAAGCTCATACTATATCCTGCACTCACTCACCAAATAGCAACAAAACATAAGATACAGCAGAGACAGAAATGAAATAGTGTCACGCGTTCAAGGCCACATGGTATGTTCAAGTAGAAAGAAAGGAGCCAGAGATCTTTCTCCACATTTACAGGTTTATAGCACATCTTCTCCCAGTGGTTACCAGCAAAGAGAGCTAGGCTTGGCCTGTTTGGACCCTTTTGAATGCATATTCAATTCCATTTCAGTAGACAAATATAATTAAGTTTTATTGATCTCTCCTGTTTATACATTACAAACAGTAAGAGATTACTCCCATCTTATAACAGGTCTCATAATGTAAAATGATTAAGTAAAACTAATAAAACAGAGACTTCATCTGAAAGTGCAAATAACATTTCACGTCTGTAGCATCTCTTACTTTCTTAGTTTAAAAAAAAGTAAACAGAAACATATTTTCTTTCCTTCCATTCTCCACCCCATTAAATTAAAGGAAAACAAATGTCTTATAACAAACGTGGATAATTATGTAATCTCAATGGCAGTACACAGACACATATATTTATATATTAAATATTTTATATGTGTATATATACACATATATATTTGCCTCATTTGACATATTAAATCTATCATTTCTCTGTAATGTCTTTTTGAAATCTTCTATTTCCTAATTTCTTGCAGCACAATAGTTTTGCATTACATTCCTGCACTACAATTTATTCATTCATTCCTCACTTGATGGATTGAGTTAATGGTGCATTAATTCCCATTTTTTTGCTATTCTCCCCAAAAATACTATAAATATTTTTCGTGTAAAGAAACATTTCCTGTTTCTTTGTTCTATTTTGGGCGTAGACCTATCAGTGGTATATAGTTGGTTAAAGGAATATGTGGTTTGGTAACTTTTTGTGTATAATTCCAAATTGCTTTCAGGAATGGTTGTGTTCATTCACAGGTTCACCACTGTTACTGTTTTCTTGCAGATCTTGCAACATTTTTAATTTTCCTTTTTTGTCGTACTTGACAACATTGATTGGTCTGAGGTAGAATATCAGAAATGCTTTAATTTGCTTTTCTCTACTTAGGAGTAATTTGGATCGTTTTTTATTATGGCCATAAATAGCCATTGTTTCCTCCTTTAAGAATGGTCTGTTTATATCCTTAGACCATTTATCAATTGGCTCTTATACATTTGAATTAGGTACTTATAGATGTTGGAAATAAGACCTTCATCATGTGATACTCCTTATACTTTGGTTATGAATATTTCTCCTACTCAGATCTCATAGGCAATTTTTTCAATGGTTCTCTAATTTGTTTATGATATGACCTTTTATATCTTGGTCGTACATCCTTTTGGGGCTTTTTTATATAGAAAGTGTGAGGTGATGGTCTAAATCTAATTTCTTCCATACTGGTGTCCAATTTTCTTAGCAGTTTTTGTTAGTGTCTTTATCTTAGTGACTGGCATCTTTGTATTCATAATATAGAAGAATATTATTAGATAATTTGCTTCTGCATACCATGTACCTAATCTGTTCCACAGGTCAGGATTTCCTTTTTTGAAAAAGAGTACCGAATTCTTTTAATAATTACTGCTTGGCAATATAGTTTAAGATTTGGCACTGCTAGACTCCCTTTTTAATATTTTCTTTTCATTATTTCTCTTGAAATGTTAGACTTTTTCTCTCCTTTATATGTATTCCATTACTACTTGTTTTAGTTCTATAAAGTAATCCTTTCATAGTTTGATTGATATGATATTTAAAATGTAAACTTATTTAGAAAATATTAACATTTTTATTATATTGCCTTCTCCTACCTGTAGGTAATTAATATTTTTCAAATTATTTAGGTCTATATTTCTGTAAAAAAAGTTTATAGTTGTGTTTATGTAGTTCTTGTGTGTATCTTAGAAGGCAGATTTCCAAATATTTTATGTATTCTGTAGTAATTTTAAATGAATTATCTCTTTCTATTTCCCTTCTGGGTTTTATCAGTATTACATAGAAATTATGATGATTTGTATGGACTTATTTTCTGCAAGATTTCAGAAGTTGTTTTTTCAGTTCATAGTAGTCTATCACATTATCTGCAAAAGTGATCATTTCGTTTCATCTTTATTTATGCCCTCAATTTCTTCTTCTTGTCTTACTGCTATAGCCAGCATTTCTAGCACTATATACAATGGAAGTGGTGACAATGGATATATTTATTCACCTTTAAATGTACTAGAAAGGATTTTGATTTATTTCCATTATAAGAAAACAGTAATTCTTGAGTTTAGATATATGCTATTTATCATTTAAAAGAAAAGTTCATTTACTTCCATGTTTTCTACATTTTAAAACAGAATGAGTGCTAAATTCTGTTTAAAGTTTTTTTCTGCATGTATTGATATAATCGACTGATTTTTCTTGATTTTGTTAATATGGTTAAGTTTTTAGTTTTCCCAATATTAAACCAACTCCATATTCCTCGTCTAAGACCTGGTTGTAGTATGTAATATTTGGGATATGTTGTTTTAGTATCTTTGCTAATATTTTAATTAAATTTTTTTTATCTATGTTCATTAGGGATGCATCTCTGTGATTTTAATTCTTTCTTTCCTTCTTTCTCCTTTCTCCCTTCTTTCCTTCCTCTCTCCCTCTGTTCCTTCCTTCCTCCCTTTTTCACTTCCACTCTTTCTTTCTTCCTTTCTTTCTCTCTTTCTTTCTTTCTTTCTTTCTTCTTTTCTTCCTTCCTTCCTTCCTTCCTTCCTTCCTTCCTTCCTTCCTTCCTTCCTTCCTTCCTTCCTTCCTTCTTTCTTTCTTTCTTTCTTTCTTTCTTTCTTTCTTTCTTTCTTTCTTTCTTTCTTTCTTTCTTTCCTCCTTTCCTTCTTCCTCCCGGCTTATGTATTAAGACTACATTTGTATCACAGAAAGAATTTGGTAGAATTCCTTCTTTTCCTATTTTTTGAAATAATTCATATAATATATTAGAATTAATTGTTCTTTGAAGGTCTGATAGAATACTTGTAAATACATCTGATCCTAGAGATTTGGAGTTTCATTGTTTTGGAAGTTCATTTATGGCTTGTTCAATTTCTTCCATTGAAGCTGAGTTGTTTAAATTCTCTATTTCTTGTTCTTTTATGTTGAGTATCATATATTTTTGCAAATATTAACTTATTTTATTTAAATTGTGTTTGTTGGCATATAAGTGAGCTCTGATAAGTCAGTGGAGAGGTCAAGGCTTGCAGGTAAGTAATGAAGGGTACAAAAGTACCTTCAATCTTTTGAGAAGCCTAAAATTCTGTATACCACTGGTGACTGATTTCTTGCGGTTTGCGAATTAGGCTTTTCCAGTATGAATTTCTTTTGTATGTGAACAATTTGATTGCTGAAAGAGACACAAAAAGAACATTCATGTAAGCAAAACTGACAAAAAATCTCCTTAGGAAGAAGATGAAATGTAAAGAAAAGACATAAAATACTCTGAGAACCAGACTGAAAATTGCCCCTCAGATGAACCTACTGAAAAGACTTTGTGGAGGTAGAAGAAGCTAAGTGGCCCACATGCTGTTTGTAAGGGATTGTTTTAAATTTTTTTTTGAAATTTACAACTGAGATGCTACATATCAAATAACTACTAAAGGTCTATGAGAAGATTATATAAGGACTGTTGTGCTCATAACTTGACAGAAAGTTAGATTTCTTCAGTTTTTCCTTACAAGACAAAGATGAGTCACTGGCCACCAGAAGGATCTTCTTGGAGGCATTGGAAGATATAGAAAGAGAGAAGAGATATGGAAAACAGAGAGAAGATAGATGGAGGAGGGAGGACAGAGGACAGAGGAGAGAGAGAATAAAGACAGAGGAAGAAAGAAAGGGGAAATAGGCAAGGCTATTGAAAGAGTTCAGGCTGAGGAAGACCTGAAATAGAGGAGAGGCTGTGTGCATGGAGAAAAGAGGCAAATGTAAGATTTTGTTGAGGTAAGAGCAAAGAGATATGACCAATGATTGAATATAGGAGTTGAAAGAAAATGAGTTAAGGATCACTACAAAGTTGGTAATGGTAAAGATTACTAAAGGAAGGGAGAGAATAAACTAGAGGATGAGATAAGAGGCAGGGAGGGGGGTAAGAGAAACACAGTCTTTGAAATAAGCTCTTCCTAGCTGAGACAACTAGCCTTGTTGGGAGCCTGCTGATGGAAAAAGAAGCATTATTTTGATCATTGACTGGTAATCTTGCTCAAATGAGAAAGCTATCCAGTGCTGAGCAAAGGAGAACTGAATTCTGCTGCTGTGTACAGTGCTGTCTGACTTTATTGTTCTCTAGTGGCATCCATAGCTTGAGAGAGGGGAAACCACCCAGAGTTCCTTGTTACCCTGTACTGATCTTGAGAGGGGGAGGGGGAGGGAGAGAGAGAGGGAGAGAGAGAGAGAGAGAGAGAGAGAGAGAGAGAGAGAGAGAGAGAGAGAGAGAGAGAGGGAGAGACAGACAGACAGACAGACAGAGAGACAGAGACAGAGACAGAGAGAGAGGGAGAGAGAGACAGAGAGAGAGGAAGAGACAGAGAGAGAGGGAGAGAGAGAGAGAGAGACAAAGAGAGAGGGAGAGACAGAGAGAGAGGGAGAGAGAGAGAGAGAGAGAGAGACAGAGAGAGAGGGAGAGACAGAGAGAGAGGGAGAGACAGAGAGAGAGGGAGAGAGAGAGAGAGAGGGAGAGAGAGAGAGAGAAAGGAGGGAGGGGGAGAAAGAGAGGGAGAGAGAGGGAGAGAGAGAATATGCGTTTGAGCTATACAGTTCATGTGAGTGGTTTGATACACATAAGCTATACACCTACATCTTCTTTTAAGATATAAATAGGTTATGTTTTTCCTACATACAGGGTCATGCAAATTAGTTTTCCTTGCTATTGAGGTCAGGCATGGAGACAATTTGAATTTTGAAGTAGAAGGGGAAGAAGGATAGCTTGGAGGCACAACTTCATATATTAGAGTTGCCTAGGTGACAGAGAGGATATGGCATTGGATTTGGGGTCAGGAAGCCCTGAGTTCAAATGCTGTCTCAGACAATTACTAGCTGTGTGACTACAGGCAAGTCATTTTGAATGGAAGAGAGAGTGCAGGAAAGAAATAAGACTGGGAAGGTGGGTGGTAGGCAAAACCCCTGTGGAGAGATTGAAGCACCAGACTTAGGTCTTTGTGTTTTATTCTAGAGGGAGCCATGGAACCATTGGAGATTTTCAATAACAGAACGACACGGTCACTTCCCTACTTTTGGAATATCAATTTGGCAGCAGTGTGGAAAATGGAGGACAAAGGAGAGAGAGGAGAGGCAGGGGAGATACAGGAGGCTATTGCAAGAGTTCAGGCTGAGGAAGACCTGATATAGAGGAGAGGCTGTGTGGATGGAGAAAAGAGGCAAATGTGAGATTTTGTTGAAGTAAGAGAAAGATTTGGCCAATGATTGAATATAGGAGTTGAAAGAAAATCAGTTAAGGATCACTACAAAGCTGAAAACCTGGTGACTGAAAGGATGTGGTAGTATCCTTCAGGCAGTCAATAAGCATTTACCAAGCACCTCCTATATGTCAGGCATCACAATGCTGGGTATACAAATAAAAAAAAAAAGTTAACCCTTTCCCTCAAGGGGCTGACAACCTAATGGGAAAAGGCATTATTCAAAAGGAATCTGAAAAGTAGTTGTGGAGTGGGGTGGGGGAGGTACCCAAAGCCAATATATGGTGGAAAAAGCCAGAGTAATCCCTAAAGAAGCACAGTCAGGTGAGAAATGAGATGTCCTAGAAATAAATGGAAAGTCACTCTAGGTTTACTCTAGTGGCACACCTGGCAGCAGAAAGTAGTACAGAGAGTGATAGCCTCTGAGTTGGGAGACTCCATTTCTAGTCCTCCTTTTATTGCTAATGAACTGTGACATCAGGCAAAATATTTTACCTAAGCTTCCTCATCTGTAAAATGAGCAAATAATATGAAATGATTTTTGCAGCCCTAAAAAACTACGATTCCTTTAAAATTATTTTTTCTGTTTGACCATCACCCTGGTTCTCAGCACAAAAATAAAACAAAGCAAAAAAAAAAAAAAAGATCCAACATCTCTGGCCATCCTGTAGTTTGTTAATTTCTAGAGCATCATTTTTTTTTTTTTACCATTATTTACAAAAGAACTTGTGCCATCTAACAGAGATTGTTCTAACAAGGAAGATAATTAAAGGAGGCTTTAAAAAGGTCCCTTGATGTCAAATCCTGTTTTAGGTCTAAGGAGAGAGAGACAGAGAGAGAGAGAGACAGACAGACAGACAGAGATAGAGACAGAGAAACAGAGAGAGAGAAAGACACAGAGACACAGAGAGAGACTGAGATACAGAGAGAGACACACACAAGAGACAGAGAGAGACAGAGGCAGACTGCTCAGTCAGAAAACTTTGACTCACATATGGGAAAATCATATAAAGGCATCAAGGAAAGGACACTCCAAGTTAACAAATTGCAAACTACTTCCCAGAGCATTTTAACTCCCCATTCAGGCACAAATTCACATTTGATATCTCAGATGTCTGTTAGAAATATGAATGAGAAACCAGGACTCAGAGACACACAGGAACTAAGGGACCATAAAGGGATTCAAGTCTATTAGAAACCTCTCTCCCCTTCATTCTCTGCCCCTCTTCTTTTCCCTTTTACTCTCTCCCTTCTTCTCTTTATCTTCTTTCCATCTTCCTCCCCTCCCTTCTCTCCCTCTCTTTCTTTCTCCCTTTCCTTTTCCCTTTCTTTCTCTCTCCCTCTCCCCTTTCCTATTTCCCTCTCTTCCTTATCCTTTATCCTTTTTCCTCTCTTCTCCTACTTCTCTCTCCATCTCTCATTTTTTTTTTCTTTTAAGAATTATCAGTACACAGGTTTGAAGGAGAAAATAAAGTACTCTCAGGGAGAAAGAAGATTAGTTGTAAATAAGGTAGCAATGTATATATAAATCTGTATAGTCATAATCTAAAAGAGCAAACCATTCTTACATTTTTGTTTTGTTACAGAAAGTCACAGGCACTTTAGATGTAATGTCTATAATTCTGATCTCTTTGAATAAAAAAGGTTTACTTTTTTTTAAAATTACTCTTTCAATGAACAAAAATCTGTTTCTTCTCTGTTCTCCTCCCCTTCCATTACTGGGGGAGGGAGGGAGGAAGGAAAAGAAAAATTCTTAATATTAATATGCAGAATCAAGCCAAACAAATTCTGGAAACGGTTATTTTTAAAGCAGACATTCCAGACCCTTAGAAATGTCTGTGGCAGTGACCATTTGCACTGATTAGCTGTATGATCTTGGACAGAGAGGGATAGAGTGACAGTCTTGCAGTCAAGAAGATCCTGATTGAATTCTACTTCTAATATACACTAGTTGTGTGATCTTGGCAAAGTTATTTAATCAATAAGAATCTATTAAACCCCTATTATATACTATGCACTATACCTACAAAGTCATAAGTGAAATGCCTGCTTTCTAGGAATTTAGATTCTATCAAGGGAAGCATAAAGTAATTTTTTCTTTGTGGGGTTTGAGGATGAGACAAGGAAAAAGGCATTATTGAATGTCTCTGGAGGGAATGGTAGATTACATGTTGCTTCCTGCTCTCTCCTCCTCACAATGCTCAGGCTCAGGTACCTTCTTCCTGGCTCCAGCCCTCCCTTCCAGACCCAATTTTTATGCTGCCATCTTCTATTAAAATGTAAATTTCTTGAGGATGCTCTCAAAAAACATTAGGAATTCTAAGAGGTAGAGGTGAGAAGTGAGTGAATTCCAGGCATGGTGGACAATAAATTCATGGATTCTCATGGAGATGGGAGGTGGAATGTATGGAAATGGTTAGAAGGTCAATTTGATTAGAACATAGAGAGAAGGAAGGAAATATTGTTTGATAAAGTAGGAAAGGTAGGTGGAAGTCAACTTGTGAAAGACTTTAAGAGCCAAATAGAGGAGTTTATGTTTGTTTCTAAAGGTAATGGGCCTTGATTGTGACCCTCTGCAGGACACTTACTACATGCTTCCCGCTTGAGTTGGGCCCTGCCCCAGTACCATCTCCGCATCTTTGAATATTCTCTACATAGGCCTTTCCTATTGATATTTAGGATATTTTAAATACATATCAAATACTCTTCCTAAAATTGCTATATTCCAAATAGAACTTTAACTCCACTTTCATTCAAGTGCTGATTTGGGATGAAGTGAAACATTTTAATGGTTAACAAAAGGTTTATTTTGACCAAATACAACAATGATACGCAACAAGGATACTGGCAGTTCTTAACTTCTCTGGAAGCAGCACCCCTCCCCCTCCTTTTTTTCTCTATATGAAAATGTGTTTAGTCATCAGGGCAGCATGCAGTGAAGTGACTTGGTGACAATGGTCTTCAGAAATCTACCAGTCCAAGGGACCATAATTGCCCAAAGTTGGAATTTTTTATGTCTTTAATCAGTCAAATTTGTCACTCCCTTCCCCCCACTCCCCATGAGGCTGGAACAATTTGAGTGCCAACCTGACCCAAGATTAATTATAATTGTAAAATGTTTAACAAAATAAATAAAAATACCACAAAACATAGACAATGTTAATTTATGGTCTTCTAAATCCAAATGAAGCATGCAAGGGTCAATTTCTATTAGAATTTTATTCCACTGTTTGACCAAGATCTTGCCTCAAGAAGCCAGAGCCAGTTAAATCTCAAGAATAACTTTTAGGGAAAACTAATTCCTAAGGATTAGGGAATAAGGAAGAAATTCCCTCCCCCCCCCCCCCCACTGTGGTGGGAGGGAGGGGAAGGGAAACGTTGGTAAATACTAGCCCCTAGCAAACCTGGGGTCCCCCACACTGGATAGATTTGGATAGACTTCAAGGGTCTGTGAAATTGGTGTCTTTATTTTCATTAACCCCTAACTGAAATTTAGTATTTCCTTTAATGACTTAAAAAACATTATTCTAGGAAGTGGTCCATAGCCTTTGCCAGACTGACAAGGGGGGTCCATAACAAAAAAAGTGAATAGCCTCCAACTTACAAAGTGACTCACTATGCTCAGCTTTTTTTTTTTTTTTTTTGTACATTTTCATACATCAGATGGGTGTGGTGGACTAAGGTGGCCCTTCCAGATCTCAGATTTAATGATTCTATTAATTCCAACTCTTATGCTTTGCGGAAACCCAAGGGGATTGTAGACGTGAGGAAAAAGGTCAAAAGGAGTTCTCACAGACTCACATCTTTCTCTTTCTTTTGCCCCTACCCTGAGTTCTAATTCAGCCCCACGTAGCTACCAGGGGTCCCCATTAAGAGTAGCCAAGGACCTTTAAGGGATTTCAGAGTAGTTCATCCATTCAATTCTGGAATGTTACCACACAGAGAAAAGAAGGGAAGATGATATGTGGGGTGGAAAAGAGCAGTAATCCTAATAAGGACACATACCTCTTTTTAACTCTAACACTACCTTTAGGCAGTACATCAAAATAACATGGACCTCAGACCTGTTATTAAATTAAGCTGTTAATATAATGTGATAGGTGAGCTGTGCGTGCTTTGGAGGACAGGAGGACCAGAGGGTCAGTTAGCCAGTATGACATAGAAACACAACTCTGGGGTGTTTCAGTTATTTGGGTGGCTTTCCTTTTGTCTCCCCTCTGTACTTCCACATAATATACATTCTGAGGGAAAGGGTCTTGCATTAGATTGAGCTCTAAGTCACTTGAGTTCTTAGACACAACATACAGAAGGATCAGTCAGTGATGACTTAGGGTCACAAGCACTAGTTGTGTCCTTGACAACACTTTATGGGTCTCTTTCCCATTTTCTCACTGTGGGATCCTTGTAATCAGGAGTCATAAGATCTCAACATTTGAGGAAATAACATTGTCTTATTGTGTTTTCTGAACGGCCATTTAATAAGTTATCTACACAGAATTACCATTAATTTTAGTAAATCTCTATTGTGTGCCTATTCTGTACAGAGTACATTCTCTGTGGCACTGGGGGAGATTCTGCACCTGCTGTTATGGAGTTTATACTCAGATATGACACACAAATAAGTAAAATGCATAGTAATATGGGAGAAATTTAGCTGATCATTGTAAAATGATTCCACTTAATAGCTGGAGTGGTAAGAGGGATAAAAATCCAGATTTGGCCTGAAGCTTTCAAATCTGACTCCTGAGATTCATTTTTTTTTCCCCAACTACCAACCCCTCATTCACCCAATTGCTCAATTTGATTCCTTGTTCAGCAAAGCACACAGTGGAATTGTTTATTTGCCAGCTCAGCAGGAATTAAAATAATCAATGACCTTTTTGACCACTCCCTCTCCCAGTTTTTCAGCAAAAGTTCACCCTCATTTGAAGATGAGTTGAGATGGGCAAGTCCCTTAACCTCTTTCAGAACCATTTTTCTTCTTAATCTGAAATATGGGGATAATAAGAGCATCTGCCTTACTGGATTATTGTGAGGCTCAAGTGAGATAACATACAAACGGTTCTGGAAACCTTAAAGTGCTATATAATTGCTGTTACCATCTATTAGTTATATATCTCTTTTCAGTCTACCTGGTGAAGGGAATAAGAGTTTAATAAATGCCTACTATGTGTCAGGCATTTTACAAATATTATCTCATTTGGTCTTCACAACATCCTTGCAAATTAGGTGCCATTTTTGTTATAATTTTAAAGATGAGGAAACTGAGACAGACAGTGACTAACTGACTTTCCCTGCATCACACAGCTGGGTAGTGTCTGAGGGTGGAGTAGAACTCAGGTCTTCCTGACTCCAGGTCCAAGCTCTATCGACTGCATCATCTAGCTGTCTTATGACATACAGTGGAGTCTCTGAATGTTTCTAACTCATGGACTTTGCTTTGAGTATTTGTCTTTTGCCATAGTTTAAAGAAGACAGGACTTGGAGTCAAGGAGACCTGAGTTTGGACATTGCCTAAGTTATTAGCTGTGTGACCCTAGGCAAGCCATTTAACCTCAGCCTCAGTTTTCTCATCTCTAAAGTGGGGATTATGATAGAATCTACCTCACATGGTTGCTGGGGGAATCAAATAAGACAATGTATATATCAAGTGTTTTTTGAACCTTTAAACACATATTTAACATGTTGCAATCTTTTGTTTATAGAATCTTTTAGTGATATGAGTTGTAAATGGTTTACATATAATGCTTAAAAATATAATTGTTTCATATTTGAAGAGACCACTGGTGTTCTCATCTTTTGGCAGTAGACTTATAATACTTTCTATTAAGAAAACTGTCATTAGACTTGCATCTAAAAGGAAGCTGGCAATTTACGTGCCACTGTGAAGAATTTATCATGGATTTCCATTTCCTCTTTGTTCAAATGTTCCTCCTCTTCTCCAATTTTTTTCATCCTTCTCAAGCCTCTGTAGGAACATCTTTAATTGGCAGTTGCTTATTTTGTTCTTTGTATTAAATTGGCTGTTTGTTTTGCTTTCAGCTTTTGTCTTAAGCCTTGAATCACTGATTAAGGGAATTTAGAATTTCTAATAGATCTTGCTTTCTGGATTCTGCTCCCCATATCTCTCTTTTATTGTTTTCATTTGGATGATACATGGTTCAAATTTTCTACAAATGAGCACCAGATAATTTTACTGCAATCTTCCAATGACAGCATAAAGTTGCTTCTACCATGGTGGCTTTTGACACTTAGGAATTGATAGCTCCATCTTTCCTTCCATGATTCCTCCTATGAAATAGTCATTGTTTATACCATTGTGTAAACATCCAGTTTTATTTTTTTACACTTTCTATCACATACTATAGGATAAAGATTTAGTTTGTGATAGTTATAGCAAATGGCTGATTTTTTGAATGCTTCAGTTTTGGAGTAATGGACCAATTACTTGGTCTATTAACTAGATTTATGCCATTCTCAAAAAGGGCTTTTCAGGATTCCAGTCTAAGGATGCCTATCTCCTCTTTGAAACCACAAAAAGGAAATTTCTTTTCATCTATTTTATTATAAAATATAATTTTTATATTTACTCAATGAAGATTTTTATTAACCTCAGGTTCTTTATCCTTTATATGTTGCTTTTACATAGTTGTTTGCATATCTTTTCCATTAAATTGTGAACTCCTTGAAAGATTGGTTTTTGGCTTTCTTTGTATATATAGTGCTTAGCCAAGTGGCTGACCCATAGTAGATATCTAATAAATGGTTATTGACTGATAGACTGGCCTTTCTGACTTGAAATCACAATTATGATCTTCATCTTGAGACAGAGGATCATGGAGTAAATGGTGCTTCTTTGTATGATAATGCCATAAAGCAAGATGTACTAGGGCAGAGGAAGGGGAAGAGTTACCCATAGTTTACCTCTTGGAAATACTTCAGTGGAGATGGCACTATTTATTAAAATAGACAGGCCATGAGTATGTGTGTGTGTGTGTGTGTGTGTGTGTGTGTGTGTGTGTGTGTGAAATGGACTGAAAATATCACAATACTTTTATTATATTTTCCTCTAATTTCATAAGAAAAATTAGAGCATCTTACTAGCTACACACAACATAGTTTTATACTGATTTTGGGGAATAACATTTTCAGTTCCAAGTCATAATACAGTTCCCATATAACATAATATAACATATCGTATTGCCAACTAGCGTTTGGCAATCATAAGAAATAGCTTCATGTCTAAGCCTAAGTTAGATGAAATAACAGATGAAAAATCCAAGAGCCACTAAATCTAAAAGAGGGAAACTTTGAAGAACCTGAATCAATCAGGTGGAGAAAATGAGGAAAAGTGTATTTTAGTGTTGGACCTGAGAGGCTATGTCAACAGGAGGGAGCCAGCTCTCAATGAGAGCAGGAAGATGGAAAGATTAGTAAAGGAAAAGATTTAAGATGAAAGTAAGGTTGTTGCCTCTGGGATAAATACTCCACAAATAACAGTGGAAAAGGTTGATAACTTTAGAATGGGACACTGGAGTGTTTGGTATGAAGTAGATGGGCATGTGGGAGCCAGTAGTAAGCAACTAAGCATTGGGATTGAATAACAAAAACCGCAAATCAGGAATCACTGTAATAAGGAGCGTATATGACCAGGTGAAAATTAAACGTAGGTTATTAATATCACTGGGGTTTGGTCTCAGGGTGGTATCTTCTCAGGGTATTAGGCAGCTCACATAAGGAGAATAGCGGGTGAAGCTAATGGAATGATTTTTCATCCTTGCAGATACACTAGGTCAGGCCAAAAGACCATTGTGTGTGTGTGTGTGTGTGTGTGTGTGTGTGTGTGTGTGTGTGTGTGTGTGTGTGTGTGTGTGTGTGTGTGTGTGTGTGTGTGTGCGCGCGCGCGTTGGGGCTAGATGGGTAGAGCATGATTCAATGACATTTTTCTCTGTCCAGCTGGATAGGTATAGGAGATAGAGAGGGAGCAAGGTGGAGTGGCATCTTTCTCTATCCCATACAATCAGAAAAATGCTGAGTGAAGAGACCTGTATATGATGGAATGTTGTCTCTGTCTTCTGCAGGCAAGAAGAGTACCCAGCAAGTAGGAGAGGGTAGCTTAAGAGACTGGCATAGGCCCATAACTCTAATCCACCCTGACTATTTCTCTGATTCTTAGAAGCAGTTGCATTGCACTGATCTGAGTACTAATCCAATTTCCAGAGTCCAATATTTCAGGTTTTCAAGGCTGCTTCCAGATCTTTCCATCTATTGTGATTGTCCCAGGGCACAAAAAGTCTCCACCACACAATAGTCTGTTTTATATCTTCTATTTGATCATTTCGCAACAGCTTCCTCCTTCCTGTTCGCCCCCTCTCCATCCATGGCATGGACAATGGGTTGAACTTTGAGGGAGTTATCATAACTATAATAATTAATAATAATAATCTATGCTAGGAATATTCCCATTCATTGCATTCATTGATCTATTAGTGTGCTTAGATTGTCCTATATCTTATTATCCAACTAAAGAGGTTCTACTACCTCTGATGCCATGCCTCATTAACCTCCACAGCAACTGTAAAGACTGTGTAGAAGGAGCCAATAAGTCAGCCTGACAACCAGATAGTCCTTTATCCTGCTCTCATTTCCCCCCTTATGTCATTTGGCTGCTGCCCACATCCTATTCCCTGGAATACCTGGGTTGTGGCACTCTTCCATTGATGGCCATCAACAAAGCAGTGTTTATGGGAGACATCCAGACTCTCCTTTACTGGAAAGATCAATGTCCAGGCTCATTTTAAACACATTTACACCAACATCTTCTTTCCCCTATTTTTTTGGTTTGCAGTGTTTATAATCACAAGACCAATCCTGGGCAGAAGCCAATCGTTATTTGAACAAAAGCCACTCTTTATTAATGGCCCACAGAGTTCTGGGCAAAGCAAAAGAATGATGAGATGGAGTCATCTGAAAAGGTTCATTAATATTTCACTGTCATATTTCACCAGTCCGGGTGCCAGGAGGCAGCATAATTCATAATTTAATATCACAAGCACTCTGTTCCCTGATGTGCTGTTAGGGATTTAAAAAGCCCATGGTGCGAGGGGTCAGCGCATGTGTTGGCAGCCTCTGAGGTCAGGCTTGGGGCTGCTCCCTAAGGGGCTGAGCTGCAGGAGGTGGCCTGCCTAAAATGTCATGGAGACACAACTTAGTGGGGCTAATATGGGGGGAAATAAAAGCCTCAATTTCCTGTGACTTGCTATGTGTTTGCTTGCATGCATGCATGTGCGCATGTGTGTGTGCACGTGTGTGTGTGTGTGTGTGTGTGTGTGTGTGTGTAACTATTCTTGGGGATGTGTGAGATTCATAGCAGTGTAGAAAATGCTTTCTCCATGGGTGGAAGTATAAAATTTGGTTTCCAAGAAAGAAGCATGCTGTGATGGAGATCTCATCAAGAACACAGAGGCCTGGAATGCCATGAGAACAATCACTGAGTTGTGAAAAATTCATAACAGATGAAAGTGAGTTTTACTTTTATTTTTGCTCAGCTCCAGACCTCTGTGTTTATGGATCTTGAAATGCATGTATTCCTGGATTTGGAGGATTTTGTTTATTTTAATTCTTGGTAAAAATTGTTTAAGCTTCCTAAATTCTTTTACACTTAGTGGAAACCTACATCCTATAGCTTAGGTCAGACAAAGACTGTGAAGCTCTGCCGCCCCATTGCCATAGCTGGTCTAGACAGCAGACAGAGCTGGTTCTAGGCCAAATACTATTCACTCAGACACTCCTTCAACAGCCTTTTCTCTCCTTTCTCTTTTGTGGGTCTTCCTTTTTCCTCTTCAAATGTGTAGTCACCTCCTAAGACATGCCCTCAGGAAAAGTACTCTGATATTCATTTTTCAGAGTCAATTTAAATCATTAACTTTAATTTTCCTAGACCAAATTTTAACTTTGCATTTTAATTTTCAACTTTAATCTGGTAGCTTTAGCTTCCTCAAACATAAAATGGCAATGAGTAGCCCTTGCCTCACAGGGTAGTTGTCAAGATAAAATGAAACAACATATAAATGCTAACTATCTTTAATGTGGAATAAGATGCTTTATCCCATATTAGAATTTAATGCATGAACCAACTGAATGAAACCACTTTTAGTGCCTTCTCTTTGCAGTTGACTGTGGTAGGCAGGTAGGCATTGGAAAAGATACAAGGTTTAGGTATGTCTCTTCCCTTGTGTAGCTATCATTTTAGCAGGTAGATATTCAGAGTTATTAGAGTCCAGTGGTAAGACCATCAAGATGATTGGTGATGGTCCAGGATGCAGTGGGAGACTATGGACTTTTTAAGCTAAGTTTCAGTTTGTCTGAGATAACACCCATTCAGCAGTAAAAGACTAACTAGGTAAGAGAGGGGGTAAAAGATGGCCTGGTTGACCTTCACAAAAGAATCAGTCATGGAGAGGAAGACCCTCAGAGTTTCTGATCAGAACAGAAACAATTGCTATATACACTCTCCCATTTCAGTATATGAGTAACACGAAGGTATTATGGTGGGTGAGTCCAGGAAATGGGTGGGAGGGAGTAGTAATGACATTTTGATTGGAGTATACAGGGGTATATTATAGAAAGTAGATAAAGGGTAGAAGATTTGGAGGGATTTGGGGAGCTATTAACTGATACCTGCTTTGCCCATTTGCCAACTGTTTACAGTGTCTAGTAGGTAGCTAATAAATACTTGTGGCTTCATCTATTGCCTATGTATAAATCTAGGAGCAGCTTGGTGGTGCAGTGGATAGAGCACCAGTGCAGGAGTCAGGAGGACCTGAGTTCACATCTCACCTCAGACACTCGACACTCACTAGCTGTGTGACCTTGGGCAAGTCACTTAACCCCAATTGCCTCATCCTGGGTCATCTCCAGTCATCCTGATGAATATCTGGTCACTGGATTCAGATGGCTCTGGAGGAGAAGTGAGGCTGGTGACCTGCACAACCCTCTCTCACTCAAAACAAAGCCAAGTGCAAGTCATTTCGTTATTTCTCGGATGGCATGGTCTTCTTTGGCAACGAATGATGAACACACATGTATAAATCTAACTGTTGCCCAACTCTGGACCTGGAAGCTTGTGGACAGATAGGACAACAGCAAATTGGACTGGTGTAATGTGTGTGTCTATTTGCTATAGTTAAATAGTTTTCAGTTTTTGTAACCTTGTAAAATTGACTTTTGAAAGGCTCCAAAAATCCTTAACCACCAAAAATTCAGTCAGCTCCCATCATAAAAGAAAATAGTGACCTGCTTTCTAATCATTATTACCACTTACTATTTATCAATTTATGCTTTATAAAACATTTTGTGACAACTTTAAAAGGTAGGTAAAACATGAATTTCTGTACCAATCTCACATATGAGCTAACTGAAATTCAGTGACTTTCCTGAAAATACGTATCTAGTTCGGATTAGAGCAGGGACCTGAACCTAGGACATCTGCTTATACCTGGTGTCCTTTACATTATACTTCACTGCTTATAGCCCCAGACCTCCCACTAACTAGTGTGGCAGTGTGATCTTGGGTCAGTCATTCAAACTATTTGGAGGCCCCTTCCTACCCTTTTGGGTCACCCAGAACCCATCTGGGCACCTGAGTGTGAGTCTTTAAAATGAGATTTATTAGTGAAACTCCTCATTAGAATGTTCTAATAAAATAATAGTGAATTTGGGATCCTCAGACTTTGGTAAAAATATATTTGGACAGATTGAAGCCAATCAATCATTCAATGTCTCTCTCTCTCTCTCTCTCTCTCTCTCTCTCTCTCTCTCTCTCACACACACACACACACACACACACACACACATGCACACACGTTTTTTTCTTGCAATCAAGGCAATACACACACACATTCACTAGGTAGATATAAAATAAACATGGATAATTTCATGGGAAATATTAGCTTAAACTAAGTATGTTAGTGTACTAGATAACTTCATTGCAATTTAGCCCTCATATGAACAAAATCCAGAGAAAACTTCTATGGAGAAGGGCAACACACTGGGATGTGTATCTTCTTAGGATCCTAATGGAATTTGGGTTACATTTTCAAGGACTCAAGAAGCTTCTAGACCCACAAAAGCCTTCAGTTCCAGAAAGGTTTGCCCCAGATAATAGACCCTTTTGAGATGCTGGTTTTCTATTCCCTTCCATTGAAGGTCTCAGTTACACAGCAATAACTAGGGTAGGGTTACCTGTGCTTTGCTCCATATCTCCAAAATCCAGGATGCACATTCTCTTTATAAATCACACAGATCCTGCCATCCCTGCATGTCACAGAGACTGCTAATTTGATTCTTTGGTGCATACAGTGGTGCTCCCTTGGCTTGAGATCCTGATCTCTTGCTTTAGTCCATTTCTAGTATCCCTGTGCTGATAGGGCCTTCACCAGGCCCCATCTGGTTCTGCTGCCACTGAACTCTTCTTAAGGACAGCATCTTCTCCTAGGCATGTCAACCCTTGTAGGAACCTTGTAGGTGTCTCTGAGGGACCAATAAATTCCTTTCCTGGAGTAATCTCACCTGTAGTTGGATTGCCGATCCCTTCCCATCACTGCTACCCTCAAAGAGGGGACTTTCCTCTAGGACTCAACCAAGCTATCCTCTTCACTGCTCTCACCCCTACTTCCACTCCATTCCCAGGATTCTACTCATTCCTACCAGCTTCTGGCCTGGAATACTCAATGAAGACAACATTTTGTGATGTCACTGCAATGGAAAGGGGAAGAAAAGAAAATTGTAGTGGCATGAATGAGGTCTCACTTCTCAGTTTGACTAAATTTCTATATTTGTTAACTACTTTTCCCTTGTCTATTTTCTGGATACTATCCAGACAGTTGTGGACCAAGTAGCATTTGTGCAAATCCTGGACCCCAGCTAACACACTGTCTCCAAACCATCTTCTCTCAGCTGTCTACTGCTCACTCCCCTTTATCATATGTTCTTCTCCCTCCCTCCCTCCCTATCTTTCTCCCTCCCTTCTTCCTTCCTTCCTTCCCTATTTACTACATTCCATTACTAAGCACTACTGTATGAAGCACCACTCAGCTAGGTGCTACAGTCCATACAAATTTTGCTTCCTGTGCCTTTACGGAACCTAAGCAGGAAGGGAAATAAGGCATGAACACAAATAGGTAATGAGTATATGTTTGAGGTAATACATACGAGAGGAACAGAGGTTCAATAAGGCTGCCTGTCAATCTACAAAGATTTATTGAGTTCTTACTCTGGGCCCAGATCCATCAACAATGATAATTACAGTCAGACACTAGGAAGAGGGAGAGTAAGGGAATAGCCATGAGCCAAACCTTAGGAAAGGTATCCAAGGGAATCCAGACAGGGAAGTTAATTATAAAGGACTTTAAGACTAGCAAAACCCAACAACCTTGTAAAGTATTACTATTATCCTCATTTTACAGATGAGGAAACTGAGGGGCAGAGAGGTTAAATGACTTGCTTAGGTCATTATTAGTAAATATTTGAGGCAGGATTTCAACACTTATTGACCCCAAGTCTACTATTCTATTCACTAAGCCTCTCTCTGTTTTTCCAGGCTCAGAATGGATGAAGTTTGTGCTTAGCTGATTTGAGCTGAAGTTTATGGGAGTTTTCTAGACTAGATATTTCATGGCCTGCTTCTTTCTTTTCAGCAGTAACACATGTGGATAAAGTAAGGAATGTCCATTAGAGCCTGATGAGTTGAAGCCAGCTACACATTTCTGGATATGTAGGGGTGGTGAGGATAGAAATGCTATATTGGAGTGGGAGAGTTTGACATGAATATCAATGAAAGGGAAATAGGATGATATCTTAGGTTCATCCCTCTTTTCCTCAAAGTCTAAATCAGTTCAGGGTGCTATGTTTATTGGAAAAAGAAATCAAAATCACCATTTTCATCTACTTCTTCCTGTGTCCCACTTAGCTTTACATCTGCTTTATCCAAGATTTACAACCTAACATTCCAGGGAGAGCTGGGGATTCTATAACTGCAATGATGAAGGGAGTGGAGGAATCCAATTCTCCCCTGTGCCAAATATATGAAGTAATTTGTATTGTACTGAGCACATGGATGACTCTCCTGTTTGCACAGATGAATTTTGTTGTTTTTTAAACAACTCTCTCCCTCTATTTGGTTTTGTAGTATTGAATGAGGCAGAGTGGTGAAGTGGTATAATAGGAAGGGCACTGACCCTGAAATCAGAGGATATGAGTTCAAATCCTATCTTTGGCTCTTACTACATATGCGATCGTGGGCAAATCACTTAACACCCCTAGACCTCCATTTCCTCATCTGTAAAACAGGTGCTAGAAAGTCTCTGAGGTTTCCTTCTCACCTCCCAGTTCCTTGATCTATGTTTCTATGAGTTGTGGCTGGAAATGATTTTTGCTAAGAACTCTTAGGAATGTACCTTCCTATCATCCTTTGAGTGATCCTCAGATTCAATCCTATGGAAACTCTGGAGTTCCATGCCTACCAGCTAACATCATCAAGGGAATATTGTTAAAATGATGGACCTCTGTTTCAGAGAAAACCTTGGAGTCATAGAAGGAACTACATAGTTTCCCAAAGATATTTTCTTTCTGTTTTAATCTGGGCCAAGTTCATTATTCATTTGCATTGTCCATGCAAGGTACATGTACTCATGGACAAGCTCTATGGGCAGGGCCTGGGGTGGGGAACCTGCTGTCTCAAGGCCACATGCGGCCCTCTAGATCCTCAAGTGCAGCCCTTTGACTGAATCCAAACTTCATGGAACAGATTTGTCAAACAGATTCAGTCAAAGGGCTGCACTTGAGGATCTAGAGGGCCACATGTGGCCTTGAAGCAATAGGTTCCCTGTCCCTGGAGTAGGCCATCAAATAACATGCTGCTATCTGAACAGCCAGCTTTTTTCAGCTGCTTGTTTTATCTTGTGCAGATTATAAGGTCGATCTCTTTTGTGTGGTTGTGGATTTTACTTAAGATGTGCAATGACTAGGGGCTTATTATAGAGTCATGTTAGCAAACAGGAGCATCTGATGGAGCTCACAATTTAGAGGAAATCCACAGAACTTCTTCCCTACCAGTGACAAAAATCTCCAGTGAGTACGCATCTTTTAATTTCATACTTTTCTTGTCATTAATAACCAGAAGGTCATTGAACAAAGTAAGCTCTGTTGTTTCATCTTTTATGGCACATTGGGGATAATAGTACCTTACAGTAATCAAATAAGATAACATGTGAATCTTAAAGCATATTATCAGTATTTTTTCCTTGGACTTGCAGTCAAGAAAACCTGAGTTCAAATATGGCCTCAGATACTAGTTGTATTGAGCCTGGAGAAATCACTTAATTTTTCTCAGCCCGTTTCTTCATCTGTAAAATAAGAATAATAATAGTACTTATACCACAGAGTTACTTTAAGGTTCAAATGTAAATTGCCCCACATATAGGCCTAGCAGTGGTATTTCTGGGTCAAAGGGTATGCACTATTTAGTAATGCTTTATGTATAATTCCAAACTGTCTATACCTAAAAGAGATCAAAAAAGGAGAAAAAGTCTTAGATGTACAAAAACATTTATAGCAGCTTTTGTGGTAACAAAAAAAAAATGAGAATGAAAGTGCTGCCCATCAGTTGAGGAATGGCTGAATAAGTTGTGTTATGGTAATGTGATGAAAAACTATCATGCTATATAGGAAATGAAGAAATAGATGATTTCATAAAGGCATGGAAAGACTCGTATGAACTGATGCAGAGCAAAGTAAGCAGAACCAGTATAAAATTTTACACTATCTCATCAATATCATAAAATGAATAATTTTGAGGACTTTTGTAAACTGATAAAGAATTAAATGAGCAAAGCCAGGAGAATAATCTATACAATGACAAAAATAGTGTAAAGACAAGCAAATGTGAAAGCTGTAAGAACTATGATCAATATGATGAACATCATGATTCCAAAGGACTGATGATGAAACACTACCAATGGAATTAAGGTGCAGAGTATATGTTGTGTATGTATATATACAATGTAATATTTAGTATTTTATCACACATGTATATATGCACATAAGCATATATACATACAGCCTTTGAGGGAATTTGTTTTGCTTGACTGCAAATCTATTACAAGAAATTTTTTTTTCTTTTCTCTTTTTTCCCCAGTGAGTTAAAACATGAGAGGGAGGAAAAAAATGATTTTGTTCATTTTTTTTAAAATATTGAGAAGAGAATGCTATAGGTGTGGAATGTTGTATGCCCTTCCAGATCAGATCACTATATTATTAGTATTCATAATTGGTTTACTTTGTTAGAGGAGATCTCTTATGTGGTAGGGATAATCTGTAATCATTTATAATATAAAAACAAAACATATTAATCAATTTTAATTTTAAAAGTGCTTTGTAAAGCTTAAAATGCTGAAGAAATATTATCTATTGTTATTTTGGTAATACTTACAGCTGAGATTTTCCCCAATTCTTTGGTATTCTCCCCTCTTTAAAACTTCCTGACAGAGGAATTCATGTAGAATTGAAACCGAATTCCTATGGGAGAGAGTTAACAGGCAGTGTTTACAGAGATCCTGAAGTCTTTTGATTATATTATCCTTAGTTTCCATGATATGGGGATGCCTTAGACAAGAAACATTAAATAATGATAGTCTTGTAGCACTTAAAATTTAAAAACAAAAACAAAACTCTTGGAGTTAATGGCCCTTTAAAGATGTGGTAGAAAAAGCTTTGGTCTTCTACTCAGAACAGAGAGATTAGAAACCACTCTTGCACCTTTAGGGTTTATGTAAAATCATTTAATCTTCCTAAGTCTTAGTTCCTCCTTGATATCACCGGGATAGCAATGATTGGCTCCTGGGGTTTGCTGTAAGGAAAGATCTTCACAAGTTTAAATAGCTCGAGAAAAGAAAAAGACAGGCGCCCTTAGTATGATTGTGCTGACTCAGCTGCTTGATAGTTCTATTGGCTAATCACAGAAGGCTCCTTTACAATTTAACTGCAGTATATCCCATTCTAAAAGAATGATTGAATTGCATAGACAATATGAACAATGTCAAGATGTTTGACAGCAGATAGATACTAAATATCCAGTATCAGGATAACAATTCCATTTTTTTTTTTTTTGGTAAGTAAAACGAAACAAAATGGTTGTGGGAAGAGAGATCTGAGGTCAGTTGGACTTTTGTATGTGGCAGAACAAATCTAGAAAGGAATATCTTATTAAGAATAATTTTTTACCAGTCTACCTAGAATTATACATCACTTGACCAAGCAGCATGCTACAGAGATAGTGTTATTTGGAAAGGAAATAATCAAATATTTGCAAGTTCTAATCGCAACTGCTATAATATGCAAATGGCTTGGGGCAAGCAATCACTTTGATATAGTTTCATTTTGTGACATCAGTGGTGCTTCTAATAACACTGGCTTCCATTAGTGGATGAACTCAGGATATTTGACCTTGACCATGTGAATGCACTGAACTGGTTTCCTCACATTTAGTTGATTGCTAGATTTTTGTCCCACGTAGAGGTTTCTTTGCTCTCTTTTCTTATGTTTTAACATAACATTTCTAACAGTGAATATTACACCAAGCAAACATGCAAAAGTTGTGTTTCTTAAAGACTGTGTTTCAATGTCTGTTAGAGATATTCCAGTGACTATCAATGGGGGTATTTCAAAGATCATTCAAGCCCACAAATGAAACAGGATCAGTCACACCAAAACACAAAGGAAAATGATGTCAAAACAAAAAATAATAACTGACGAACTCTTGTTATAAAATAATTTAATTAATCCTCAAAAAATAAGCAAAGAGCTTCAGAGACACCTGGCAGCCGGAGGGGTTATTACTGATATCTTTATGTATTATAGGCTTCTTGAAGTTGGAAGAGGAATGAGAAGACAGTTGCAAACCATTCATATGAATATTGTATTGGCAAGATAATACATTGATTATTATTGGAAAAGGTCATTTTTGCTGATAAAAATCATCTTTCATTTAAGCACACACCAAAACCAAAGATAGAAGAATTCCATGTGAGCCTATAAGATCATGGCATCTTTATTAGACTAAAATATTGATCTAAAACTATTTTGGGGATATTTTTACTTTCAGCTGGCCTGGAAATTTTGTCTCCTTCGAAGGAATGATGAATGCTGATAAATATATTACTATTATCATCATCATTATCATTAATAATAATGGCTAAGAATCTGAGTCACTTGCCATTTGATAAATGGTCAAAGGATATGAATAGGCAGTTTTCAGAAGAAGAAATCAAAGTTATCTATACTCATATGAAAAAGTTCTAAATCAATATTGATTAGAGAAGTGAAAATTGAAACAACTGAGGTTCCATCTCATACATATCAGTTTGGTTAATATGACAGAAAAGAAAAATGATAAATGTTGGAGGGGATGTGGAAAAATTGGGACACTTTGCATTGTTGATGGAGTTGTGAACTGATCCATCCACTCCAGAGAGCAATTTGGAACTATGTCCAAAGGGATATAAAACTATGCATGTCCTTTGATCTAGCAATACCACTACTAGTCTGTATCCCAAAGAAATCAAAGAAAAAAAGGATCTCATAGCAGCTCTTTTTGTGGTGGTAAAGAACTGGAAATTGAGGGGATACTTATCAATTGGGCATGGTTGAACAAGTTGTGGCATATGATTGTGATGGAATACTATGTGCTATCAGAAATTATAAACAGTATGGTTTCAGAAAAATCTGTGACAACTTATACGAACTAATGCAAAGTGATGTGAGCAGAACCAGGAAAACATTGTACACAGTAACAGTAATGTTGTACAAGGATCAACTGTGAATGACTTAGCTATTTTCAACAGTACAATGATGTAAGACAATGATGACTTGAGAGAAGGGTGTTAGCAAAAGGGTGACTGGGTTACGTTGACAGTCATCCATGTCCATGGTCTAGATAGCTCATAAAAGACCAGATAGCAGTTGCTACAAACATATACCCATGTGATACTTGTATCCAGTCGTGATGTTACTACTATTTCCTAACCTAAATGAAGTCTAACTTCTGAAAATTCATGGGGTTGATTTTTTTTTTTCACAGCGAAGGACTCATAATCAGAAATATACACATTGATGATCCTTCCCATTGTTGGGAAATCAGAATGTCTTCCAGAGGGTTCCATTTACTGATTCAATTTTATTGTTACAGTGGTTTGAAGCAATTATTTCACGATGCCATGTGTAGGGTCGAACGTGTGATATTTTTCACAGTATAACAACAAATGTGCAATATTTATTTGGAAGCGTTGAACATTATTTGAACTCTGCTGTTAAAACTCCATATTCACTATAATAGTTTTCTCTTTAGAATTTAGGACCTTGATATTTGCTAAGTGGTTACCTATTACATTGTTCATACACAGAAAGAAAGAGAAAAAGACTAATTCTTCATTTCCATTGGGATTTCCTCATCCCTGGGTATATGTCATAGATAATCACTTCCCCTACACCCCTTTCAAATATTCCATGCAAAACGGTAGAATAATGAGTATCTTTAAAATGACTGTACAACATGGGTTTTATTTCTGTGTCATTCCCAAATCAAACTACCTAGAAAAACCTTTTCACATACCTCAGTTCATTCAATGATTCTTCTTTGAAACCATAAGTTAACATGTAATGAAAACTACATTTCAATCATAAATTTTCATGCTACATTGTTCTTTAATGAAGAGGTTGTATCACCAATAATAATAATTTAAGAAAAAAGGTCATTTTATTTCCTCCAAGCTCATATACATACTTCTTTCATAATTATGAACTTAAAAAAACCCATCTTGGATGTAAAAATGTGAGTTGGAATATGTAAACACTTTGGTATACCTGAAAAACTGGAAGGAAAATATCACATACTGGAAAAACCATTGCCTTAAATCATCAAAATGGGGGTGGGGAAGCATGTTAAAGGATGGGGAAAAGGCAGAAAAATGCTTATGACCTCAGTTATTAAAGATTTACAAAGTCAAAGTGCTCCTTATATAATTGGGCTGCCTTGTTTCATACCGTATGTCTATGTCTAATGAGGAGCAGTAACTGTGAAGCAAATAACCTCATAAAACAGTCGTCGTCATTGGTGGTAGCGATTTGCAGGATCTTAGCAAAATGGGTTTCACTGCTGTTTTTGTTTTTCCTGAGAAGTCATTGATACTTAATGGAAATTTTCTTTGTATGATTTTTTTTCTCAAATAAAATAAGGCAGTAAGAGATTATCACTATGGTTATCTTTTTGCTTAGAATGAGGCTTGTTCTCTATTTGAGGTTTCAATGTGTCAATAACTCTGTTTTGCCAGAAACAGGTAGGGCAACGAAACTCAGCCTCATGTTGCTATACCCCACTGCTTGTGTGCTGGCGGTCTTCTGATTTTCCATCATGGCTTCTTCACAGTTAGTGATGAAAAGTTGGATTTTGTATATCCAAACTGTGTCACCATTGTGGGCCCAGTTAAACCATCCATAGGGCATCTTTTCTTTTTGTTCTTTTCCCCCTTGGTCCTCTCTGAATTCTTAAATATGGCTCTTTTTCATGGCCACAATGCCAAACACTGCTGACAGCATTATAAAGTAAGTTCGCATGGTTTGATAGATGTAGAATTTAAAAACATCAAGACTAATCTTCATCATTATCCCTTAGTCAGAAAGGTGGTATGGATTCCAAGAGATCTGGGAGAGGCCACCAATGCCCACCTATAAAACACTCGGTTCTTCCGAGAATTTTGTGCTTTTAAAACAATTAAATGTCAATTTTATTTGTATTTTGCATCTCATAGCATCAGTTGTCTTTCTCCCTAGTCCATTTGATCATTGTCTCTGGTGAGCGATACAGGAATATCAGTTTGGCATATAAATCTTCCTCTAGTTCCAGTTCCCCTGTCTCTCTCACTAAGAAAATGTCGGTGCACAATTTCAAAATTCTATCTACATTTGGAAGCTCTTCAAACATTATGGAGTGTGAGATTCCACTGAAGAATTCACGGACAAACTTCCCAATCACAAGGACAACAGAAGCATACAGTCCCATAATACTATGAAAAGAAAAAGGGAAATTGTTCAAAATAAGTGAAATGGGAGATGGACATATAATTACATCATTAAATGATGAGAATAACAGTAAAATAGACATACTTAAAAATTCAAATTCTCACTACACCATATCTCTTAGACTTTAAAGAGAACGTAGATAAGGTTAACTGGATTTATAAACCTATAAAGAACTTGATCTTATTTATAGTATGGAAAATGTGTGCACACACACACACACACACACACACACACACATACATATCCTCAGCTCTGGGTGTTGGCAGCTACTTATACTTTCAATAGTAATTTCAAGATAGAAGTTTGGGGCAGGGGAAAACGTGGTCATCTTTTTAAATCAATAGAGTTAGTTATGACATGGAATCTCGTTTGGTTAAATGCTGGAGTAGAATGGAGAAAGATGAAGCTCAGGAAAGTTGTAGTTAACATAGGGAGAACAAGAGGCTACACCTACATGCAGTTTGAGTAACCTGTCAATTTGGCAACTCTAATCCTCAAATCAGAATATAGTGAAATCTAAGTTAAGCCATTTGAATGTATGTATGTATGTATGTATGTATATATGTATGCATGCATGGGCAGCCAGTAGAACAGAAGACTGAATGCTAGGCCTGGAGTTAGGAAGACTCATCTCCCTGAATTCAAATTCAGTTTCAGATACTAGCTTTGTGACCTTGGGCAGTCACTTAACCCTCTTTGCCTTAGTTACTCATGTGTAAAATGAGCTGGAGAAGGGAATGGAAACCACTCTAGTATCTTTGCTAAGAAAACCCCAAATGGGGTCATGAAGCGCCAAAAATGATTGAAAAAGGACTGAACACATGTATGTATGAATACACATATGCATGTTGATATCATATAACAATTATAATATACATCAAATATAGATGCTACACTAAACAAACATAGAATATTATACTGACAAAAATTTGGCTTATGACCTTAATTTTTCAAAACTTCTACTGATTGTTATTGTCATCATAGGCATAAGTAGGAATAACACCCAAGTAATGAATTATGCGACAAAACTGATTATAATTGCTTGGTGCTTTACACTCTAGAAGGTGCTCTGAAGTAGGGAGATAAAATGCAGAAACATTTTTATAAATTTAAATGCAGTATAGTTTAGTAGAAAGACTACAGAACTTGGAGTGAGAGATTTGGGTTCTAGTCCTGGCTATGTAACTGAATAAGTGTTTGACTATTGATAAACACTCGATCTATAAAATGAGGAGGTTGTATTTCATAGATTCTGAAGTCTCTATTAGCAATATGATTTTATAACTATGAAAACAAAATGTTTCTGTTATCCAAATTTAAAAATCATGAGGGTAGACTTTTAGATTTTCATGGGTGAAATTATCCCTTACCCATAGCCAGCAAGGAATCCAAGACTGGGAGGGCTAACTTTGTCATTGAATACCACCAGTTCCAAACCTTGAGTATCTTTGTTATGTAACTTGTGTCCAAGCTGGTTGAGAACCCACCACTCATTCTCGGTTATACTGCTATTGTCTCGAGACAAAATGATGGTGATATCTTTAAAATTGTTATCTAGAAAGGAATAAGAGTGTAATTAAGTTAAAATGAGAATCTCAGAAATTTGGCATCCATCAATTAGTTTTCAAATTTAATTTCAATTAATTTCAATACAAAATTTTTTTTCAACACAAAAAAATCTAATAGGCACATAATTATGTGTCAGGTACTATGTCAGGTCTTGGTGATACAAAGATAGCTGTGACAAATATCTTACTCTCAAAGATTGAGAATGAAATACAAGTAACTAGTTAAAGTGACAGTGATAACTGCAAAATAGAAATACATGACAAATATTAAGATAACATTTGAAAAGGAAAGGATCACTTCCTGTGGGACAGAAGGTCAGAGATATTTTCATGGGGGAAGTGTGGCTCTTGAGAAGAAAGGAGATGGAGTTTGGGGGTGACCAATCAGTCCATTACATGGGAGGGAAACAACATGGGAAAAGGGATAGAGGGGAGCTATCAGTGAGAGACTGAGAGAAACAGTATCTTTGACATATAGAGTAAAGGAAAAAGTATGAGATAAAGCTGAAAAAATACATAAGTTAGATTGTGGAGGGCCTTGAGTGCCAGAATCATACATCTAGATTTTATTCAGTAGGTAACAGGGAGCCACTGATGGTTTTTGAGTAGAAGAGTGACATGAACAGAGCAGTATATTAAGAAGATTAGGCAGCAAAGTGAAGGATGGAATAGAGCGGGGATAAAATGTAGGCAGATAGAACAATTAGGAGGCTGTCAATAATCTAAATGAGAGGCAATGAAGGCCTGAACAAGAGTGGTTGCAGTGGGAATGAAAATGGGAGGAAGGAAGTAGAAACTATTGTGCTCTTAAAGTCATATAATCAATTACTGTCTTATCCATAGGACTTGACAAGTGATCAGATAACTTCAGTGAGAAAGAAGGAAGGATCAAAGATATGTTTGAAATTTTGAGTCTATGTGTTTGGTGTCATTAACATAAGGAAGTTAGGGGGAGGGAAAGTTTTAAAAGGAAGATGAATTCAGTTTTAGCCATCTGGGGTTCCATGTTTCAGAGGGATATCCAGGTGGAGACATCCATCAGGTATCTATAAATACAGCACTGAGTAGTTGAGGTTGGAGATAGAGATGTAGTTACCATCTCTATACTGGAGAAGTGATAACTGAGGTCTTGGAAATAGATAAAATTGCCAAGGACAGGAATTTAAAGAGAGAGGATAATAAAATTAAAGCTCAAACCTTGGGAGATGCCCATATTTGAAGGTCAGGAGGAATATGTGCCAGCAAGTTGGAGAAGAAAAAACATGACAGCACTGTATCACAGAAGCCAAAGTAATGGCGATTATCAAGAAAGGGCTGATCTGTGGTGTCAAATGCTATGGAGAGATCAAGGATAATGACAGATAAAAGGCTATTGGATATGGCTATCCAGAGGTCACTAGTGACCTTGGAGAAAGATACTTTGGTAGAGTGGTAGAAACAAATAGCAAGAGTCAAGGGCCTGAGGAGTAAATAACCACTATTTTATTGGAGTCACCGTATTACTAGTACCTAGAACAGTAATTGAGACATACTACATCTTCAATAAATGTCTAATTGATTTATCAAAGAACAACAAACACTGGAGGTATTTACAGTTAAGTTTTTAGGTAAAGTCTTCTGATCTCAGGATACTGAATGTTCCCAGAAAGATGGAAGTTCTATAGGGGTTGGGAGATGCTAGCTTTTAGGAAATGTTGCTATCTAGGGTTTTGGACACAGTCTTGTATGTTCTGAATGGCAATCAGGGTAGTCTTGGCGACTAACAAATTGGTAGGGATTGCACTTAACTGGGGAGTGTCCTTCCTGGAAGATGGTCTAATATTGTGGAGCTACCAGAATTTTGGAAGTGAATTCCAGGCAAAGTTTAATTATCATCTAGTACATGATAACATCAATGCAAAGCATTAGGCAGGGTTCAAATGCTGGCTGGAGTATATGCCTGCAAATCATCATTTCAGAATCATGTTGGTATTGGAAGGAGGATCTTTTGGTGGTAATCTCTAAGAAATGTTTGAGAAACAGTCTTACACTGCCTAGCAGGGCATTCTGTTAAGTTGAAATGAGCTGAAAATTTGACAGGTACAACTGATATACTTAACAGGATGAATGTTAGATTGAATGCTAGGCCAGAAGATTAAAAATGGTGGCAAGCATGGGACTCAAAGGACTTGGAGAGGGGTGTTGATGGATAGGCAACTGTCTAGGGCTTAGCAAAGGACCTCACAGTGGTTGATGCTTAAAAAATACTTGTTGATTGACTGATTATAGAAATCATGAAGCTAGGTGTCACCGGGCAAAGATGGACTTTTCACTGGTAGTACAACACGGCCTATGCTTTCAGATTGGAACCACAGGTCATTTGGTCCACCAGTATTCCCTGATTTTCTGTTTACGATTAGAAAAGTAAGCCTGTGGATAATAATGAAATAGTAGAAAACAGACCCTAGAGGTACAGTGAAGTCCTCACCTTATTTGGAATAGTATTGGGTCTGTATAGGCTCATGTGTCTGATGTGGTGGCCTAAAGAACTCAGCCCAGTAGTACTACAGATTACCTCTGCATAAATACAAAATCTCAGCCATGCTTCTCTTTAACAGAAGTAACTGTTGGCTCAGAGGAGAAAAGATAATAACCCTCTCATGATTTTCTCATGAAAATCATTTAGGTAAAGACTGGATGACCACTTGTCAATGTTTTTCTTGGGACTGTGGTTCCAGTAAAGGTTGGACTATATAGCCCCTGAAATTCTCCCGTTTCATTCTGAGATTCTATGACAATAACCAGAGCTAAAGTTAAAGTTCCCAGAGGGGAGAGGCTTCAAGTACCCAGAACAAAACATAGTGTACCCAGAAAAGTCTTATGGTTAAGAGGGGAAAGGAAGGTTAGGAACAAGTACCCATGCCAAGAACTAAGTGCTTGACAAATATGATTTCATTTGACCCCAAATGAGGGAATAAGAGACCTAATTGGATTGCACTTTAAAAATTCATTTCTCCAATCTTGAGGGGACCTTTGGGAAGGAAGAAGAACACAGAAAATACATGAGCTGACCCTTCACATTACTCAGACCAGTGATAGGACAAAGGATGGGCCCAACCGAAAGGCACTAGACAAGGTGGTCTTGCTGGCCCAAACCTCTGTAAGAGCTAAGGTGTGTTCTCTCAGGGACAAAGGAAGGAGCAAGGTTACCTCTCCCAGTCTCCAGGGAGAAGATTGGGAGAATTGTGCATGGAGAGGAGTATTATCAGGAACTTGGAATATTATAGAGCTGGAAAGGGAAACAAAAGTCTAAAGTCAGGAAAAGTCATCTTCCTGTGTTCAAATCTGGCCTCAGACATTTACTAGTTGTGTGACCTTGTCACTTAAACCTGTTTGCCTCAGTTTTTTCATTTGTAAAATGAGTTGGAGAAGGAAATGGCAAATCACTCTAGTTTCTTTGCCAAGAAAACCCCAAATAGGGTCATGAAGAGTTAAACATGAATGAAAAATGACTGAACAATAACAAAATGTTAGGTACTATTCCAGGTGCTGGATATACGAAGACAAAACAATGAAAAAGCTCCTGAACCCAAAGAATTTATATTCTAGTGAGAATAGAATCAAGAATACAGGGAATGGAAGGTCATGGAAAGGAGAAAAAATAGCTTATCCTGTAGAAAATGGGGGAAGAAATATTAAGATTGTTACTGCAATGACATTTTAAGATATAAATGCAGTTGAAAAAACTTAAAATGCTCTTAATTCTATTACAAGTAGGAGCTAAGGCCTACTTCTGAAAATGAGACAAGCAGAGGCAGGTCTGGAGACTGAGGAATATGGAAAAGGCTTGAACTAACAACTATGGAGAATGATGAATTGTTTGGCATGATGTAGACATGAATTATATGTTTTTTTCAAAAGTTCATGAAGATAAAGGACCAGACAGATCTTTGCCTTGCCTTGCCAAGTATCATGTATGAGGATATTCAAATTTGGTGGTGGTTATACTGATGGTGATGATCATGATTTGGCATGTGAATTTCATTCAAGTAAATGAGCAATTATGACAAAATTCCTGGGCATAGGATAAGGTTTTTTGGGGGAAGAGGGGTATGGGTGGTGGTGGTGGAATGAACCATGACTTTCCATCATCAAAAATCCCTATGATGAAGCTAGCTAATTTTATTCTCTATTGTAAGGGATATATAGCCACTCTAAGATCTGTATAAAATAGTTACTATATGAAATAAAATCCAGTTGTTAGCTGATACCAAGGGAAATTGGCAAAGAGATGATAAAATCAATAACTGAAGCCATCATGTGTGGAGTAAGTCAATCCAGTATTGGCCTGAGAGAGCCAATAGGAGAAAGGAAATGGGGCTGAGTATTTCATGGGTGGGTGAATTTATCCTTCTGATTGGCAGAGCTTAAGCAGTCAAGGCTTTCTATTCTTAGGAAACAAGATGAAGGCTGTATGTCTCCTATGCCAGATAAATGAAAATTACTGGGAAACAGCATCAGAGAGAGACTAGAAACATTTAAGTACCAAAGTTGCAAAACAAATATCATGTTGTCATCACTTGTGAAAATCTCATGTAATCCTTACCTTTTAAAAGCTGCTTTATGGGTTTTGTATTGGCATCACTAGGAGCTTTGAGGTAATATGGATAGATCCCTTTTATAGTCCTATACAAAAAAGGAGTTAATGTTTAGCCTTTATTCCACCTAAACGAGGCTAGTCAGAAGATTAAAGTAATTCACACATCTATGCCCTGTGTAGAAATCATCATTGATAGGGTTATATTCCAGTAGATTCTATAGAACTGAACTATATCATATATATATGTGTATATCACACACACACACACACACACACACACACATATATGAAAGACATCAGCTGCTAAATGTTACTAAGTCAACTAAATCCGATAGAATTTCAAATAAGCTGTATGGATAAGCTAATTTTAAATTTTCAAATGCAAATAGAAATACAATTCCCTGCTTTGGTCATGGGTAGGATAGATGATATGTGGTCTTGACTATCAAGACAGTGGGGATATAGCCTATATCAGCATAAAAGAAACTAGAAAGAGGGGCCACAAAGATGTATAGAAGGATCTCTACAGGCCACATATTGACTTAGTTTTAAAATGTAATCTTACCTATGTGCTATTGTATTTTTATTTATTTTGTTAAATATTTCCCAACTATATTTTAATCTGGTTTGGGCAGCAACTATTTTTCCCTCACCTCTGGTCTACATGACCTCTTTTGGTCCCTTTTGGTCATTTGAACCTCTCACCCTCATTGGCAGAATCAGGCTATATTCTAATGTAAACTTAGAGGCTTTGTATAAATGAATCAAGAGAATTACAACAATTAATTCCTTTATTTAATTATCAAGCATTTCTAAGGAATGTGCCATCATGACTCCTATTCCTAAAACATTTATATGAGATGGGGGAAAGAAATCTCGTCTGAGTAGGAGGGAGATGATGATACGGTAAGGTCAGCAGCACAGAAAGTTGAGGATCTGATCTGCTTTGGTTAGTAGTTGTGAATGAATTTCACTTTATTTCCCCCTTTACCAAATCCCCACAATTCAAAGAAAACATATTTGCTAGAGAGTCTATACATACATATTTACATATATACACATGTATGTATGTATGTGTACATATGTACACACACATACATATATATTTTAAAAACACATTACAAAGAAAAGTGTTCTTACGCTGGTGTCGCTGTAGTTTTGGAGCCATTCATCATGTTTGCAATAGAAATTCTGGTGTCATTTTCAAGTTTAAAAGAAATCTTATCTGATGCTATTTCTGATTTTGCACCCAGACTGAGGTTTCTATGAAAACAAAACCAAATAAAAAGTCAGTAAAAACATCAGCTAGTCTTGCAGACAATTACAGAACCAAAACTTTAACAATCTTACTCAGTTCACCAAATTTGCATTGGACTCTACCATATTTGCCTGGCAATGTCTTTCTCTTTTAACTTTTCTATCACTAAACTAAAAAAAAAAAAATCTAAATAGACCAAACACATTTAGAGTGGTTCTACAGATGAGGAAAACAATGTTGAGTGATCAAAAAGATAGTGTTACCGCTGTGTTCCTCCAATATATTCTCCTTTAGCTCAGTCGGCGTGAAGATAATCAGATCTAAGATTTTTTTAAAATTATTTTTGATCTAACAATTTTTAGACGATGGACTTTTAAAATTAGCTAATAAAAATACCTTTGTTTATTTCAAGGGTCAAAACCATCAAGGATGTGCCTGACTAGAAAAGGAGGTGGGCTGGATATGCAGCTATAAAGAGAGAGAGAACAGAGAGAGAGTTCGAAGGCTATGTGGTGTCTTTAAGGTATATAGCACCCAACTATAAGCTTCATGAAGGCAAGTACAGGAATCTTGTATTTTCCTAATTTAGGATAGTGTGTTATCTACAGAAGGCATTTACTAATCTGTTTAATTAGTTATCAAGGCTGTGAGAGGAGACATACACATTCTCAAAAAAAAAAAAAAGGTGGAGAGAGGTAAGACCATCTACACCTGGGGATCTTCCAGTAAATGCTATTTATTCTTCTCCAACGGGGACTGAAAAAAATCAATCCCTGCTCAAACCTTAATTACTCTGGATGCTTCGCACCTAAGCCAAAGTTGAGAAGGAGGTATAGAAATGAGATAGGGATTTACTCCTATCTTTGAATGGAAAGTGTCAAGATTGAAAGCACAGCAGCAACATTTCTTTTCCTCTCCAATGAGAAGCAGTTTGGGAGGATTCTTGGAACATGGGTACTCTGAGCATTTGACCACCCATAATACTCTATTGCCATCCATATAAATTTCCATAAAATCTCAGCCCTACAAAATGTTACTGCTATCCTCCTGCTTCTCTCTCCCCATGTAGATGTGAGGGGCCACCGCACAAGACATCTCCATCTTCATCTGCCTATGAAGTAAGCCCTGGCTCTTGCTACCATAACTTCATAATTTATAAGAGATCTGCCCCCTTTTTTTCCCCACCTAGAGCCAGGACCAAGCTTCAAAGAGGAAGTGAAGGGATGACTGACAAGATTAGGTCTGCATATGAACCAGGAGGGGGTGGGGTGGGGCGAAGAGTTAGAGCAAGAAGACATAGGTGAGTAAAGAATGATAGCCCCACCCTCTCTACTCCTATGCACAGTTTAATTATCACCTGGTGAGCTACTATGGTTAATAAAATAAGAATATCATCCTATACCTGCCTCCTCCTTTTCACAGCTAAGCTTCAGAAAAATCTATGCATCTACATTTTTCTTCTCCTTTTTTCTCTTATGTTTTCTTTTCTCACTGTTTAACCCTTTGCACTTTGGTGTTCATCCACACCATTCCACTGAAACTGGAAACCTTTCTCCAAGGTTACCAAGGATCTCTTAACTGCTATTTCTTAATAGTTTTTTTTTTTCAATCTTCATTCTTGTTGACTTCTTTGAAGACTATGGCACTGTTGACTATCTCTTTTTCTTGGATATCCCCTCCTTTCTCAGTATTAGCAACATTTTCTTTCTGGTTCTTCTCTGACCACTCCTTAGTCTCTAACAGGATCATTATGTATATGTTCTATTTCCTAATTATGAATATCTCCTAAGACTCTGTCCTGCACCTTGTTCTCTTCTTTTTCTTCATCTTCTCTTATAGTTTTTCACAATAGCTCCCATGAGTTCAACTAGTTCTTTGAAGATGACTCCCAAATCACTCTTTCCTCTTGGTTTTTGGGACACTGTTCTCTCATATTTGTTTATTTACCTAATTTGCCACTCAGTGTCTTTTGTTGATATGTCTTCCATGTCTCATCCACTGATTGTGGGTGTACCTCAAAGCTCTGTCTTGGCCCTTCTTGTCTTCTCTCTCTCTCTCTCTCTCTCTCTCTCTCTCTCTCTCTCTCTCTCCTCCTTCTCCCTCTCATCTCATCAGTTCCCATGGGTTAAACTACTTTATGTAGGTGACTAACAAATTTATATATTTATTTCTTATCTCTCTTGAGCTCCAGTTCTACAATCATCAACTGCCCACTGGTTTTTTTTCTAACTAGATGTCCCATAGTCAAGTCAAACTCAACATGTCCAAAAGAGAACTCATTAGCATTTTCCCTACCCTGCAAAACTGGGCTTCTTCTAAACTCCTCTATTACCTATGTTAGGTGCTAGATATAGTTCCTTCTTTCAAGCAGCTTTGTTCTATTGGCAATTGTCTTAGGATGGCTTAAACGAGTTTCATTCTTCGCTTTCTGCATAGTTATTTCCTCTCCACTACTCTTTATAATTTTATGCTCATAATCTTTCACCCTCTTCTTTTATAATATTTTGCATTTAACTTTAAATTCTAAAATTATGTTGCCCTAAGCTGCCATGTCTTTCTGTTTGTATGTGTTCAGTTTCTGGGTACCTCTGGCTTCCTCATTGTAGTGACTACTTTATAGTGATCAAATTTCTGGAAGCAATGATGATATTTCATAGTAATGCCTTTTCTTTATACATTTCCCATTTTTGGCAGCAACAGCTTTTCTGAATAGGTCAAGTTGAAGCCATAATAATTATGGACTATATTTTCTTATCTTTATAATTTCTTCTAGTTTTATGTTGATTTTTATCTTTGTTGTAACTAGTTGATCATAACAAACAGCTGGTATGGAAATGATTCACATTGTAGTAAGCAGTCACTTCCTGTCTGTCTTTAAGTAGTCAGTTTCCTTTTTTATGAAGTTGTTTAGTACTTTTCATATTCAGCACCTTCTAATATTATTTTTGAAGGAAATATTCAAACTATATTGGCACAAGTAGTTTATAAGCCTTTAGTTTCTTTTGTTTTCTAAGTCTGAACTTTGTTTTCTAACATTTTGTCATATTTTAGTAAGTTGATGCTTTTACACTAAAATCCACAATCACCAAGTTATATATTCACTTAGACTGGATGATCCTATCAAGGTAGTCCCAGAATTTCTCTAATTTTTCAAAATAATGACACTAACTTGCAATTATCTTTAAGACAGTCTTTTGTGTGTGTTTATCACAAACATTGCAAAAGTGATAAAGTATTCTATGAAATCGTGAGTCTTGTTGCTTTAAGGCATGTGATGAAACCAACTCTACTAACTCCTTTATTTGCATCTACATGGAGAAACTATAAATCACTCACTCACTTAGCTGCAACTTATTTATGTCTTCTAGTTTTATTAATAGTAAGAGTATATCAGTGTTGAAATGGTTCAGTTGTTCTAAAACTATGTCAACTCAGAAACTAAACAAGAACTTCACTTCATAAATTAACATTTATAGAGATTAATTTTTCCTCTTTTCTACTACTTCATCTCTGCAGACATAGAAGGAACTATGCAAGACTGAGGGCTATCTTTTAATTTTCTTTCTCTTAGGTGTTGTCAAGGTTAAAGAATTTATTGCCTGTGGTTAGCCTACTAGTAGCAGAGCTCCTTTGTAGTTAGCTAGGCTGGTTCTCAGATAATAGCTTCTGTCTGTCTTTAGAACAATGCTTGAAGCCAATCCAAAATAAATTCTTAAGAAGTTGTCTTTGAAAGTTAGTGTGGACCTCAGAGCAGTTAACCACTGTTGTCCCATACGTTCACCTTCAATGACTGAGGCACTATGGCAACAATGGCATATCTTTCTTTTGTATTTATGACTTCACCCAATCATTCCCAAAATACTCATGTCACTTAACCTTTAAAAATTAATTTCTTGACTTTCTAGGTTTGGCTAGCTCAGGGAATGGGAAAAATAAAAGAATAACTTGGTGTAGAACATTGTAATAGGTTTCCTTAGTAAAATTTTATGGAAGTTATCGTACGTACTTTATTCTCCCTCCCCTCATACGTTTAAGAAAAAAATGAGATATATTTTGTTCATATAATTCTATTCTTCCTCTTTACTCTCAACTGCTGTTTCTTTTTTGTTTGTTTGTTTTGAGACAAAAACAGTAGCTACTAGCAGAGGCTTCTCTAGGGAAACAATTTCTTACCAGTCAAAGCAAAAAATGAATTAAATCAAGGAGCTCATCTCATCTCAGCTCATCTCAACTGTTCATCACTGACTCAGGCCAGGAGTGGAAAGGTAGAAGTCAACATTTTCTTCTGTAATCATGTCACCTAGATTCCTAGCTGCTTCTAATATCACTATCTGTTTCCCTCCTTCCTCCCTTGGGCTATTGGTCTAGAATTTCTAGGGTTGCCAATTATGGGGAGAGCTAAATGATGAGGTGAAACTGCATTATCTAACTATAAGGTCCTTTCGTTGGATCAAAGATGCTTTAAGCACTGAAACTGACACTTGGAAGAAAAGGGAAATATGCTTTTCATTCATTTTCTAAGTTACCTCCCATTTCCCTCCTCTCTCTTTCTTATTTTCACAAACTGATATTTAGTATTTCTATACTATTATATTTTTCAAAGTACCCAAAGAAAAGTAGCTAATGAAAGGAGAACATTCATAAAGTCTAGATAATAAATTTAATAAATTGGCTACTGATGTTTTTATAACTCTAGGTCAGAGTTTCTAAACTTTTTTTGTATCATGGACTTCTTTGACCAGTTGTGGAAGCCTATGAAAGCTTTTGCACGATGATGTTTTTAAGCATACAATAAAATATATCAGATTATTAGAAAATTAATTACATTTGAATACAGTTATCAAAATATAAAAAGAAATAAGCTCATAAACTTTAGGTTAAGAACCCCTGCTCCGCATGAATCTCTGTTGTTAAATGGCAGTTTTGACCTTAAAAAATAGGTAAGAGTTGCTGAGACAGTGGATTATGATTCAGATCTAAATATAATTCTTCTCCTCCTCCCCCCTCCATCGTTTCCCCATTAGGTAAAAAAGGGAAAATTAGGTAAGGAAATATAGTAACTACCTCTGAATACTCCATGAAAAAACAAGAGAGAAGCTGCTATTAAGATCCTCGAGTTCTCTTATCATTTTCACCTTACTGGGAGGGCTGATGGTCCACAAAGAATTTGAATTTCCTTCCAGTTCTACTACTGTTATGTCTTCTCTTTGATAATTTTCCAGAAATTGCATAGCATTCTGTAAGCACAATTAGATATAACATTTAACCACCCAAACTGTATGGAAAACAATCCTTCTCTGAATGTTTTTGTATGTAATTGACAGCTTCTTAAGAAGATGTGTAGTATAGCAGTATGATTAATCCATAATCATCAATATGGAAGTCATTCACTATTATTTCTGCGATCCTATTCCCATTATACTCCATATCTCTTTAGTAATAAAGTAGCCACATCTTAAGTTTTGTTTTTTCTATTTGGTTTTTTTAGGAATCAACATCCCCTAAATCTTGCCTCCCCTTTATCCCAGTTATCTTGGCCAAGGTCAAGCTAGGGAGGATTTTATCTTAAGACACTACTAAAGTCCTTAGATCACAAATTTGGCTATACTTCTCTACTCTATGGGAACAGCCTCAAATAAAATATCTAGTTTTATCAATCCCTAGACCCCAAAGGACACAAAAACATGCCTCTTGGTGGGGAAGAGGCTTTGTGTTCATTTAGAAAAGTGGCCTGTCCCATCTGTAGCATCTTCATAATTGTAGACATATAACAAACATGCAAGACTGAGGGCCGCTTTTTAATTTTCTGACTAAAGACTGATAAGGCCTGCCATATACTCTGTAATCAGAAAACTGGGGCTGGAGTGAACTATGTGGCTTACATGGCTTTCATTAATCAAAGCCCAAACCAACTATACTCACTAGAGAAGGAGTGGTTAATTTCCCCAGATTCCAGTATGTCATTAAAAAAAGACCTTGTTTCACCCTGCAACTGTGAATCTCTCCTGTGCAGTCAATTCTTACATTCACTGGAATCTGAATCCTAGCCCACATCATCTTGTCCATCAGGCTAGCTCAGAAAATCAAGCTTATCTAGAGTGTTTTATCACTTTTCTAACCACGAACCTTCTTATAGCTGATACTAACAGTTCTTTATGACACTAATTACTTTATGATACTGCCCAGCTACCAAATAGCATTTAAGAACACTGTTCTCTTGCTGTTTTTCTTAATTATATTCCATGTGAATATAAGTGCCTTGAAGGCAGAAACTATTTCAACTTTGAATCTGTATTCTTGGCATTTGATAGTAGGAACAAATAGTAAATGTTTGGTGATTTAAATAGTATAATCTTGGACCATTATCCATAACTTAGGCCTTACTTCTAAAGCCATCAAGGATCCACATTTTATTCGTGCTCTGTTCCCTTAGCATTCCCACTTCAAGTCTTTGATAACATTGACAAATGTCATGAGTGCCCTTTATGGTCATTTCGATGTTGGACTTTATAACAGGGAATTGATATACGCATTTACTTACAGTATTTGTTGAATGATTCCTTAGAAATGCTTTGTACAAAGGTGGCTCCATAAGTTTCAGCTGGCTCTGTTGAGCGCTCATAGTGAAAATAGGCTAGAACACAAAACAGGACATGAGATTGTTAGCTTCCATTTACTCTTCATTCTGGTAATGGGAAAAGAAAAGCAATCAAATGCCTTAACAAGTCTGATAAACATTTCAGGTATTTCTAGAAGGGATTCCTTTACTCTCCTGGGTCTCATGACTCTGGAGTCAGGAAGCCCTGAATTCAAATTTGGTCTTGGGCACTTATTAGTTGTGTGACCCTGGGCAAGCTACTTAACTTCTGTCTGCCTCAGTTTCCTCATCTGTAAAATGGAGATTTTATAGTCTGGAAGGGCTGTTATGAGATAACTAAGGGATAATAATTGTAAAGCACTTAACACAGTGCCTAGGACATAGTAGGTTTTAAATGCTTATTCCTGTCCTCTTTCCCTCTCATCCTTCTACAGAGTATAAGTTCTCTCCTACTCTCCTCAGCCCCTCATTTGGCATCAAGTAGAGCTAGGTTCCAATGATCATACACAATGAATCTTCAGAAGTAGTTGCACGTATTTAAATTAAATTTGCACTTATTTACATTTAAATTAAATTCCAGTCCAATGGAAATAAGTGGTAAGCATTCAAATAATGTTCCTGTTCATTGGGAGGGAGCTGTATTGACCAACCAATGTTAAATAAGATAACAGAGGTATAAAATAAACATCTCAGAGTCCTTGGATTAGCTCCTAGGTGAAGAAGGAATTGAATACATCATTGTAGGGAAATAATACGAAACAGAAGTTCAGGATTAGTGGTTACTGCTCTTGACCTGGACAGTTACCTGATACCCTCCCAGAGTGATCTTGACAGAGACATCCAGGGGTTGGTTGATGACTCCAGCCACAGATTTGATCAGAGACATGAAAAGGAGGGGGAACCAGACAATACAAATCAAAAGGACGATGATCATGCCTCCCATGCCATACTTCACAACCTTCTTTTTCTTCTGTCCTCGGGGCTGGGGATATCTCTGTAAGAGAAACAGATCAACTAGGCAAAATGTTCCACCTTTGGGAAAAGTGCAAAGCTTGTGAAAGTAATTATGTTGGAATCAGTACTGCCCTTTGAATACAGATTCCCAACTTCTAGCTGATGGCTAAGACTATTTTATAGGTTTTTGTTTGCTAATAATGGACCCATAGAAACGCTGAACAGGAAAATTTTCTGGTGCATCAAACTTCTTCTGGCTAGGTGTGATCCTTTAGGAGAGATCACTCTGCCTCAGATGGATATCCAGAAATAAGGACATTTCTTCCCTTATCTCCTCCTTCACCCATACATATTTTTTATTTTTTAACTATGAATTTGAAAGCATCAACTCTATTTCCATTTGTGGGGCAAAATGAAAATACAAGATGTCCATGCTGTTTAACAAGAATGGAAATATAGCACTTTATTAAATTCATCTGTCTGTTCATAAAGCCCAAGAGCAGGGTGAATAAGGTTCATTGTGCTTTAAGATGACTGGACAATGACTCAGGTAGGCAACAGCAGGATAAAAGACTTTACGATCATTTGAGTTTAATCAAGCCTGACGTCAAAAGAATAATGATGATGACGGTTGACGATGATGATAAGTAGTAGCAGCAGCAGGGGCAACTAGGTGGCTCATTTGGTAGAGTGCTGGGCCTAGAGTCAGGAAGACCATTGTTCAAATCTGGCCTCAGACACTAGTTATGTGACCCTGGGGGAGTCACTTAATGTGTTTGACTTAATCCACTGGAGAAGGACATGGCAAACCACTCCAATATCTTTGCCAAGAGAACCTCATGGGTAGTATAGTTCATGGGGTCATGAAGAGTCAGACATGACTGAAGGACTAAATAACAACAACAACAACAAAGGAGTAGTAGCATTCATATGATGCTTTAAGGTTTACAAAGCCCTTTACAAATGTCACGTCATTTCATTCTCACAGAAACTCTGGTAGGTAGGTGCTATTATCATCCTTGCTCTATAGATGGAAGAAAAAAACTACGAGAAGTCTTAGAACCCAGTAGGTGTCTGAGGAAGGGCTTGAATTCAGGTCTTTTTGACTCCAAGTCTAGTAATACTACCCAGCTGCCCTAACAAAATCATAACAATTGACATCTCTCTAGCATGTTAAAGTTTTTTAAAGCATTTTCCTAATAGCCTAGTGATGTACAATTAGCTATCCCACTGATAACCTTTATGTACATGTTCAATCCATTCTTACCTCTCACTACCTACTCGCCCTTGTGTATTTTATGTTAAATCCAAACTAGACTACTCTCTATCTCTCACTCTTTTATTTTCCCAGCTTTGTACCCTTGTTCATGGCATTTCCCAAAGCTAGAATAGATTGTCCCCCACCTCTGTCTGTAGAAATTCATATCGCTCTTAAAGATTCAACACAGTTATTTCTCTGGATGCAGATAGTGTCTTTCTTCATATGTCCTTTACAGTTAAATTTATAATTTACAGATATTATACAGTTATATATATATAATTTACAGATATTATACAGATAAAAATTTACAGATATTTATAATAGTCAAAATGACTTATTTGCTTCAAGTCATTCTTAAAACAATATAGCTGTTACAATACAATACAATACAAACAATATAGAGTAATTTTACATATATATGTTTACATATATAATATATAGTGTATATATATATATATATATATATACACATATGATACATATACCTATACATGTATATTTGTGTCTAATTGCAGTCATCTCTAGGGTAGAGGGAGAGAGAAAAAAGAGAAATTTGTATGATAACTTTATTATATACTTAAAAGGAAAAGCAAGTAGCATATAAAAGATGTGCAGTTTCATGTGCAATCACCTTATTTTAAAATTATACTACGTTATGGAAATGCTGGTTTATTCCATAAATTTAAAAAAAAAATCTGACCCAGGCACCTGTTCCTTCATGAAGCTTTCTTTAATACTATGACCTGAAAGTGATTTTTCTTTCTTCATACATCTCATACAGAGTTCTGTCATCCTTATTTCATGGCTCTTGGTACCATAGGTTGGGTGTGTGTGTGTGTGTGTGTGTGTGTGTGTGTGTGTGTGTAAACTCCTTGAGAAGATCTGTGTTGTATATGTCTTTCTATGCCCAGTGTTTAACAAAGTGGCTACTTGAACCTACTGGGTACCTGACAATGTTTCTTGACTTAATTCAAGCTAGTAGTTCAGTTTTGCTAGAATATAGATAGAGAAGAGAGTAACATGAAATAGGTATTAGCATGTAGTTGTAGAAGCCTTTTGCAAACTGCAAAGCTGTTTATGTTTGGTTATGTGCAAAGGAAATAGAAGCCAAGTAGGGTAATATAAAATTCAGCTGTCAAGATTATGATAGGTCATAGTTCTGGTCAAGATTTTAAAGGTGAGATTTTTTTTGGCTTTCACAAAGTATGGGGACTCTGACTCTTGGGCATCCAAGAACTGGAACTGGCAGTGTGCAAGTTGCCAAGGTGGTGCTGGAAATCTGGCTGGTAGGAATGATGGAAACATATGGCAGAAACCCGTAGAAAATGTTAGACAGCACCCAACTATGTGGCTTGGGGTAGCCAGCTCACAAGTGTCTTGGGGCAGATTCATCTTGCTGATGACTAGGAATTGAGAATAGTTACTCTGGGAAATGGAAGTGAAGAACATTTGTCTGACTTGTTAACCAGGGTCTAGATAGTGGTGAGATTGCTTCTTATTCTAGGGATTTTGAAAGTGAGTTTCTAGAGGATGCTTCCTTTAAAAGTTATCCTAGTATGCCTAATAAATACCAAATAAAAGATTGGGTATGTGGGGAATGGCAGAAAGAACCAGATTAAGATTTCAGCTTGCATCCTGCTTCATGGAAGTTTTAAAGTCAATATTGTTAATATTGTTAATCCTCAGTCTAGATTCAATCTAATTTATGCCAACTTTACGTATGAAAATTCTGAATAATAATCCATAACTTAATTGATTTATGCTTTCTCTCATCTAGTTTGACCTTCTAATCTTCCCAACTTTATGTGACTGGAAAAGGCATATGTATTCACGCATAAATATAAATATAAGAATATATTACATAAATATGTAAAGTCAAATTAAATATTAAATTAAAATTAATAAAGTTAAATAAGTTTAAATTTAAATGAATATAACAAATTAATTAAACAAATTAATTTAAATTTTACAGTAAAATACAAAAATGTAATGGAATAGTAAAATATATAAGTATTTATATATGTAAAATATAAAATTTATATATGTAAAATGTAAGACTTGCATAAATATATTTATTATATATAAATATTATGTTAATGTATTATATTGACTAAATATTATCTAAACATATAATATAAATATTTTATGTCCATATTTATGTACGAAGTTCCTGATAAGGAAGTTCTACCATAAGCCATTTAAAGGGAAAGAATGATTGAATAGACTTGGAATATAATTCAAAATGGGAAAAACCTTTGAACTAGACCATCTCAGTATCAATCCCAAGGGACAACTGTAAGCAGCAAGCTGGAAAATATTCTCTTTACACTTGAGAAAACAGCCCAAGGCTATTTTCCATGTACTGGCCAGGAAATTTAAGGTTGGAAATAACTCTCTGGAAAGATGGTGGCTGCACTCATTCTTTATTATCCTATATATCTACGTGGTTTTAATTGCTTTTATAGTTTTTATTTTTTTTTTGCTTTACAACCCCAAAAACCAATCAAAAAAGGAATCCTGTCTCCACAAATGTGATTTCATGATTGTGTACACCTAAGCCCTAACAGTTCCAAAGTACCTGGGATCATCATAAAAGACTTTTGGGTTCTTTTGTTATGAGTCCTTAAGTAACAATAGGGGGAAAAAAGGCATTCCAATCCTATGCTACTCACCTTGTTTAGTCAATTACAGTACGCCAAGATTCCAAAGTGTTGAGTTTGGAGTAGAAGTAATAGATAGCACCTTGCTAGCCTACTGATCACTTACCTCAGATCCCTAGGAAGCAAGAGAGCTTCCTTAACACATCAGAGATGGGATTTTTCTCATATGAAAAGACAAAAGCTAGGATACCAGCATTGTTACTAGTATGTTTTTCTTTTTTCCCTCGAGTACACTGTATTCCAACTTGTAATTTTTAGCACCTCCCATCTCCTATACTCAGATTGACTGTATAGAATACCTTCATTATATTTAATTTTAATATGTAAATATCATGTGTGGATTTTTTTCTTTTCCTTTCCTATTTACCATTTAATCACTAATTTTCTGGCAAACACAGGAATGAAAGTGGTAGGAGAATTTGGTCAATTCTCTTTTTTATTATAAGAAAATTCTGTTAAGGGAATAGACGTAATTCAAATTGGTCATCAACTTTAAGTGTGGCCAATTCACAGGTAAACAGTCTTAAAAGAGTTGAGTGTGTGTGTGTGTGTGTGTGTGTGTGTGTGTGTGTGTGTGCAAGCTCATGCGCAGGAGGGATTTAGAGTGCCTACAATCTATTAGATGTAAAGGAACCCTCTGCTACTTCCCTACAAATTAGAAGTTGTTGATTATGGGCTTTCTACCCCTCTATCCCTCTTTATATCCTATTAATTATTCATAAATAAAAGAATATTGACACAAGGATTTACAAAATCATAAAACTGAAAATCTAATATTTTTACCATTATGATTACTGTGTAATCCATCAGCTAATCGATAAGCATTTACTAAGTACCATTATATATCAGGTGCTGTGCCAGGTGCTGGGGATGCAAAGACGAAATAGAAACAATCCCAACTCTCAAAGAGTATAAAAGTAATAGTAATAAGGGTTAGAGGTGGGGCTAGAGTTCTGTTTAGCTTTTTCTCAGCAGGGTGAGACCCAGAGACATTGTTTATCTTATAAGATATTTGTTTGGTATTATTGTTGCAGATATTGGTCAGTCTCCATTCCCATACATTTTCCCCAATAAAATCAGAGTGAAAATTAGATATTTTAACAAAAACCCTTTATTAATTTTTGGTCTGTAATCTAGAAGACAATAAGTACATTGGGTGGACTTATCATGGAGGATTTATGATAGAGCATAGACAAAGGTCACACAGGACTACAAGGTATTGGTAGAAATCAGAGGGAGTATCTACTTCACTGAGATCATATATCTATCACACAAAAATTAGTAACTGTACAAATATACTATGTTAATACATGTGTAGTTATGTACAGTTGCTATGAAATATCCAGGTTAAAAACCTGTCCCACATCAAAGTGTGGATTAGTAAAAGAGGTTCATAAGAACACAAGTTTTAATTTTCCTACCACAGCATTTCCTCCCTCTCCCAAATGCACTATTTTGAAGACTGTTCCACCATTTTTCTCCTCCTATAAGAATCTATTATGCCCTTTAAAAAATTCAGAACAGAATTGGCAAAGCAATCTAGCATCTGGAGGCTATTTCTGACAAAGGTAATATGGAATCAGTCCAGAATTCCCAATTCATATGGATTGGAGGTCCTTAATTGACATCAATGGGACAATAACAAGCTTTAATACTAGTTGTCTCCTCTTGCTCTGACTTGTTAGCCATTAAATTGGCAGTATTCCACATCTTTCATGATAAACAGTCAGTTTCTGTTTAAAAAGAGTTTGGGATTATGCCATTCTTATAGATTTCTTACTTTTTCAGATTCCCGCCAGCACTTCAGAATGAATATGTGAGCATAAATATCTTCTACACAGATCCAGCTGGAAAGGCTCAGAGTGGTGTCTGTCCACACCCAGTCCATCACGGCTCTCAATTCAGTCAAAAATGGAACCAGGCGAAACCTGACAAATAGTCATATTCTGTTAGAGAGATAGAGATTAAAAATCTCCTCTATAGTTTATTTTAATTTAGGGGCTTAAGCAGTTCCTTGGAATTTCAAATCTTGTTCCAGGATAACCTAAACCAAAGCAAATAAGATTTCATGCAGTCAAGTTTGGGAAACCGTCATTCTTTTATCTCAAAGATCTATTAAAGTTTGGGGCTATCACTTTTCGTGAGCTTTCCACAGACTCGCAGATCTCTGGAATCAAAAGGCACCTCAGAAGATCTTCTTCATATCATTTTAATAACCAAAGATTTCTCCTTTAGCCAAAAATTTTACATCAATTCATATTGTTTATGGATGAGTTCATTTACACTAGTCAGAGATTTGGTGCATTCGTTACAGGATGAATCAGAACAGAGGAGTCAGTAAAGATGTGGACAAAAAGTGTATTTAAACAAAGTAAACTGCTCAGTGTTCAAGAAGCATCATCATGAATATAATAAGTCAAACATCTATTGATGATAAAAAGGGGACCTCTCTCAAGAAAGCCTCAATGAAGGTTAAGGGATTCAATGCTTCCTGACCCAGATAGGGGATGGCAATGAAAAATACAGCTATGAAACAGGGGCCACTCCACAGAATATTGATCACCAGAACTCTGCAGCAGAATGTTATTTAAAAAAAAAAAACACATGTACTACTAGTTGTTCATCATACAACATTTGGCAATCATTGAGCCAGATCTTTCCCAGGGCTAGAAGGGAATCAATCATATGGATTGGAGATCCTTAATTGACATTAATGAGCTTTAATATTTCTCTTGCCCTGACTTAAGTTAGCCATTAAATTGGTATTATTACATATCCTTTCATGATAAAGTCAGTTCTGTTTAAAAAGAGCTTAGGGTCATGCCATTCTTAAAGGTTTTTTACTTTTTCACATTTCCTGTAGTGCATATCAACTAAAGACAGACTACTTTGGGGAGAGAAAAAAATAGCATTGAGTGATACTTTTGGAAATAAGCCTCCCCAAGAACCTAATTATAAGTAGGGCAAGATGTAGGCACAGGATATCTAGTATGAAAGGATATTAACTGCTCCTCAATAGTAGATGCCAAAAGACTTGTATTACACAAGAGAAGAAGGGATAATTGAGTTCACATTTCCATACTTCCTTGAAGTACACCTAATTCTGCTCCTCAGAAACTGGGCCTTAAGGCAAATAACAAGATGGGAATTCTATTAAGATAATATACTTACATTCAACTCAACATAGATAGGAACATCTCCAATAAATTTTATTGGGTACTTAGTTATCCTTTTTAGAGAATTTACAGAATTTCTTGGTCACAGATTATATAGGACAAGCACAGATGGTTTGTGAACTGTACCAGTGGAGGTAGTACTCACAGTGATAAGATCACTGATAAATCTAAGTACAAAAATAAAACAAAATAAATACCTAATTTGTCATACCTTCTCTAAAATCATTATGTCCTGAGCTCCTGCCCCATATTCCCAAAAGGGTTATTTACCTGAAAACCTCTTCTCTGAAGAAATTGAGGTTATGTTTGAGAACACTTACCCTTGAAATAAGAAGAGGTTGACATAATTGTAACTTTTGGTGAGGAAGTTTCCCAGTACCCGAGTTGGATAACCACAGCGAATCTGGTAGGCAGACAGGCCAAAATAAACACATTTCACGAAATACCAAAGCTGAGCAACCAGGTTCTGGCTGAATTTCCTAGAATGAAAAATATATAGAAAAATGCAGGAGCCGATACACTCTGCTGGCCTAGGAGCTCAACATTAGGAAGTCACAGATCTTTTAAAATATTGAAGAAGGCTTTTTTAGGAAGTCTTCCAGGTCTGTAGATCCAGAGAAAGTTATTGCAAAGTTATGCACACTCTAACTCTCAATGAGGAATTTAGTGTAAATCACTGGGAATGGAGGAAAAAATATATGAAGTTACAATATGGTTTAAAACAAAACGATGAGCTCCTTTGTTTTTACAATCTTTGGATGAATGTAGGATTTTGTGGAGTCTTTAACCTGAGCAATAAATTCTGCAACAAGTAAAACAGGAAATGATGATTAGGCAAGATCTTAGGTCATTCTCCTCTGTGACAAATGTGTTTCATTTAAGGGATTTTCTCCCCTCTCCAAGTTTTTTTTTTTGGTAAGTAATATTTTTGGGTGCGTGTTTGTACATATTAGTCCTATAAAAGTAAATTTACCAGAAGCGGAAGGACTATTTTTAAAAATTTAAACTTTGGTCATAGGATATAGAATTGGGAGAGCAAAGGCCACTCATGGTACTTAGAGGAGGCAAAGCTCTGAGAGGTTCTGTTTTTCCTAATTCTACTAGCAATAAATATTTCAAGAAGCAATTATTTTTCTTCCTATTCTGAAGTTCATGGAGTTTGCTGTCTATTATAATCTATAATGCCATGAAGGATAATGAAAAATCTAATTAATGTGGAAGCTTGAGTCCTGGTTGAATACTTAAAAGGTTTTTTTTCCCTCCCATTTAAGATTCCCAGGCAGGACTTTAATGCAGTTTGTTCTAACTGGATTATACATTTCTTGTTTTTGTCTTCTTTATCTCTGTATTATCCATTGTACCTAACACTGTACTTTGTGTCTAGCAGGCACTCAATAAATATTTGTTTAATGTATGAACTTCTTCTTATAAGACATGTTTATTAGGTTATGAATTCAAGGTGGTCATATATTTTTTCCAAGTATTATATCATAATTAATAGCTCTCAATCTGATTCTCTCCTTCTATTTACTCTTTCCTGTTATGTATAGATTTATTCATGCCACTCCTATCCTCAATATTTTTAGGTGGGTCCCAAGGGTCTACAGTATTTAACTCAGGAAGACTCAAATTTCTTTGCCTAACATTTAAGACCATGGATAATACAGTATGAAGCTGCATTTCTATCCTTTTATCATTATGTCCCTTCAGGCACTTTATATTCTAGCCAAACTGGACTTTGTGCCCACTGAAACATGGCCTCTAAAGTTTCAGGGGGTTATAGTCAGTAGTCTAGTCTTTTCTCTGCCTTTGATCATTTTTTCCCATATGCCTGAAATGCCCTCCATTCCACTGTGATTCCTTGAAAGCTAAATTCAAATGCCATCTCCTTCATAAAGGTTTTCCTGATCTCTCCCACCAGAAACCTTTTTTTGTTCTGAACTCACTAACACTTTGCATCTCAATAATACACTTATTTGTCAGCTCTTCGTGATTGTGCCTTATTCAGCCAAAATGACCTTTCTGTTCTATGCTTCATCTCCTGTCACTGTGGTTTTGCACTGGCTGCTAGAATTCAACTTCCTTTTTACCTCCACCTCTTCTTTTAAGACACAGCTCAAGCATCATCTTCTTCATGAAAACTTTCCTCATCCTCCCAATTGTTATTGCCCTCCCTCTCAAATTACTTTTATTTAACTATTTTGGAAGTATTTGTGGTTATTAATTTTATTACTTTCATTCTCTCTCTCCCTCCCTCCTTTTCCCTCTCCCTTCCTCCCCTCTTTCTCTCTTTCTCTCCCCCTACCCCCTCTCTCCCTCTTTCTCTCTCTCTCTGTCCCTCTCTCTCTTTCTCCCTCCCTCCTTTCCTCTCTCACTTGCACCCCCCTCCCCATTCTCTTGCTGCTAGACAGGACAATGAAAAGAGCACTAGATTTACAGTCAAGAAGAACTGAGTTAAAATCCTCTCTCAGATATTTACTAGCTATATGACCTTGGGCAGATCATCGAACTTCCATCTGTCTCAGTTTCTTCACCTGTAAGATGGGGATAATAATAATGCCTGTCTCCAAGTGTTGTTGTAAGGAATAAGTGAGATAATATTTGTAAAGTACTTTGCAGACCTTAAAGCACTATATGAATGCTAGCTACACACACACACACACACACACACACACACACACACACACACACACACACACATACACACACACAGATGTACAAAGATTGAAACTTCCTGCTTGCAATAGGGAAGCCAAATGAGGAGACAAGACAACGATGAATGTGTGTACACACACATTACATATAATTGTTTCACACACCGATAGACTACTTGGTGCATGTACAATATATATTTGGTATGTATGCATACATAAATCTATGTATACTTGGTCTCTCTACACATATGTGCTTGTTATATATGCATATATACTTGGCATGTATATATTTGTTACCCACACATATATACTTGGTGTGTGTTGGGGTGTGTGTTGTTGTTCAGTTGTTTAGTTGTGTTCAATTCTTCATGACCCATTTTTATTGATTTTTCTTGACAAAGATACTGGAACAGTTTGCCATTTCCTTCTCCAATGGATTAGGCAAACAGAGGTTAAATGATTTGCCCAGGGTCACACAGCTAGTGAATGTATGAGGCTGGATTTGAACTCAGGTCTTCTTGACTCCAGGCCCAGTGTCTATTTGCTGAGCCACCTAACTGCCTCTGTGTGTGTATATATGTATATGTATGTACACACATAATATCTGATGAACATATGTATGCTTGGTGTATGTATATATATGTATATATATATAAAATAATAACAAAATATATTTGTTACATATACAGGTATTATACAGACACATATACTTGGTATATATGTGTACATATTAGAATCTGTATATATTTATATACATACATGTGTATGTGCATGTGTGTGCACATATGTATCTATGAAACACCAAGTCAGTTAACCAGTCTGCCTGTCTCTATGTATACCTGCAGGGCAGCTAGGTGATGCAGTAGATAGAGCAACAGTGTAGGAGTCAGGAGGACCTGAGCCCAAATCTCACCTCAGACACTTGTCACTCACTAGCCAGGTGACCTTGGGCAAATCACTTAACCCCAGTTGCCTCATCCTGGGTCACCTCCAGTTATCCTGATGAATATCTGGTCACTGGATTCATATGGCTCTGGAGGAGAAGCGAGGCTGGTGACCTGCACAGCCCTCCCTCACTCAAAGCAACGTCAAGTGTAAGTCATGTCATTATTTCTCTGATGGCATGGTCTTCTTCGGCAACAAAGGGGAAGCACCTATATATACCTACACTCTCTATATAATATATATATATACATATACATATATATATATAAAAAACACTCTCTATATACCTACACATAGACTTGTAAGGTATTTACATTCTAATAAAAGGGAAAGACAGTAGTACCACTGGGGAAAGCAACAACTGTATATATGTACACAAACATATATATGTATATATATATATGTTTTATACACACACACACACACACACACACACACACACACATGCAAGTGTACTACTTGCCTCTAACTTTCTTTGAAAGAAGGAATTTATTCATTTTTTGTACCTGTATTCCCTGTATCTAGCACTGTGCCTAGCATATAATAGACATTTAAATAACTTGTTTACTTAATGATCCCTCTAGCAGACTCCCTTCTACTAGAGTACTGTACTAGCTCCGTAAGTGTTGGGGTAATGTGTTATCTAAGCTTTGTCTCTCACAATGACTGGCACAGTGTTTTGCACAGAGCAGGTACTTAGTAGATGGTTTCTGAATAACTGAATGAAGGAACTCATGAATAAATGCATCTTGGTTGATCTCTACAGAATTTTAGAAGAGCATTAATAAATGTTTTATCTTTGAGTCACCAATGAATTAAAATTTTGATGGCAATATCTAAAACAGGAGGAAAAATCAATTTTTAATGTCAACAGGTTACAAATGCATGGTTCAGAATTGTAACATACTGGATTTTGGTTGACTGCTAGCTTGGCATTGAAGTAAGAGAGGTCCATGACCCTAGTGTATTATGGATGAAGTATTCTGAAATAAAGTCAGTTTTATTTTGAATCACAGACACTTTAGAGCCTATGTTGACTTGGAACACAATGTAGGGAGAGCGGAAAGAATTTTTAAAATTTTTTTACCTTTCAGTGACACCTGGCAAGATGAAGAACATCCAGAAGTGTATTCCAAACACAAGAATGACCTGGAAAATCACCTTTCCCAGTACAGTCTTCCGGAGGTATAATGCTCGGTCTACTACCATGGTTCCAAATTGAATGAGCACCATTACCAAAAATGCCTCAGGGACCTGGTCCTCTGACAGTGAAGATGTGATATCTGCTGCTGCTGAGTGTTTCTAGGCAAGACAGATAAAAGCAACATCCAAATGAAATTTTCCTGACAAGGAAACTCTCTTTCCATAAGGATACTCTAAAGAAGTGTAAGAGCAAAACCTACCCCAAAGGCCCAAAAGCCAAACACAATGATGATGAAGTCCACAGTGTCAGCAAGAAACATCAGCACATACACATCAGTCACAGCGCTGTAGTCCGGGTGGATGAGGTTATAAAAGAACTGTCGGATGGGCACATATATCTGGAGGGTCCTGAAAAGCAAGCACCACATTCCAATGATGTCAAGGAGATCGTAATGCGTAAAACCATGGCATTATCTCCTGTGAGTATCAGAAGCCATTCCTCTTTTAGCCCTTTATTTTTTTCTGACATAGCCAGGAGTTTACATTGACTCCCATCTCTAAACCCCAGAACAGTCCTGCTTGAGGTCTGATCTCTCTATATAAAAGCTCCCCAGATAAGACAAAAGAAAACATCTATAGTCAAGGTCTTTCTTGGTGCTGGAACCTCACATTGGTTCTTCTGTTTCCTTTGCAGAAGAAGGCCCAGGCAGTTAGGTGCAATAATGATGTACAGAGAGTTGGAGTTGAAGTTAGGAAGATCTGAATTAAAATCAAATCTCAGACATTTATTAACTGTATGACTCCAGGCAAGTAACTTGACCTTTCTTAGTCACAGTTTCCTCATCTTTAAAATGGAGATAATAATAGCACCTACTTCCTAGGGTTGCTGTGAGGATTATGTAAAATTACGAGTAAAGTATATGGCAACCCTGTCAGTGAAATATGTTAGGCATTTGTTATTTTAGCTGCCATGGCTCTCATGGATCTGAATGGTCCCTAATTCTACTGATCATCCCCTTTGTTCTACCCCCCAGTATTTGAATTTGTTGCCTCCCATCAGTCTGCCTCCTATCTGATCTACTGTCTTTGTTGTTGTGGTTCAGTCATTTCAGTTGCGTTTGACCCTTCATGACCCCATTTGGGATTTTCTTTGTAAAAAAAAAAATCTGGAGTGGTTTGCCGTTTCCTTCTCCAGATCATTTTACTGATGAGAAAACTGAGGCAAATAGAAGTTAAGTGAGGTCACACAGCTAGTAAGTGTCTGAGGCTGGATTTAAACTCAGGTTTTCCTGACTCCTGGCCCAGCACTTTACCTACTGCTACCCACCTAGTTGCCTGATCTACAAGTATGCACTGACACTATTTTCATATTTGGAATTAATTCAGTTCTCCACAGAGTCACAGGATTTTGGACTAAGAAGAAATTCAACAGCCACCTGGGTCTAATCCAGGCCCCAAAGGAATCCTCATTTGCTTAACAAGTGATCATTCAATCCTTGATTGGAGACTTTCAATAAGAGGACTGTGCTCTGCCTCTTGAGGCAGCCTATGTCACCTTTGAACAGTTCCAAAGGTGAAGAGTACCTGAGATTGGACATCTATATGGTGAAGTGGACAGAGCTCTGAACCTGAGTTTGGATCTGACCTCAGACTTCTACTAACTGTGTGACCCCGGGCAAGTCACTTTACTCTGTTTGCCTCACTTTCCTCATCTATAAAATGAACTGGAGAAAGAAATGGCAAACCACTCCAGTATCATGGCCAAGAAAAACCCAAATGGAGTCACAAAGAATCAGACACAATTGAAATGACTGAAATGAGCAACAACAAAGTTTAGGAATTTAATTTTCATTTAATAATAAGTCCCATTTTCTTTAGAATTTAAAGTTTACAATGTGCTTTCCTAACATCTTTGTGAGATAGATGGGCATTCTATATTATGCTCATTTTATAGATGAAGGACCTGCAACTAAGAGAAGCTAAATGTCTTACCCATAGTCAAATAAAACGGTGTGTAAAATACTTGTGACAGTTAAAAATACTGTAAAGGCTTTATTTTGTGATAGCATTAGGCTATCGCTTTTCTGTGCTTCTGCTGTCTCTAGGAGGATTCAGAGTGTCCAGATGAACTCAATGAATTGGATTAGTTTCTCCACATTTAGTTCTCTATCAGTTGAATGCCAGGTTTTTTGACATACCAACATGTTTTTGTTGTGATTTAATTCTGCAGTTGTAAAGAATGGCAATTACCTCAAGGAAACATGAAAAAGGAGTAGCTCTTAGAAAGCACACTTCAATGAATGTTAGAGATACTGCAATAGGTATCATTGTGGAAAAGTCAAGTATTTAAAGGGTTCATCCAAGCCCTAAATTAATAGGATCAGTTGTACCAAAGCAGAAAGGAAACTGTAGTCCAAAACAAAAAGCAATGTTGAAAACTAACAAAAAATGACCTTAAAAATGCTTTAAAACTCAAAAAACAAAAACAAAACAGACTCTCAAAGCAACCTGGGCAGCTAGAGGTGCTTTTATTGATTCCTTGACAGCATGGTCCAGACTTCTTGAAGTCTGTTCCTCCTCTCCCACTCCTACCCTATCCTGCAGTGGGGACATGGACGTTGGAGGGAGAGAAAATAAATTTTAAAAAGAGTAATGATAAGATCAATAAAAATAGCTGCTAACTGTTGTCATAAAGGAAAAATGCTCATCACTGGCAAGGTAATATAAAGAATGAAGTACCAGGGATTGGTAGAAGATAGTTTTTACCAACAAAACTCATTTTTTCGTGCAAGACTCTACCAAAACCCTTGTCAGGATGAAAGAAGGAATAAATGAAAAAAAAATTATAAAATGCTTACTAGTGCCAACCACTGTGCTAAGTGCTTAGGATACAAATACAAAAGCAAAAACAGTCCTTGCCTTCAGAAGCTTACATTCTAATTGGGGAAAATTATAGCCCTAGTTCTGGCCATATTCATCAATTGGTAAATCATTCACCCCCCCAAAAAAGGTTTTGAGGATTTTGTTTTACTTCTCCTGGGACTGAGGGAATAATAAACTTTGATAAATATACTGATGTACTGAGGAGCAGAATTTATCAAATTATAGAAATTCCCATGAGGAGCCAGAGCACTAAAACTGGGTCTCTTACAACTTAATGTGTCACACAAAGTTAAGAAAATTATTTCAGAGATGTTTCAGTGATCTGGTAACAAGTCTGATTTAAAACCCACTGAAAAGGTATGGGCTAGAGGTTAGAACTAGAGAACAATTAATAGAGTAATAATAAAATTCTAAAGAAAACCAACTTTGAAAAACTTAAAAATCAAGACAATGAATAATCATGACTTCAGCCACAACCCTCTCCCCAGTTCAATCCATCCTCCATTTAGTTGCCAAAGTGATTTTCCTGAAGCCTGATTTGACCATTTCATCCCCCTAATCAATAAGCTCTGGAGGCTCCTATCACCTCCAGGATCAAGTACCAGGTCCTCTGTTTGTTGTTCAAAGCCCTTCATAACCTCCCCTTGCCCCCTCCCTTTCTAGTCTCTTACACCATACTTCCCACAACATACTTTTCATCCCAATGACATTGGCTTCCTTGTTTCCTGAACAAGGCATTCTACCTCTTGACTTGGCATTTTCTCTGGCTACCAAAATCCCCATGCCCGGAATTCTTTCCTTCCTTATCTCTGTTTCCTGGCTTCCTTCAAGTCTCAGCTAAAATTCCTCCTTCTAGAGGAAGCCATTCACAATCCTTAATTCTAGCACCTTCCCTTTGTTAATTATTTCCCATTTTTCCTATACATAGCTTGCTTGTACATATTTGTTTGCTTATTGTCTCCTCCATTAGATGAGTTCCTTGAGGTCTGGGACTTTCCTTTGCCCCTTTTTGTATCCCCAGTACTTAGAACTATGCCTGGCACATAGTGGGCACTTAATATATGCTTATGGACTGATTGATGACCATGAAACTCAACCCCTGGGGAAGGGCTGATAGACTCATTGTGCAAAATGAGACACACAGTTTTTGCATGTGACAAATGTCTGTTTTACTTGACTGTGTTTATTTGTTACTAAACTAGGCTTTTAGTCTTGTTTCACAGTCTTGGCTTCTTGCCTCATACCCTTGCTTGCTGCCACTCAAAGTCCTGGCTTGGATAGTCAGAAAGGCCTAAGAGAAATTGTTGTACCTACTAGATCTCAACCCTTGGCTTATACTGATTTTAGAGACTCCAAAGTTACCTGTTTGTTTTGTTGCCCATGCTGCAGTACAGGGTTGTGGGTGAAGGGAAAGGTATAGCATAAAGAGTGGTGTAGACCCCATGGGTCTTGAGGTCAAAAATGCTGGATTCAATAAGATAACTGTGAGAAAGTCCTTTAATTGCCCTGAGTCTCACCTTCTTCGTTTGAAAAATGGAGATCACAATTCCTTCAACCTTCTTCAGAGGGTACTTGGGAGGAAAGCAATTTATAATTCACCAAGTGCTACCAAAATTTGAGCTATTATAGGAATAAAATACACATATTAACTGTGTCTAGAGGAACATTTCATTTTAAAGCTTACTTTAGTAAGTGTGGGGTTGCTTAACGCAATTCAGCAAACATTCATCAGGTACCTACTATGTGCAAGTCAGTGTGTCTTTCACATGATACTCTGCCATAAAAAGAGCTATGCCCATTGCAACGGAAGCAGTTTTTCTTTCATCCCACATAGTATCTGTATAAAGTAACTGACTCTAGATTTTTAGCCCTATAAGACAATAAATAAACCAAACATTTCCAGTTACTCACTTCTTTATGGTGAATGCTTTTGCTTTGATGAAGTGTTCTTGAAACTTTTCCATATACAGCTCCCTTTTACTCTTTTGCTTAATGCTGAGTACGCTGCTGCCTTTTTGACTACTGTTCCGAGTACTAGTGCTACCTAGAAATAAAGAGGGATACAAACACTGTGAGAAACAGGGCTTCCATCAACACCATAGTCACATGAAGTCCGTATGGTATTATTCAAGAATATATAGGCTGAGTTAAAAGTGTTTTGGGATAATATATATAGACATGGAAGCCTTCAAAGTTCTTTTCAGAGTATCTCAAGCATAGAGTAGTTCAAAATCTGTGACTCTTCTACTTCCAAAAATAATTACATACTAAATTTGGTTTATGACTATAACTTCACTGGCAAGGATGGCTAACATTTTGTTTCTCAAACACTGATGAAATCTATACCATAAGTAGCCATAAAGAGAAAATAGTTTGCAGTACTGAAATGGGAATAAGGAGTTGTAGTTTCTCTAGACTATACCTAACACCTACAAAATCCCGTCTTCATACTTTATAACAAAATGAATAATGAACCAATTGTGCATGGAGAATAAGAGACATGAGCTCTGTGGAGACATTAGTGCCAGCAAAAAGAATGAGGCATCCAGTATGTTAGGAAGATCTTAAAATATTAACAGGCAATGAGATAGATGTTATTATTATCATCTCCATTTTACAGATGTGGAAACAGTGGTTGAGTGATGTTAAGTGATTTGCCAAGGATTATACAGATAGTAAGTCTCTGAGACAGGATTTGAATTTATTCCTTTCTGACACCACATCCAATGCCTTATACCATCTTCTACCTAGTAGCCTAAATCCTAGGGCTCTTAATCTATAAAAATCACACAGGATAAGAAGGGAGGGTTTGTAATCCTCATTGGTAGAGAGAAAATCCTTATAAATGAAAAAAATTCTAAAATATTCAAAATAACCAAATAAACAACTTTTTAAAAAAAGAGGCCCTGAACCCTGTGTAGTACTGTTGACCTTCCCCTGTATTAATACTCAGCCTTGAGTTACTCCTACCATCTGGTGTCTTTGCTCCTGTTCATGTGCTGCTGAATGAAGCTGGAAAAAAATCATGAGTGTTTGCTGATTCAGTCCACTACAAATTTATGTTACATATTACCAACAGGGCCCTTTTGCAGCAAGATAATCTTTTTATTAATTCCTAATGGATTCAACATCTCACTCACCAAAACAGTTTTTCCATTTTTATCCCTCCTCAGATATCCCATGGTTACCCTTAAAATGATTGTTATCGTTGTTCAACCACATCTGACTTCATGCCCCCATCTGGGGTTTTCCTGGCAAAAATACCAGAGTGGTTTGACATTTCCTTCCCCAGTTCATTTTATTGATGTGGAAACTGAGGCAAACAGGGTTAAGTGACTTGCCCAGGGTTACCTGGCTAGTAAGTATCTGAGGCAGGATTTGAACTCAGGAAGATGAGTTTTCCTTTACCATATAGCTAACCCCAAACAGCAAAAAGGTAGATTCACTATCTCACTCACCAAAGCAGTTATTTAATTTTTTTCATCCCTTCTCAAATATATCATGGATCCCCAACTCCTCCATCTTTTCAACTGAGAACTTTGCCTCAGTTCAGTGGAAAAAAATTGAAGGTCGTTGCCAAGAGCTCCCTCTTCTCCCCTCCTCTTCAACTGCTATCACTCAGTTGCCTTCCATTATTTTTTGCCTCCCTCACATGAAAAAGTGGTTTTTCTCTTTATGAAGGCAAACTGCTCTAAATGCACAAGTGATTCCTTTCCATCCTGTATTCTCCTTTAGATCTCCCCTTCTACATTCCCCACTCCCTCACTTATCTCTCTCTTCTCCTACCTACTGCTATTTCCCTACTGTCTACACAACTGGGCCTTTGCTACCTTCCAGTCTTCTAACATGTTACTCCCTTCACCTACACTATGATAGAGTAACACTGGCTTCCTTGCTGTTCCTCACACATGACAATCTATCTTCCAGCTTCAGACATTTTCACTGGCTATTTCCTAGCTATGGAATTCTCTTCCTCTTCATCTCTGCCTCCTGGCTTCCTCCAAGTTTTAGCAAAAATCCTACTCTCTGCAAGAAACCTTTCTTCACTCACCTTAATGCTAGTAGTGCCTTCCCTCTGATATTATCTTCAGTTTAGCCTATCTATATCTTGTCTGCACATAAAGTGTGCTTGAGGTACTTGAGAACAAGAACTGTTTTTTTTCCTCCTTTCTTTTTATCCCCAGATTTACCACAGGGCCTGTGTTAAGATAACAATTATTTAATAAGTGCCTGTTAGCACATAATAGGCACTCAATAAATGCTTAATGACTTCTTCTTTTGTCAAGATTTTTGATTTCTTCGGTGGAGAGGACCATGGGTTGTAGGAAGTCTCATCTACCAATGGAGATAAGCAACTTATCTGTGAGTGAGAGTGTTAGAGAATTGTCTATGTCCAGGATAAATTAAGTGACTTGCCTTTGAAGTTGAGAGACTTGGGTTCCTCCTAATTTCAAGGCCTACTCTCTATTCTCATCAAAGTAAAATACAATAACAAAAGCAAGGCTTGTCAACTCCATATTTTTAATGGTTCTTCTAAGGATTAATGAGCTGACAATAATTTTGAGCTCTTCATTTGAAAGTACAAAAGACTAAATATACTCATTTTCCATCACTATACTGAGGTCCACTATTTATCCTGTCCACTACATACTATTCACTGCCAGTAAGAAATCCAAAACTCATTTCCAGAAATAATATAAAATTTGGTTATTACAAGGTTTCAGTCTTTAAATCCAAGAGAAATTCCAACCAATTATTCCAACCAAGCAATTATCACCTAGTGTACCTTTAAGAAAAGCTCTTTAAGAGTATATGCCTTATGTTACCAATAAATGGGACAGATACCTCTCTTGGACCTGTTTGAGGAGAAGCTAGATCTACGGGATCTGTGTGAGTTGCTGCTAGAGCTCTTTCGTCTGATGGCCGCCTGCTGCTCTGGGAAGTGGACGTGGACTGATTCCACTGATGCTGCGAGATTGATAGATTTCAATGAGTCAGAGGAATCTCTTCTACCCTTGTTTAGTGACAGTTCATCATCAGAGTCATCTTTGTTGGTTCCAGTGTCAACAACATCATCTTCATCCCATAAACCATGACACTGAAAAAGCACAGGAAGCAACAATGTATATTGGTAGGAGGAAGGATAGTCAATAACCCCATCTGATTAAAAAACATGAGTGAAAACAAACAGCATTATTCCGTGGGCCTTGTAATATCCAATGAAGAACTTCAAAATGGATTTCTTTTGTTTGCATGTTACACTAAAAAGCACTTCACAATGCCCTTAAGAGTAAGAGAGAACAGGAAAGTGATGCGAAGAGGAATAAAAAGAATATCTAGTTAGATTAATGGAGATATAAACAAAATCTAGTTTTCATTTCTTAAAAATGTGTTCTTTATTTATTAGCTTTTGTTATTAAATCAACTTAATTTATGAATATATTCTTTCTCTCTTTCCTACTCAGAAAGCCATCCCTTATAATCAGTTAGAAAGTCAACAAGTATTTATTAGGTTTTTAATATGTGCCAGGCACTATACCAAATGTTAGGGATACAAAGAAAATTAAGAAACAAACAGTTCCTGCCCACAAGGAGCTTATATTCTAATGAAGAAGATAAAATGCTAATACTTAGATGCCAACAGGGAATATGAAACAGAAGGCAATCTGACAGCAGAGGACATGAGTACTGGAGTAAGGATGCTCAGGAAAGATCTCCTGTAAAAGATAGGCTGTAAGCTGAGCTTTGAAGAAAGTCAGGGAAATTGAGGCAGAAGTGGGGAGGAAGGGCATTTCAGGTAAGGGGCAAAGCTAATATAAAGGAATAGAGATGGTAGATAGAATGTTGAACTCAAGGAGCTTCAAGAGGGCCAGTATAGTTGGCTCATAAAGTACAGGGAAAGGAATGGAATATAACATGGCTGGAAAGGTAGTTTGTGATTGGGTATAAAGAATTTTCAATGTCAAACACAGGACTTAATATTTGATACTGAAGATAATGGAGAGCTGCTGGAGCTCACTGAGAAGGGAGGTAGAGCATGGTCCGACCTGTGTTTTTGAAAAAAAATCACCTTGGCAGCTGAGTGGAGGATGAGGAGAGACTTAATGCAGAGGGATCAGTTGGCAGATTATTGTAATAATTCATGTGAAAGGAGATGATGACCTCAACTGGATTGGTATCTATGTGATGTATATGATATGCATGATGATGTATATGAGATGTGAAAGCTGAAAGACAAGATTTGACGATGGACTTTCTACATGGGGTGAACGAGAGTGAGGAGTTGAGGATGACACTGAGGTTTTGAGTATAGATGACTGAGAGTTGGACAGGAAGGAAGATAACTGAGATTGCTATCATGAAAACTTAGAAAGGAGATAGTACACAGCGAGTAAAGGCTATCATCACTGTCAAATATTACAGATAGGTCAAGAAGGATCAGGGCTAAAAAAAGGTCATTTGATTTGCCAATCAGGAGATCACTGGTAACTTTTAAGGAGTAGTTTATAACAAAGAATGGACAGCTAGGTGGTGCAGTAGATGGAGTGCGGGGCCTGGAGACAGGAAGACTGAATTCAAATCTGATCTGAGATACTTCCTAGATATTTAATCATTAAACCCTGCTTGCCTCAGTTTCTCATCTGTAAAGTAAGTTAGAGAAGGAAATACAAAGCACTATAGTATCTTTGCCAAGAAAACCGTAAATGGGGTCAAGAAGAGTTAGATATGACTGAAAAATGACTGAACAACAAATTATAACAAAAAATGAAGAAAAAAGCCAAAAAATAACCAGTACATAAACATTGTCAGTATATGCATAGTCCTTTTCAAAGAAAAGAAAAGATGAAATTTGTTTTTGCATGTCCAAGTTTGGTCATTAAATTCCTTTTTGAGGAGAAAAACTTCACATTTTTAGATAGAAGTCAAATTCATTATTCAATTCTATAGATTTAAAGCAGAAATATGCATATTTATGCATATAAAATATAAAAATACATTATGCAAAATAATATACACATATATTTTAAGAGATTTTTGTGCCCATAAATAGATAAACAATATAATAATACATTCATTAATAAACCACTCCAAAAATAGAAAATAACATGGAAACTGGTTGCATACAACATTAGTGAGGATTTCTGACCAAGATGGCCATCAGAAAGGGCAACAGGGTGCCTAGTTTCTTTACATTTACTCCAGCAAAGGCCTGAAGTTCATACTAGACCAAAAAACAATCAAGTAATTCAGTGAAAAACTACAGTAAGCAATATCTTCCATCTAAGAAATGCACAAAAAGTCAATCAGAAGCTCAGGTTCAAAAAGAACTGCTCTAGTATGTTGAAAACCAACATGACCAGAGATGGGAAACACGTAGCTTACAAGACTCTGTGCCCAGAAGCCACAAGACGAGAGTGTGCATCTGAGAAAGCCCTACGGCAATCAGAAGGTTCTGGAGTGTGGACTGTAGAAGCAGGATGGAGGACCAACAGAGAGTGAACAGTACCGTACTGACTAGCACATTGTCATATTGAGACAACTGAGAGGCTCAGGGACTCAGAGGTCCCTAACATTCTCTCCTGAGATGCATGAGAGAACCATAAAGATCCACCACTCTTAACCTCAAAGATCCTGAGAAGCTTAACCCCAGAAGGTGGAAAATAAAGATAAGAACCCAGGGTGAAAACAAACAGAAGACTACCCCACCCAAGAGCCCAGTAAAGGCAGAATGTACTGGGGTGTAAAGCCCCAGTTCAGAGAGTGAATCTGGACAGATGAGTAATTCAGATACATTCACTAGTAGCAACAATTACTGTAAATGTATCTCTGTAGGAACTGTTATCAAAAGAGAAAGATGAATTTTTATATGTACCACATAAATATATACAAGAAATGAAGTAAGAGGTTAAAAATTAAGTAACTGTTTGAGGAAAGAACTGGAAGGAGAATAAGCAGCCTAGAAGAGAATATGATAAACTTTACTTAAGAAATGGAACCCCTGAAAAGTAGGAGAGACAAAATAGATATCAGTGACTTTACAAGACAACAAGAAACATTAAAAGAAAATCAAGGGATTGGAAAAAAAATGAAGAAAAGGTAAACTGATATATATCAAGGAGAGACAATCTAAGAATCACCCTGAAAGCCATGAGTAAAATTAAAAAGCCTGAACACTATATTACAAGAAGTCATACAAGTATCCCCATAAATTTTAATGTGTTTTTAATTTTAATTTAATTTTAATTCCCATCAAGTGGAACGAGAAAGGGAAATAGTTAGAATCTAAAGGGTAGTGGTGCCTTAGATTACATCTTACACAAGTAGGGAATGGTTGAACAAATTGTGGTGTATATGTATATATATATATATATATGTGTGTGTGTGTGTGTGTGTGTGTGTGTGTATATATATACACATATATATAATATATAATATATATACATATATATAATATTATTATATATTATATTATAATATATATTATCTATTCTGTTATATATACACATATATATAACAGTATATTATTACACTGTAAGAAATGACAAAAGACTTTCATATGGGTGGGATCTAGACCTATGATTTGATCAGTATAGGGAATTCCTGCTTAGAAAACACCATTGACTAATTCAGATTGGAGACTTCTGAAATCTATAGTCTTAGAGAGTTTCCTCGCTCACTGAGGAGTGAAGCAACTTTTCTAGGATCACACAGTCAGAATATATCAGAAGAAACTTGAACCAAAGTATTCCTGACTAACTCCACCCTCTAAATACTATGCCACACGGCCTGCTAGATTAATTTTTCTAGATCACCAAGTATATCATACCATTTTCCTGCTAAGAACCTGTGGTGACTTTCAATTGTCTATAGCATCTAATTTAAAATTTTCTTCTTGTCAATTTAAGTCCATGATAATCTGACCATGTCCTGCCTATCTTCTACTGCTCTCCAACACGACTCCTTTGTTCCAGGCAAGGAAGTTTCCTTCCTGCATCCAATATTCCAAAAACATTTCAAAAAAGAGACATACACAAAAGAACAGAACACAATTAAGAAAATGCCCAAGTCTGTACATTTCATGCTCATTCTTGTTTTCATTACCTTTTACCCAGGCTGTTTTCCTGGAATAAGTCCCCTTTCCACTTTTCTTTGCTTATGCAAATCTCACTTATTTTTCATTACTCAGCTTAAGTTCCACCTCTTCCATGAAGCTTTCTGTGATTTCTCCAGCTCACTATGAGCTATCTCTCTTCCTGTGAACTTTATTTGCATTTACAAATCTATTTCTCACAACTAAACACATATCCTGCCTTGTTCTCTAATTTTCTTTACTTTTGTAGTTATTCTTTCTCTAGAGTCTTCTAAACTTGCCAGGGGCAGATACTATATTGTTTATGCCTCTCCTAACTCCTCCATCTGGCATTAATGGGAATATACTCATCCTTCAGGAAGGATTTGTTGATGGGTTGCTTGTCATACCTTTAGAATTGATCGGTGGAAGAAAAGAGCCAGGAGCTGAATAAGATCATAAAGCACATAACCCTCTTTTTTCTCCACACCAATGATGTTTGGTGGATGGTATGGCTTGTCTTTGTAGAATTCCAGATTCTTGTTCCAGGGAAAGAAACCAAATTGGAAGAAATATTTGATGACAATGGCCACCTATTTGGAAATGGTAAAAAAAATAAGTGAAAGGTATATTCTCAAAATTTCATCAGTTATATGGCAGAAGAATAATTATAATAGAAATGATTATCTTGTAGTTTTGATTGTACTAGATAATATAATGGTGTTAGATAAAAAAAAAATGAGCATTTTTACTATTTAAGGATAGTGTGGCATAGTGGTATCAGGCTAGCCTTGGCTTCAGGAAGATCTAGATTCAAGATTTGTTTCTTATACACAACAGCTTTGTGACAATGGAGAATTCACCTAATTTTTCAGTCCTTCCAGTTTCTTAAGACTGTGAGTTATAAAGGAGTTGTTAATGTAAATCAGTGCAAAGTTTTTATGTTAAGAGTTCTCTAAACTAGATGAAGTCATGGCCTCTCCTCCTTTCCCCAAAATCAATTTTACAGCAAGAATAACATTTTATTCAAACAAATGATTCACTAATGAATGAATGAACATAATAGGTTGGCCCTATTATCATACTATGTCTGCCACTTCTTTCAATTATTCATTCTAACTCTTTGTTTTCTTCCTTCCTTCCTTTTCTCCCTTTCTTCTTTTTCTCTTTCTTTCTTCCTCAGATCCATTTATACAGCTTGAACTGGCATGGCCACAATGCCACAATGATTGAATGTTCCATAATAGTAATTATCTAGTTTTGAAAGGCGAGGAATATTTATTTCTGTGGTTTTATTATATCCCCTATTTCAGATCATTTGTTATCATATGTGCAGATTCACTTTTGCTCCTTCTTCAAGCTACCTTTAGCAACTCAAAAATGGATAAAACTAAAGCAAACTAATTTTTCTGCTTTGCCTCTCCATTTATAAAAGATCTAGAAGAGAAAGCTAAAACTGATTTAAAATTAGCTTTGGGGATAAGATGAAAATTGAACTGATTCATCTTGCCTGTAGATGATTAAGAATTCATGCTTTTATATTAAGCCTAGGTATTTCAGGGGTGGGTAACCTGTGGTCTTGAGGCCACATGTAGCCCTCTAGGTCCTCAAGTGTGGCCCTTTGAATCTAAACTTCACAAAGCCTCAAGGCTGCAGGTTCCCCACTCCTGGAACTCCTTTTGTGACTCAAATCTCAAATATATAGGATAGCTTATTATCTTCATTTGAATAATGTTAAGAAAACTGTTTTAACTTTGATGTTGAATTGTTGAAAAAAAAAAAGTAAAAACTTTCTTAAGTACGAGTTCTGATCAATCCAGCAAATACTGATGAAGCAGCTGTTATGTGCAAGATATGATACTAGACCCTGGGGTCACAAAAATTAAATTGAATGAAACAGTCTGTACACTCAAGGAGCTCCGAGTTCAGTAGGGGTTCAGTAGGCATTTACAAAAATAACTAATATAATCTAGAATTGAATTCAATGCCTAGAATAGGCCAACACTTGTGACCTATTTGGAGAGGCAGAGATAACTGCCAGTTGGACACAGAGGTGATCAGGGAAGTCTTCAAAGAGGAGGTGCTGGAGGGATTCCCACAAATGCTGAGAGAATATTTCAAATATGAAGGATGGCACATGTCCTATCTTGGGCATGAAAACTGTCATTTAAGTAGCAAATAATGGCCATTAATGTATTTCAAATCTTTCGGTTTCAAGGATGCCCCCTTTTTTCTTATTTATTCCTATGCCCACCATAAAAATTAGTATTGGTTCATCTATTCAGAACCTAAAGGAATCAAGAAGAAACCAGTTAAAATCAGACAAAAAGATTAAAGGAAATTGTAAATGTCATAGTGTCTTCTTTCCGTTACTTTTCACTTAGCTTTCATGGGAATGTGAGATATTTAGTATCTGATAAATTAGTTCAGGCCTGAAAGATCTGGTTTGCCAAAGCATGTCTCTTTGCTTTATGTATAACGGATGGAACTGTTTAGGGCTCCCCTTTATATAGATCTAAGAGATGGAGTCATCTATCCCCAATTCATAGCTAGCAAATGCCAAATATGGGACTTGAACTTAGATTTCTTCTCTCCAAGTGCATTTGCATGTCCACCATGATAACAAAAAAAGAACTGATTTCCAGTATGAATATTTTCACTGTAGTGAAATGTGAAGAGTAGAGTTTCTAGTCACAGAACAGATGAATTAGAGAACTAACTGAATCTAGGTTTTCTAAAATTTAGGTTTGAAGGAAATCTTAATCTTCAGACAAGTTTAGTCCCAAATTGATAAATTCTGTGAGTGAAACTACTTTTTTTGGTGCTGAGGCAGAAAAAGATGGGTAGACTGTGTAGCATCAACAGCCTCAGCTTGATATCCTTAGGTTCTATGCCTTTTGGTCAGTGTAGAACAGTGGTTCTCAAACTTCTTGGTCTCAAGACCCATTTACACTTTTAGAAATTAGTAAGGACCCTCCAAAGAGCCTTTGTTTATGTGGGTTATATATTTTAGTACATATTATGTTAGAAATGAAAACAGAATGATTATGAAAATAGATTTGACTTTGCAGACCCCTTGAAAGGGTCTTGGTGACCCACAGGGGTTCTTGGATTGCCTTTTGAGAACCACTTGTCGAGTCTTGGAAAAAGAGTTTCAATCTGGTTTCCAAAGGGCAATGACTTTTTTTTTTTTAGTCAGAGACTAGTCAGTTCACCAGGTCTATTGTAGGGCCAGGATGAAGCACAAAGTTAGGGTCTCCAGGGAAAATCCTATTACCTCAAATTTTTAATTGGAAGTCAGCAAAATATAGTAGAAAGAGCACTGGATTAGGAATCATGAAGTTAGAGTTGTAGTACTTATGAATTATGAGATTCTGGTCAAATCACTTAACTTTTCTAGGTCAAAGTTTTCTCATCTATAAAATTAGAGAGTTGGAGCAGATCATGTCTAAAGTCCTTTCCAGCCCTAATGATCTATGCATGTCTATGGATGTTTGGAATTTTGTTTTTTTACTTAGTTTTATCATAACACATCTGTTCTGTATCCTGAAGAACATCTGCACACATTTGTTTTATACATAATTTTTCAGGAACTTACTAACACATGAAACAAATTGAGTTGTAGGTAGTATATGGATGCCACATGCCGAATTTACATACCTCTGTATAGACAATGGCTGTCATCCAGAAACGTCTGCTGGGCCTAGGGACAGAGAGCATGGCCCAGAGGAAGATAAGGATAGGAAGCACAAGGGTAATCATGGAAGCCGAGACCATGTGATTGAGGATAATCACAAAATAACACACCATTTCTGAGCGGGCCACAAGAGTGTTGTAGAGAGCATAAAACAGGAGCAAGAATCGAGGCTGGTCAACATAAAATTTTTCTGACTCTTCTAGCTCTTCATCATGAAACATCCTGTAAAAAAAACAACCCCAAATTATAAGGATAAAAATTAATTTTTATTTTAAAATCCTTATGTTCTCTCAAATGCTTCTAACTTGTGCCGAGCAGTTAGCTATAAATCCTCTTAGAATTCAACATTTCAACAAATCTGTGAAAAGAGAAAGGTTAAGATAATGAATTCATAAAGGATTCAATTTCATCTTGTTTGTTTATTCTGAATTAATTCCTGTTTTTCTTGTTTTACTATTTCTTTCCCTCTCTTCCTTCTTTTTTCCAAAGCTCAGCTCATCTACCACCTTCTTCCATGTGTTTTTCCTCATTCCCTATGTTCTTGGTTATGTTCCACCCTATTACTTCTAATTTGTTTTGTTCATATTCTGTACTTTCTTGTGTGTATCCCTTCCCCTAGGAGAATATTAACTTCCTGAAGGAAAGGGTGGCATTACTTTTTTGTCTCCCTAATGCCGAGTACAGTGTGTAGGTGATAGTAGGCATTGATTAAATGCTTGTTGATTGAGATCCAGTTGAAAAGATGCATTTGGCAGTGTCTTATTGGACTGAGGAAATCTTAGAGCCAAGAAGATTAGGGTTTAAGGCAGGAGTGGGGAACCTGCATCCTCAAGGCCACATGTGGCCTTCTAGGTCCTGAATCCAAACTTCACAAACAATTGTTTAAAGGGCTGCACTTGAGGACCTAGAGGGATACATGTGGCCTCAAGGCTGCAGGTTCCCCCTCCGTGGATGCTTGTCTCTGGCATATGCTGTGTGGCCACAGACAAATCAATTATCTCCCCAATACCAAAAATTGCAGAACAATTTCTGATTTGCATTGGTAGAGGAAGTTTCCTCATTAGGAAATAAATTAAACAAAATTAGGAAAGAAAAGAAATCATATATTCTGAGGGGAGAAGCCTATCCCTATAATTGTGAGAACATAATTTGGTGTTCCTAATTAGAATAATTTATAGGGCTGTAGTAGAAGAAATTCAGGAATTTTAAGAGTCATATTTTTTTTTCTACCAGCTCACATTCAATATGACTAAGAAAAGTCATCTGATATCAGCACGAAAATCAAGTTTTTCCAAAATATTTTTCTTCAAGATGATAGAACAACAACTCTGAAGAAAATTTTATCCTTTATCTTACAATAGTCCTTAAAAAGTATTTTAAGGCATGGACTTCCAAAGCCTCCTATTGGAATGAGTGGAACTCTAAGGTTGTATCTGTATAATACAATGCATTCCGAAGAAAAGTAAATAAAACAAACCCTCCCAAACACCTCCCAAGATCCCCCCAAAACTCAGTTGATCATTTGGGTGTTTGGTCCAAATGACAGAAGATAGACTGAGTTGTTCACTTTTCTTTTGTATATCAGGCCTTGAATAGAAACCATTTCAGGCTCAATCCAAAATCACCTTATTTTGAGTCCTAGTCCAAGATTCATGTGATATTTAAAATGGACTTCTAACCAAATTTTGTAAGTCCTATGAAGCAACCTGCTCAAAATAAAACTGGATTAAGACAGAAATTAATTACTTTTATTACTGCATATTTCTTGAATAACTGTTGCATGAATGACCAGGACAAACTGGATACTTTTCAAGTAAAAATACTCTGGAAGGCAAAATCCTAACACTGACATTTCCCATTCTCTATTCAGAAAAGCAGGCCTTGGTAAAGTGTTCCTATATCTGGCTGTTAGGATTTCCCCTGTGATGGTGGTGAGGAAGAGAAGCCAAGTTAAAGAGTGAATTTGTTGGAAAGTCTCAAAAATGGTATTTTATATGATTTTTGAGTTCTTACTTGTTTAAAAGAAGCTCACTGGCTGTCAGCTCATGTGTCAAAGGGAGCGGGATACTTAGCTCCGACTTATCTGTCCGGCTGTCATCTGGACTCACTACCATATGGTTCTTGTCATCAGAGTCATCATGGGAGCCAAAGGAGAGGCGTTCAAAGCTCACTGCTTTGCTATAGGAAGGTGGGGCCTCTACATCACCATCCACAGTATCCATCGTATCCACGGTATCCATAGTGGAATACTGTGGCAACTCAGCATCTGAGGTGAGGTCCACCTCCACCGAGTCCTCATCATCCCCATCGTCTTCTTCATCTTTTAGCTCAGGCAGGGGGCCCACTACTTCCTCTTCTTGCTCTGCTTCTACTTCTTCAATAGTTTCAGTTGTCCCCTGGCGAGAATATAGCAGAGTACACTGGGTAGGCTCACTGTTAGGAGGAAGAGAGGGTGCAAAATATACTTTGGATTAACATGATGATCGCTCGCAAAATTCTACTGATTTGAAGAGAAGACACTAAAACACCCTTTTAAAATGGCAAGGCACTTTCCTAAATATGTATTACCCCATTATCTTTAATTCTTCAATAACCTGGTAAGCCCTGGTAGAAAATGCACACAGCAGTACTGTCTTGCAAATGCAAAAGTTAGTGAGTGAATGCAGTTCATGCAAAATAAGCATCATTTCATTAATTAAGCATCTGAAGTATCCTACAGTACACAGAGAGGATTATTGACTTCCAGATCCAGGCATAATATCGACCCATATATTTATTTCAAAACACACAACTTATAGAAAGCAGAGACTTTGCCAATCCTAATGAGAAGCTTTTGACTGAATTATACACCAATATGTGTCTTATATAATGATCCTACAAAGGTTCATATGGAAATTAAAATGAAGCTATACCATAATCCAGACCAAAATAAATGATGGTATGTGGACTTTTCTTATCATCAAACTACTCTAAAATTCCTTGACTTCTTTACTCTGGTTCTCAGTTTCTTTATATGTGTGTGTATCATAATATTACATTACATATATGATGCAATATATATGATGTTTCATATATATGTGTGTGTATATATACACATACATATGTATATATACACACACACATACACACACACACACACAAATATATATAATCTTTACCTGGATTTGACATCTATTTTGACACTTCTGCTAATACATAGAATTAAAGTGGGAATAGGACCTTAGGGTCTTGAATCTCCATTTCAACAGACTCTCTCAAGCAGTCATTCAGATTTCATTTGAAGATCTCTAGTGATAAGAAATTTTCCATCTGGGAAAGCCCATTCTATTTTTGGACAGTTTTATGTAATGGGAAGATTTTTCTTCTTGAGTTGAAATTTATCACAGTTTTTCTGTTATTTCTACCCATTTCTCTTTGTCTTGTCCTTAGGATTCACATGGAACAAACCTGATCTCTCTTCTCCATGAAGGTCTTTCAAGTACTTGAAGCTACCAGCTTGAGTTCACTGTTTTCTTATATAACCTGACTTTTATTTCCCACATCATACTGGTTGTCCTTACCTATACCCATTCAGAGGAGCAATTTGAATAGCCTAAAGCTAGACAGAAGGAAAGATCTCTTGACCTCAGAATGGAGATGGAGACTCTTGGCCACAGGGTTTCAGAACTCAGAATCTGTCATCTACCTTGTTCATTTCTTTCCTAAACCATGACACTGATTGTTGAGTTTGGTTTCTGTGCCTTGTAAAAACTGCATTCCCTTCTGACTTGCTATTTGCTGTTCAGTTTGACTCTTTTCTATCCCCTTCTTCATTAACTGGGGTAGGGAACCTGAGGCCTCTAGGCCACATGTCGCCCTCTAGGTCCTTAAGTGTGGCCCTTTGACTGAATCCAAACTTCACAGAACAAATCCCCTCAATAAAGGATCTGTTTTGTAAAACCTGGACTCAATCAAAAGGCCACACCCAAAGGCCTAAAAGTCTACATGTGGTTTCGAGGCCACAGGTTCCTCATTCCTGATCTATGCCATTCATTTCCTTCCCTATTTCCTTGCCAGATTCACCCTATATCAGATGTCTGCCCTAGCCTTTCTTTTCTGTGGCTCTTTTCTACTTCTCTCCTCTTCTCATTCTCATTTCTACTTTAGATTTCTTTTTGTTCATGTTTCCATATCCTGCCTGAGAAGGGGGAGGCACAGTGAGTGGATAGAATGCTGGGCCTGGAGTCAGGAAGATCTGAATTCAATTTGGCCTGAGACACTTACTACCTATGTGACTCTGGGCAAGTCACTTAACCTCTGTCTGCCTCAATTTCATCCTCTGTCAAATGGAGATAACAAAAGTACCTGCCTCCCAGAGTTGTTGTGATGCTGACATGAGATATTTGGAAAGTGCTTTGCAAACTTTGAAATACTATATAAATGACAGCTATTATTATTTTCTTTTGTCTTCTTCTCGAATTTTCCTTCCAGGTTCAAGGTAGGCTAGTTATGGATACAATATTAACATTCATATACTAAAACAAATATAAGTTATGATACTGCAATAAATGGTATCTTTTTTTTTTTTTTTTTTTAGTGTCTCTCTTCTTCCTCTATTCTTTCAAAGAAGGGAGAGAAAAATGTCCTGGGAATTTGAGTTTTGATGGTTATTGAAATGAAAATTATTAGATCACTGACTGCATCTGGTAGTATGACTTGTACTTATGACCTTGGGCCTATCATAGGACCTTCCGAGGTCACACTGGTCTGTCTCTTAATTTAAAAAATGGTAAAGACTTGGAGATCCACTCAGGATTTCAAGATCCTCACGGGTTCTGGTCTTGGTCTCTGTGATATGGGAAGTCTCTAGGTTTTTGTTGTTGTCATTTTTCAGTTGTATCTAACTCTTCATGACCCCATTTAGGGTTTTCCTGTAAGACATACTGGCGTGGTTTGCCATTTTCTTCTCCATCTCACTTTACAGATCAGGAACTGAGGCAAACAGAGTTAAACGACTTAGCCAGGGTCATACAAGTAGTAAGTGTCTGAGGCTGGACTTGAACTCATGAAGATGAGTCTTCCTAATTTCAAGCCCAGTGTGCTCTATTCACTGCACCACCCAGCTGCCCCAATGTATCTAGGACGACAGGTCAACTGGAATCTCTCATAGACTTACCTCAGGCGGGACTAGAATTTCTAGGAAGGATTAGAAATAGAATCATCCTTTGAGGGAAGTTCAGATCATAGGAGTTAGTCCAGGACCTGATCAAACTTTTGGTGGCCCTTGTTTTAAGTGACTACATTCCTAATGTCCCTGGATTTGTGTTAAGAGAAGGTAAGGGATACCTAAAGATCCCATGTCAGAATGGCAACGTAGATGATGGATTTGTTCTTACTGTTAGGCTGAAGCTTGACTTTTAAATGACTGGTAAGTGCCAACATACTATGCAATTCCTTTGTGAGAAAAAATGAAAAACCAAAAATCAAAGATCTGACAATACCATACTTAATAAAGCCATTTTTCTTTTTGTTTTGGGTCATTTTAAAATTCAGGTATTTAGATTCCATCTCATCCTTCTAGCTTCTAGTGAATTTTGGAAGGCAATAGATTTCTTTAACTTGCATGAAAAAGACTGCAAATCTAAGTTATTTTATAACACAGTTTGGGAGAAAACAGCAAGACTGGATCACCAAATAAGTTTGCACCAAGTATTCTGGTTCAAGGACATGTGAAATTGAAGTCAATCAATCTATTCTCAGGTTACAACATTCCATTTTTAAAACAAGGATAAAACACACTTTGACTTTTATATTACCAAAGCATACGAATATAGACAAGTTTATTCCTGGCCCATTAAAACCTGACCAAATATGGCAACTTTCCAGAATACATCTTAATGTCTATCTAACTTTGAATGAGCAAATCACAAAAATGTTTATCCCCTTTCCTGATGATTTTCCCCTTCCTATTGTAGCCTAAACAAACCTCTAAATCAACGAGAGAAACTGCCTATTTCACAGTTCCTTTTAAGAGGAAGGAAAAGTTGAATTGGTTAGAAATAAAAGGCAACCTTTAAAATAAGGATTTGAAAAAAAGTGACTCCAGACAAAAATCAAAGAAATGATTCTTTTCACAAATCTTGAGAACTACTAACGTTAGCCCCAGAAAAGAGGTTGCCTATGCTTTTGTTAAATGTGCAATTTAAAACAAAACAAAACAAAACAGCAACCACACATGAGAGCAAAGACCTAAATAAGGGAAGGTGAGGAAGAGGAGGGTTGTAAAATGACTGAAGGAAGCATGCACAAGTTAAGCACCTTGATGCTAAACTGCCACTGTCAGCTGATGAAGAGGACATATCCATGCTGTACATTTTACGAAGCCTAGGTCGGGCCCGCTCACTTGTTTTAGGAATAGTTTCTCGTCCATCTAAATCATCAAGGGTGGACTGCCTTGAGAACAGCAAGGTTGCTTCAGTGTAGCAGCTAGCAGCGCAAACAGTTACAAAGACACAGTGTTAAACACCAACGATAAATGAATGTACACATGGATCAATTAATGAATGTACTCGCCATGCAGCAAAACACATAACCACCACCACAATGATGATAATAACAACAAAGAGTTGAGAGAAGATAAGGACCCATTTGCGGTTACAGGAAGTAAATGGTTCCTGGGTTACTTTTATTATTTTTTTAAACACTGCATATTTATTGCACTAAATAAATTAAATTAGTAAATGGATTAGTTGAATAAATTCATTATACTTGGGAAATGAATTAGAGAATGTTGTTGAATTAGCAAATGAATGAATTCATTATTCCTGGGACAAGCTATGTACCTAACTGGAGCAAGAAAATGAAATGATTTGCAAAGTCATATACGTACATTGGAAATTTCATAAATTTAATTTTAGAAAAAATTTTTTTTAAAGTAAACAAGTTTGTCTTAAACTGAATCACTGAAAATCCTGTAACATTTAGTTACTGAAGCAACATTATATGCTTACTCATTTGAGAACTTATATATTAGGATCTGATGGTATTTTAAAAATTGTGACTTCTTAAAGGTATTTATTATCAAGAGAAATATTTAGAGGTGATTAGAAGCAAAATGGATTTTCAAACTATTCTCAATTTGACATGATATACTGTGTAGTCATAGATGCTATTCTGATGACTGGTCTATAATTCAGAAAATAGTACAATTAAAAAATATTTTAGAGAGAAAGAAATGCAGTAGCACCAGGAACCATTTTTAAAAAAACTTTTCATTTTGCTTATTTTTTCCCCTCTGATCACTCATTGAAACCTTTTGAGAGGTTTGTAACATGTCATTATCAAAAGAATCAATTTGTTAAAACCCTTATCTCCTTTCATGAATGGAACAATGATAGGGAGGGAAGGTCAAATCCAGGAAGGGGTTGCTACTGGATTGACAGGAAGCAAATAAGGGTTGAGAAAGACATTATTTCAATGAAGATGTGTTAAAAGAAAGGAGCAGGGAAGCCAGGTATATAACAAAATACCATGATGTTATTTCACAAGCTCTTAGGGTGCTTACTTCTCATTTTCATCTAGTTTCTAGAACATTAAAAGACTCAAATGACAAGATTTTCAGCTTGTACATATAGGCCTAGCACTATCACAAAAGAAGGGTTTCTGAATGGTGATAGCCTTAATATTTGTAACCCTTGTGTAATATTCACTATGGTCCTACTGCAAAACAGGTACACCAAAATTCGTAACACAAAAGAGTTTTAAAGCTGAGATCTATTACACAGTTATACTCCATTCACAGAAATTATTTTCCAAATTACCAAGATTAAATTGTACTATATATAGCTTAATTCCAGTTGGGCCATCATTGTGCATCTCACAAATCTGGAATATGGGTGAGAACTGGACTCAGGCTTATTTCCCAGCTCAGATATAGTGATGGGAAAAAAAAGGCAGGCCCAAAAGTTTGCCATAAAAAGTAGAATTCTCTCATATCGTGAAATAATTGAGGGAATTTTCAAAATCACATGAATAAAAAAAAGACATCTTTCACCACATAAGCTAAAGTCATCGTGGCTTTAGGAAGCCTTGGGCCAAGCATCAAAGAGGGAGTATTATGGGATAGCTATACTCTTAAGCGAAGCTGTATATAAAATAGCTCCAACCAGAAAGTCAAATTCTTGGTGATAATTAAGTTTAGTTTTACCTTGAGAATACTGAAAGAGCTCTTGCTTAGTAAGCCTGTGAATAGCTTGGAGAATTAATGTCCTAGAAAGTGATATAACAAATGTCTCTAAGATCTAAAGTTGAAGAAAAGAATGTGGTTTTCCCCATGACTGCTATTGATGTAATATAATAAAATACTGCAAAACTGGCTGTAAAACAATTACCAAGAAACACTTTTACTTCTTTTGATTTTGGTTTAATTTTTTTCAAGGAAATTAATTGTGTACTCTAAAATGTCTAAGTTGATATAGTGTAGTGTATGTTATTGCTGTTCAGTCATATCTGACTCTTTGTGACTCCATTTGGGGTTTTCTTGGCAAAGATACTGGAGCAGTTTGCCATTCCTTTCTCCAGCTCATTTTATAGACAAGGAACAGAAGCAAACATGGTCAAGTGATTTCCCCAACTTCACACAGCCAGTAAGTGTCAGAGGCTAGATTTGAACTCAAAAAGATGAAGCTTCCTGACTTCAGGCCTATCACTCTATCCAGAGTCACCTAACTCCCCAGTTGAGTATATAGGGTTGTACTTAAAAGTTAGGAGATGTGGGTGCAGAATTGAGTTCTGCTACTCACCTGGAGAAATCACTTAACCTCTTTGACTCTCACTCTTCCTGTTTCTAATATGGGATAATATTGTCATTTATTACCTTATAGGGTTATTGCGTGATTTGTAAAAGATAAAGTGTTCTACAAATGTGAGCTTACATACTTAGATTAGAATGAAGTTGTTCATGCCCCCCAAAATTACTGGACTTTTTACTTCCCTTAAGTGTGCTCTGTCATGTATCCCAATCATAAAGTTCATAGATGCTATTCAAGTGGGAGTGGGGTAGGGGAGAAGTATTAAAGACTACAAATGAGAAATCAGAAAGGAAGTGTCACTAGTGGGAAATCCAGAATAAAAGTCTCTATAAATACACCACAGTCAAGCTGGATGTCCATATGGGACCTTAGTAATATCTTTGAAGTGATTCAGTATTAATGATATTCCAAGATAGGTTTCACCAAAAAATTCTCGATGGTCCCAACAGATTCTGAGGAACTCTTGGAAGCAAACTAAGAGGAACACAACCCTGCTATGAACAGGGGAGTTTTTGTGTTGATGAAGTCACTGGTCAGCATTTCTGCATGTATAATCTCCTCTGGCGTGTCCTCTTCACTGGGTCATTGTTTACACCAAATTCTAATTAGTGTCAAAAGTCATGAAAAGATTTGCAACATACATCAAGTAGGTAATAAGAGAACTTATTAAATTCTTTTCTTTTTCAAACTTACTGAATTCTAGAACACTTAACTGTATATTTTATAGGTCTCTTTTCTTTGTTTTCCTTTTGAAATAATCTACTAGAAGAGTAATCACTGATTTTTAAATATTATTCCCTAATATTCAACATATGACATCTCTAGAAATTTGTTTAGCTACTAGATTAGAATAAAAAATAACTTATGTTTACTTAATTTCAAATATTTAAGTCAAATTCTTGACTTCTTATGTATTAAATAAGAAAAAACTTATTAGTCAGTCTGTAATATTTGCATAGGAAATAATAATAATAGTAAGAACAACAATAATAATTTTGATGTTTATGTATAATTTTAAAGTTTCAAGGGTCTTTATGGTACATTATTTCATTTTATCCTTGCAATATTCTTAAAAGCTAAGTAATGTATATTTTACAGATGAAAAAACATTTAGAGAAGTCAGAACTGTTTGTCCACAAGCACATAGGTGAGTGCCAGAGGTCAGAATGGAGCACAGGCCTTACCCAATACTTTTTCTACTATACCAGGTTGTTTCCTTGAGAGCAGTCTCATGAAGCCTGAGTACCCCTTTTTAGAATAATGCTTTAAGTATATGTAATAAAATACATTAGATACCAAAGGAAACGAATTATACTGAAATACAGTTACTAAAATTTTAAAAAAAAGCTAACAGCATTAAGAACCTCTGTTTTAGGTAGAATTACTTTTTGATCTTTTTGACTGGCAGGAAATTGGAAAGAGTGTTGGATTTGGAATTAGCAGATCTGGGCTCGATAGTGCTTCCTAATTTTATTACCTTGGGCAATTTACTTTAATTCTGTGAGCCTTAATTTCCTTATCTATAAAAATGAGAATGCATATACCGCTTACCTCACAGAATTGCTGTGAGGAAAGATCTTTATAGAGTGTTATGAAAGCATAATCTGTCATCATCATCATCATCATCATCAGTTTTAGCCTGTTTTATTTCGTGCTATTCTAGCTGCTTGTTCTCTTGCCCAATACATCCTTTTATAGAATGCTGCCTTGAAAGAGAAACAAGGCCATAGGGCAGGTCTGCAGGGAAGGAAAACACTACTTAACATATATAAATGGCATTTATACAAACATATCTTCATCAAAAACACATGATAAATTTAAAAAAAATCAGTAAGCACTAGCTAACAAACAAGTTCATTACAAGTAAAGATGTGGAAGAAAAAAACACCTTGACACTTGGGGGAAAGGAATCAATTTGAAAGTGAATTTGTTCTTAGCTAGTCAGCAGATGGGAATGGCTTTTTGAATTTGAAGTGTTGGAAGAATGACAATGCTATCTTCAGTCATAGTTATCTCCCTGGCATGCTTGGAATGTCAGGACATCTTTCCATGCCAGCCTCCTTCTGAAATGTGTAGTGAGGGCTGGATGTACACAGGTAGTAGAATTGGTGCTTCTTATATCTTCTAATTATCACTTATCCCAAGACACATTTAGTGACCAAATCTTGGGCTGGTAACCTGCCAGCAATACCATTTTCATTTAGACCCTCTCTTTCTCAAAAATAACCCCCTGTAAGTAAAAATCACCAACAAAGAACATCTGAAACACAAAGGAAATTGGATACAATTAGAACAACTGTCAAACCAAACGTTGGTATCCTGATGTAGGGAGATGGTTCTAATGAGCAGAAAGTATAGAATTCAGCTAGGGTAACTGTGAAATTTTTAAAAAGACTTTCCTTGCTCTAAGTCTGTCAAGAAAAGCTGCAAAGGGATGATCAAATAAAGCTGTGGTGTGATGTGCCAAGACACCAAAGATACTAACGTGCTCACTAGTTATCTATCTATATTTATTAATCTTCTATCTATACATATATATAACGAATGTATACTGCTCCATGTTCACCCTTCTAGCTAGTCTTTTTCAGATTTTAATTATAAAAATAATTTCTAAAAATGTGTTATGGAGAGTGTATTTATGTGTTGAAATAAAAGGAAATGAGAAGAGACATTTTTATTAGTAATTTGTACTTTTTGTTATTACGTTCTATCAGGAGAATGTTTTAATTGGGTAACTCAAAACATACCAACTCTTAACTTTAGTAAATATATAACTATGTTGATAAGTCACTGTTAAAAATTTATGTCCTAAATTTTTTAATGAGTAGAAGAAAAGTGAGATGAATTGTGAATTTTTTCAAAGCAGTTATATCTTATTCCCAAAATCTGGGGAAACAACACAATAAACCAAACCCTGACAAATCAGCATTCCATTGTGTTGATTGTAAAGGGATAGCACATGTCAGCACCAGACAAAAAACCCAACAACATAAAATTATTAAGTAGCAGAATAGATATGACCATACAAGTTTCAACTGACAATGTAGAAATGATAATATAATAATAGTGACATAATTTGCAATTATAATAGCACTTTAAGGCTTGCTAAGTGCTTTACGTGTGGCTTCTCATTTGATTTTCCTAGCAATGACTACAAGTAGCTCTCTGGCAATAAGCATTTCTTGTTTTGGCCTGATCAAAACACAATTTCACATTAAAATGATTGCTTTGGAGTTTGTTTTGGAGGAAATGAGCTTGGAAGTAAATGGAGTACTTGAGACAAGAAGCATCTCTTTCAATGTCAATAGTGTATTTACTATTTCAGGTAGGTTCCCTGACTCCAAAGTTATGTTACTGGTTTGGTAACAAAAGTGCCACAATCGCAGTTAACATGTTCCACTGAGAGCTGGATACTTCAAAGTAGTCACTTAGAGAAGTTATGCTTAATACAATGAGTATGCTTTTGCTCAAAATGCTTTTAGATCTTTTTTTGAAGTTTCTTTTAGAGTACTGTGTAACCTTATTTCGAATATCCACAATAATGACCATTTTTTTCCCTAAGTGGATTTGATTTCCAGAGACAGCCAAATATGATTAAGTGATTAAACAAGTGATTAAACTGTATTTGGATCAAGAAATGGGGATTGACTACAAAAAATGAGACCCGCCTCTGAAGACGACTGGAAAAGAGGAGTTCTAAAAATAACTTAATCAGTGGTAGTATCACCGAAATAAAAACGAAGTTTCCCGAAGTTGTTACTTTGAAAGGAACAACACTTCTATTCTGATATATATATGTCAAAAATTAGGTCAGATAATTTTATAGACATATCATGTATTATTTTTGCTATTCTAATCTCCTCTTTCTTTCATCTGCTAACTTACTTTCAGAAAAAGATTTTAGTCCTAGACTCTATCTGTATGTGTGTGTATACATATATACATTTAATATATACATACATACACACACATACATACATACAAATATACACATATGCAGAATGAAATTATTGTGCATACATACACATATATACAATTTATATCTGTACATATATATGGATATACTTATGTACATATTCATATACATACATATGTACATATAAATATACACATGCCTCTGTTTTTGATTATAAAATATTTTAGCTGTTTCTTTTCATAAGATCCTCAGAAAGTTCTTAAGTGTTCCAAGAAGAGGACGTCTGCGGACTTGTGCATGTGCGTCTGATGTATATAAATACAGTGAAAAAATCTTCTAAAGACCTTTTCTACATTCTCAGCTGAGGAAACTTTTACGTATGAAAACGAAAAATCTGTGTACAGATAATATATTAAATGACAACAGAAGAAGACAAAGACAGCCACATGAGATAATTAAGAAGAAAGAAGTAAGCTTTTTCTCAAAAGTAACCTTTTTTGGGGGAGAGGGCTCAATTATCTGGATAATTCTTCAGACTTGCATTAAAACATACATAGATAGGATCCAAATGTGTTACTTTTAATACATCATAGGAATCATTTTAATGCCTCTCAGAAGAAAGGAAACTGCAGGATGATCAAAAATATGCTGTATTAATGCTAAATGGATGGCACGGAAATTCTGCCATTGTTCAAATGGCAGGCCTTGCCATAATCAGGAACTCTTAGCTTGATGCCTCTAATTTACTTCTAGGAAATAAATACAGATGACAGTAATGTAATGGAAAATAACATTGAAAACTTTCAAGGACTCTGAACAATGTAAGTGTTTAAGTGTGATCTCAGAGGATTAATAGTGACAAAATATACCTTCTGCCTCTTGGTAGAGGTAGAAGTCTATAGAGATGTGGATGTTGGCATATGTTTTCAGACAAGGCCAATTGTACTGATTTGTTTTTCTGACTAGGTATTTGGGGGTGAATCATTGGGAAAAGACAGTGATATAGAAAAAGATCAATTGAGTAAAGGAAAAATATAAGTTACATCAAAATCTTAAAGATATTTCTAATTATCTGACTTAGATTTTTGCTGAAGAGGAAAGAATAATTTTTATCATTGACACAAGGATAGGACAGTGAAAAGTCAATCATACATTTGCAATTAACCCTCCCTTAATCCAATTAGTTTCTTCTAAAATTCTCTGGTGTAGATTTCTGGCCTTTATAAATTGAGAAAAATTATTGTTTAAAAAATGAAATACCTGGAAATACTGTCATGAGAGTCTAAGCTATCCATCCGTCGGGCTGTTTTTAAGCCTGAAACAGCACCAGGGTTTTCATCAATTGTGTCCAGTCCAGATTCTCTGGAAAGATTCATAATGTGGTTCTGATAGTACATATGGATACTCTCCCGAGTTGGAACATTGCCCTAAATAAAAGCAGAAACCAGCAGAAAATGAAAGATTTCTCTAGTTTCTAGTTTGGGTGCTTCTCAGAATTCAGTTGTGTACCTTCTATACATCTTACCGTTATACACATACATCCTCAGCTTTAGCTACTTGCCCCTCTATACAAATATATCATATTTGCTATGACACATTCCAGGCACCATTCATGAAATTATGGGAATATCTATCACACCCAAACTGTTGTGGGAGCTCTGTGTTACAGCTTCAACCCTTGTGACTATTTTTCATTCTGTTTCTGAGATGGCTTCCTGTAAGCTTAAAGGAAGTAGGATGGCATTGATCTTTCTTGACAAAAGAAGACGTGATCTCTTTTTAGAAACAACTCAATCTTCAGGTTTTGTGAGTGAAAAGGGAAGAGAATGGTATCAATACTGTTACCTTTTTAATTTCTCTGGTCAGCATGCATCGCTCAATTCTTAGCACTGTAGATATATCGATGTGCTCCCGTGAAATTGAATTAAGCCAGGTTGTAAAACTATCCACTGATGCCAAAAACAGAACCCAGGTAAACTTTAAAATATTAAATATCCTTTTGATGATGTTATCTGTAAGGATGAAATACAACAATTTTAAGTTGTTTAATAAACATCTATAAGGTATCTATTAATTACCCAGTACTAGGTATTGGGGATATTCCGAGTAGCTATCAAAGAGCTTTCAAACAGATTAGAGGATTGAGGTGGGATGGAACACATACAGAAATAACTTTTATGCAAAGGAAAATATGGGAACTGCAGAGCAGAGATTAATACTTGAGTTGGTTCTTGAAAGAAGGAAATTTTATATTGAAAGATTAGAGGGAGAGGAAAAGAGACCATTTCAGGACTGTAGTATGGTATGGACAAAGACAAAGAGATGAGAAAGGTCATGACTAGAATGGGGGATGGAGAGTAGTTCAATTTTCCTAGAATGTAGAAAACACGAAAGAGTTACTTGGAGTGCTTGATCTCCTACTCACTAGCTACACAATATAGCGGAAAGTAACTTTGCTAATCTGTATCTGAGTTGCCTTATGTATAAAATGAAGGGATTGGACTAAGTGATATCTTAGGTATCTTCTAGCTCTTTATGAGTAGGTGGCTAGATGGTGTGGTAGATAGAATGCTGCCCTGGAGTCAGGAGGATCTAAGTTCAAATTCAACCTCAGACACTTACTAGATAGATATGGGATCCTGGGCAAGTCACTCAACCCTGCTTGCCTCAATTTCCTTATCTGTAAAATGAGCTGGATAAGGAAATGGCACTCCAATATCTTTGCCAAGAAAACCTCAAATGGGGTCATGAAGAGTCAGATATGACTGAAAAATGACTAAACAACAACAAAGTTCTTTATAAAAGCTCCAAGGAGTCTGAGTTCTGTTGGAAAAGACAAAAAAAAGATAGGTTCAACCTAGGAAACTCTACTAGAACTTATGTAATGTGAGATGTTTTAGGATTTTATTGGAAGTCAGTCACACAGGATGAGAGAGCAAGGATAGCTTATGATACCCACAGCAATGAGAATACAAAACAAAGTACTGACATTGTATCTCATTTAGGTGCATGGAGGTGGTCCAATGATAGAGCCCATGGTCTGGAGTCAGGAAGGCCTGAGTTTAAATGCAGTCTCAGATATTTATGAGTTTTGTAATCCTGAGCAAGTCACTTAGCCTTTAATTGCCCCAGTTTCCTCATCTGTAAAATGGGGATAATTATAGCACCTCCCTCACAGGGTTGTTGTGAGGATAAAATGAGATAATATTTGTAAAGTGCTTAGCACAGTATCTGGCACATGGTAGGCATTATACAAAGATTAGATATGATGAGGATGAGGATGATGATGATGATGAAAGGAAGTGGGCTAGCTATACAGCAAAAGTAATTACTGGTGGATAGCCTGATTGCTGCATTGGTAGTCCAAAAAGAGGAGTATACTCAGAGAAACATCTAGTATAAGAGAAAGAGTATTGGCTCTGGAATGAGAGGACCCAGGTTCAAATCTTGCCACTCGCACTTATTAGCTATATGATTTTGGATAAGTCACTTAACCTCTCTAAGCTCAATTTCCTCATTTATAAAATGAAGGGGTTAAACTATAAGGCCTCTGAGGTTTTTCCTAGCTCTAGATTTCTGATTATAAGGTGCTAGAGAATTTATGGTATAATAGGTATTTTTTAAAGTACTTTTAAAAATACAGGCTGGGATTTATTTCCCTTTAAGGGGGTAAGGAGACAATTTATAGGATCATCACTGATTTGCCTTTTTTGTCACCTGTGACATAAAAGGACCAGCCCATGGGGAACTAATGAAGGAGGTTTAGAGATCTCACTGCCCTTCAGAACATCTTTCTGATTTAGCATGGCCAGTTGCTAAGGCAGAATAGAATAGCCTTCCACCAGAATTACTCCTTTTTAACCTTAGGTATTTTATTCTTTTTCTTTCCTTTTATCTTTCTTTCTTTCTTCCTTCCTTCCATTCTCTCTTTTTCTTTCTTTTTCTCTCTGTTTCTTTCTCCTTCCTTCCTTCCTTCAGGATTTTATGGTTCACAATTATATCATTGTATTGGAACCCTAAGCTTGATTCATTGCACTAACCTGAGCTACACATGAACCAGAGTAGATATGGATTCAAGAATCACATTAGATTAGGAAAGGTTGGGATATGTTCTGGTAGAAGGAGTCCCCACACTGATGAGATTACAGATCTGTTAAAGTGCTGAAGCTACATTTTATGAGACATTTTGTGAGTGGGGGTACATTCAATTTTGTTTAATAAAGTAGCATATTATAGTGGATTCTATGCTATTATGATTTCTAAAAGCAATCAAAAAGGAACATAAATTGGAAGAAGTTTATAAGTGTCATATAAAAGTACAATCCAACTATAATACACAGTGCCGATACAGAGTGGTATTAAAACACATTTTTTTTAAAAGCAGACAGTCTCATTTGGAGTCAGAAGACATCAGTTACCCTTGAAAGTTTGCACATATCTTGTCTAAAAGAAAAAGAAATAAAAATCTTATGGATTGCCCCAAAACTATGCATAGGGTTTTGCAACCGTGAAAATATATATTAAATAATAACAATTAATAATAATAATAACAATTTACTAGATATTGGTAGCTATTTAATATGAATAGTGATGTTCTTTTCTTGAGTGGGGAACAGTCTTAGTTTCACATTATATTCTGGCCTGTTCTTCCCTTTTTCTCTGTTCCTTTTACAAGCTGTTTATATATTTAGGATTTGCATCACACTGTGGCTTCATCAGAACCTTCTTTCTTTGGACATTTCCTGATACACCTCAGAAAACTGAGCTACAATCTACCATATTTTTGGTCAAGTAATATAAAGGTGAATTTAGGGTCAGCTTCTAGGAATTGATTATAATTTAATCCAAGGGAAAACTATACATCAGTGATTATTCTAGAAGCAACAGCGAATGAAAAGTTTTAGACAATATCATTATGTAATCTGACCAGTAATGATGGTGGGAGATAGCATTCACCATGGCCTGTATTTAAATGTCATTTTTGTCATTGTTAATTTACCTGGACCATCAGATTTCTTTTTTAATGGTTCTTCTTCTCGGTCTTCCCATTCCACAGGACCTGCCAGATTGATATTAGGTAAAGAGGGGTTAAGACCTCAAATTGAACAAAATTCTATTCTTTTACGTTAAAGTTGATTTTGACATTAAATTCAAGGTATTCTATAAATCAACAATTCCAAAAAACCTCAAAAACCTTTCAGATTTAAACTTTTCTTATCCTTTCACCAGAAAAATAATCATTCACACTTTAAAATTTAAGAGACTGCTTCTTTTTGAATTTCACACAGCCCTTAGCACAGTATCTTGTACGAGGTTTTCAACAAAATTTTATGAATGAAAGAATGGGTTGAAAAAAGGCTACTTATGTCTTAATAAACTGCCTTTTTCTCTTCTGTTAAATTATTTAAAATCATATTTGAAAACAAGAATATTATTTGACACAATTTATTTCCTTTGCATCCTATTATAATTACTAAGAATTCTAATCATGATATTTATCATCAGGGTGGTAACTTCTTTTTTTGTAAATACCTGCTCCTAATTCATATATTAAGAATTAGGAATTCCTTCCTTCCTTCCTTCTTTTTTCCTTCTTTCCCCTCTTCCTCTCAATATTTATGTAATCTTTATCTATAAGCTTTCTGTCTATGTGAAGGTTATATTCCAAAACCTGAGGATAAGCACTGAGAGATTGACATAAAAAATTTCTCCTCATTCTTTGGGACGCTTAACTTTCATTTCTCTCAATCTTATATCTTCTTCAGATTATCTTCATGTTTTGTGAAGGCAGAACCAGGACTATTAATTTCTAAGGATCATACAGAATCATACACACCCTCCGCAGATCCTTTCCTCCTCCGTTTTTGCTCTTCTCTTGCAGATCTTTTCTTCTCCTTTCTTCTCTGTCGGAGAGCTGTTTTGGGATCAGTAATCCAGGCCTGATAAACAAACTAGAGGAAACAACATTAGTCTTTTTTCATATTTTTAATATGGCTAAACAGTGAAGTGTTCCATACCTAGGAATATCAACAGGGATATACATCTGCAGGTATAAACACAGATTTCCAGTCCCAAACACATCTCAATACCCGCTCCTCCATCCAGGCCTGCTGAGTTTGCCTGTGCCATTTTCATGAGCATAAAACCAAATATGGAAACAGCTGAAGGAGGAACAAGTTTCACAAGAACCCACAAAAACGCATGCAGTGAAAACATGCCACTATTTCTCCCATGCTCCTTGACCATCACCAATGTGTCTATTTGTCATAAACTTATTTCTGCCTCTTCTATTTGACAAGGAGACAAAAAACTACATCTAACCAGTAATCACTCTTCTATCCCTTCTTTCTCCATCACAAAAGACAATATATCATAGATAAATGAAGAACCTCTGGTGCTTTCATTTATTTTGGAAACATTGGTTTTATATAGCTGTAATAAGTCCCATCAGCAGACAATGGTTGAATTTTACCAACAGCTTGACAGATGTCTTTGTTAGAGTAAAACAGTAATGTTATTTGTAATTATGCATGTGTGTGCACATGTATACACATACATAAGCATATATAATCCCCTTTTTCCAAACATCACCAAGCAGGTGTGAACGAGGAACTAACAGGGTTAATAAGTTATTTCAACAGTCTAAACATAAGTTAGTGCTTTTGGCTGACTTCTATAATTTTCATGCAAGAGCTGAAAACAGTCATAGTTAACATCATAACATGGATGATACCCAGCTACAACAGATCTTGAGCGATGATCTAGGGATGCCACAAATTCATGCAAAAGGAAAAGCCAATCCCCACAGCTATCCAAATACCACAAGCCAAGCAAGCATGCCCTCATGCACCCATGGATACACCTGGGTCTCAGGGAAGCTGGATTCTAGATTATTATTATGTTCATTTAGATCCATAAATGCTATTTTCTGTGTTGCTTTTCTGAGGTGCCTAATGAATGAAACAATTTTGTTGTGAGGATCCAATGAGATGAGACACACAAAGTGCTTTTCAAATTTTAAAATATTATAAAAATGATGGCTATTGTTCTGAAGCACAGCATAAGCAAACATTTTGAATTGTGGGGTCAGGAGTACAGGGGGAACCTAGTTACTTCAAGAACGTAAATGTGAAGACTGTCTTAGTAAGGAGAAATGCTTTCTTTATTTCCTCACGGGCAGAAATGTGAATCTTAGGGACAGAGAATGAATGTAATATTTTCTTTCATTCCAAATGCAAAACCTAGGAGGCAAGAAAATATTGTATTTCAAAACTGTTCCTTTTAATGACAAGTGAATTAGTATTTAAAGGGCAATGTTTAAATAAGAAAATGTGGATAATAAGTTTAAGTTTCTCTCAATTTAAGTAAACTAGTCCATATTACTTCAGACTTACAGAATTAGCAAAGTAGGACACCTAATTGCCATGTATACAACCTGGAGCCTTCAATTTAAGTAAAATGAGGACTTTGGGTTGAGATTCAGTACCTGTTTTAACTGGGTAAGAAGATACTAAATATGAGATGAAGTGAGAAAAGACTAGTTAGAATGCATACTGTTTGTGAGTAGGGATTGTTTTATTTAACATATTTGCATTCCCATCCCTGGCATAGTGCTTGTCACATAGTAGGCACTTAATACATATTGATTGGTTGATTATTATTACCTGATTTATTGATAACATCTTAGCTATCAGTATAAGACAAGGGATTTATGAAATAAGGTGAGGGGAGAATGACAAAAATCTATTGAAGTAACTACTTTGAATATTAAAACCACAAAATTAGCATCATCATAACTGTAATAGAAATTATTACATTCAAATCAGATCTCAATCCGAGAGGTCTAACTCCTCCATTATGGAGATGGGGAAAAAAGCCAGAGAGACAAAGAGCCTTAGATCAGACTGTGCTCCCAAAGGGAGCTATCTGTTAAAAACAAAATACAAATAAGCATATACATGTATTTGATGATCACTTTAAAAAGGTCTCACTGGACTTGTGGGTTGTGGGGACTTGGAAGTATTACACCAAGCTACCAGTCCTTTAGAGAAGATGTGATGAATTCAAGGAGAGTAAAGGGAAAATGAAGTCTGAGTCATGAATACTGACTCAGATCAGAAGGTTACTGAGCCAGAAAAGAAGGTCTGGACAAAATTTGTACTTTAGCAGCACACTCCAGAGTTTTACCAGCTTCTGAGAAAGATGACCATACTTTCTATATCTCGTTAACTGACACATGCAGCCAGATGTGACCCTTCTACAAGCCAGATGTGGCTTATGCAGTATTATCAAAAGGCTAGAAAGATATGAATATCTGCACTTTCCCTTTCTATTTCTTGGTGGCCTCCAGTTTTGGCATGAAAACAAGAAAAATGCACGACAGGCATATCACTTGAGAGAACTCATTTTGGGAATGTTAATGTAATAAGTAATTTTCAATATTATTAGTTCACTATCTATAGAGAAGGGAAAATGCAGATATAGGACAATGGGATATATTGACTAAATTCCTAAAAAGAAGAGGGTATTACTATATGTCAGTGAAACATCAAAATACCTTTGCAGCTCTGATTAAGTACTGAAGAATAGTTTTGGGAAGTTTAATGACAGACTTTGGCAAGGCTAAAATGGCTGATGCAAACTTCCCAATAGCTCTCTACAAAGAAGGACAAAGTGAAAATAATTAGTAGAAAAAAACAAAATCGGTACTTTAATATAAAACTTCCACATTTATCTCTATTGTCAGGTTAACTTTAGGGAAAAGTGACAATTGCTAATGTTAAGAACCGGGCCAGCAGAGAGGTGCTCAATTTATAAGTTAGAAATAAAAAAAGATATGCTCAATGTCATGCATATAATCTATGAAAAATAGTCAAGGCAATCCATTTCTTTCCATGGCTAAATGAGAGGTATGATTAGAAATCATGTTAGAATAAAAACAAACAAAAATGGGTCATTAGTATTTAGCGCAACAGCTATCCATGCACATACAAAAAGAGACAACGTAGCATTTCTTTAAGACACAGGAAGGCTAAAGAGGTATACATAGAACTACTTAGAACTCAGTTCTTTGCTTTTCTGATAAAGATAGATAGACAAGAGCTTAGGTGACTAGAAAGATGTAGTCAGCAGATTTACATTGCCCTTACTTCTCCAATCACATTATCTGACCCGCTGAAGGGCATTCTACATATCTAGTAAAATGACAAATGTTATTACAAGTAGATGCCAAGATATGTTGCTAATTTGTAAGATAAAACTGTACTACATTCTTATGATTATACACATGAAGTCCCATCGATACCGAAGTGACTAAATATCCACTCTATTATCTGGCTGGCTTATAGAGAGGAGACGGAGCACCACGGTATATAGCAGCTCTAAAAAGCAAATGTAATATGGTAGGATTATAAACTTATCCTTGACTATATTCATTGGTGTTATAAGTAGTATAAGTTCTTATATCACTGAAAACAAATGCATAAATGAACCCTATTTGAAAATGACAAAATGATTTTAACATGATCCTTTGCTTGACAACCACATGGTTATGGACTTGTGAGTCATCATGATTGGCTCTTTCAGTGTCAATGAAGGACTTTGTTCAAGTTGCCTAAAGCAATTCCAAGGAACATATGGTGTTCTATGTACTTTTTCCTTTTTAAAACGTTTTTATTTCAAGTTCTGAATTCCAAATTCTATCCCTCCCTTTCTCCTTCCCTCCTCTCTCCTGTCTCTGAGATGGTAAGCAATTAGATATAGGTTATATGTGCAGTTATGTAAAACATTTCCATATCAGTAATTTTGTATAAGGAGACTTGAATAAAGGAAAAATGAAAGAAAATGAAAAATAGCATGCTTCAGTCTGTATTCAATCAGCATCAGTTCTTTCTCTGGAGGGAGACACTATGCTTCATCACTGGTCCTTTGGGATTGTCTTGGATCATTGTATTGCTGAGGAGAGTATTCAAAGTTCTTTATCAAATAATATTGCTGATACAGTGTACAACATTCCCCTGTTTCTTTTCAGTTCATGTAAGTCTTTCCAGGTTTCTCTGAAACCATCTTGCTTGTCATTTCTTATGACATAATAATATTCCATTACAATCAAATGCCATAGCTTGTTGAGTCATTCCCCAAATGTTGGGCATCTCTTTGATTTCCACTTCTTAACCACCACAAAAATAGCTATAATAAATATTTTTGTACAAATGGGTCCTTTTCACTTTTTTTGGATATCTCTGAGATATAGACCTAGCAGTGGTATTGCTGAGTCAAAAGGTAGGCGTAGTTTATAGCCCTTTGGACGTAGCTCCAAACTACTCTTCAGAATGGTTGGGTCAGTTCAAACTGCACCAGTAGCGCATGAGTGTCCCAGTTTTCCCACATCCTTTCCAACATCCAACATATTTCTTTATATCATATTAGTCAGTCTGACAAGTGCAAAGTGGTACCTCAGAGTTGTTTTAATTTGCATTTCTCTTATCAATACTGATTTAGAGCATTTTTTGGTATGGTTATAAATAGTTTGATTTCTTTGTCCAATCAATTTACAATTGATTTTATTTGTGTGAAAAGTGTTTTATAGATGGATTCATATAGTCCCTGGGTTTATCTTGGCAGGCAAATTCCCAAGTATTTTGTATTGTTTACTTTTATTTTAAATGGAATTTCTCTTTCTACGTCGCTGCTAGACTTCCTTGGTAATCTGTAGACATTCTGATGATTTATGTGAGTTTATTTTGTATCCTGCAACTCTGCTGAAGTTTTTAATAATTTCAAGTAATATTTTACTTGATTCTCTAGAATTTTCCAAGTATAACATCATACCATCT